>NC_039513.1:12457313-12802959 GCF_003672135.1 Ooceraea biroi | reverse complement strand
TTACAATAACAAAAATAAATGTAAAGTATTGTGTTAATTACTTAACATTTCTAGTTTGTCAAGAAGTAACATATGACGAATGAGTTACTTTAACTTAAAATTTAGAGTGGACTTTCTGGGACATGCAAAAAATGTTAAAATTAACATTTTATTTTTTACCGTGTAGACAGGAGATCTAGATAAGATCCATTTATGGTAGAAAGTTATTGCCATAAATATTTGCTAATCGGTTGGCATTCGACTGGAAAGCTCGATTAATCGAGAGATATTCGGTGAAACTAAGGAAATAATCAGAAAATAATTATCACGATAAGATCAGCGATGAATAAAGTTCCGACTTTTTAGGAATAATAATTGACATAACTGTGTCGTGATACGAGTGTCTCCATTTCCCAGGCTTTCTACGTTACGTTCACATATCGCGTGAAATTGGAATGATCACTGCGCGCACGAGATGTTTTTTGCCAGCTTCTCCGTTGCAATTAACGGCGTGGCGGTCGTCCTCCGCCAGTAATTATGCATTGAAGATGCAAACCTCCCGCATGTTGTCCTACACCATGCATCTAATCGACCGCACCCCACCGGATCTCGCTCCCCTTTTTATTTCGCTTCTTTTGCCGCTATTTTTATGTACGGGAGAGGCCGCCGCGCAATCTCGAATACTGGTTCTTCCAGTCGGACTTGTTCATATTTATCATTGTATAAATGATCGCGATCCTGTCTCTGAAATGTCAACGAGCCGTCTCTTTTGGCACGCCTCGCCCTCGTGGCGTAACAAATATCTGAATATTAAATGCACGACGTCTCACTTGCAGCGCATTGTATCACGCATTTTCCTCTTTTTGACGGCAGATTTCTTGACTCGCCAACATTTCTTTCACAATGTATTAATAACATGTAAACATCTATTTTAAGTTAACAAGATTCTGTCGTCCGTTGACTTTTATGAAATGCTGCTTGAAAAATCTGCTTTTCAATATCTACTCAACGACTGCAATTACTTTGAATTTTTATTGAAAAATTGATTTCAGATTGATCGAAATAGTTGTTATTGAAAAATAGTGCCGCCAAGTGGGATAGCCTGTATAAGACCTGAGACTGCAACTTTGTTGCAGTGAGAACGACGTTGACTCACGAGGGCTTGTCAAGAACGGTATAAATTAGCGAAGGATGTTTTGCGCGATCAGCCGTTACCTGACAACTGGATTTTCTTCTTGATCTCGACGATCTTTTTATTGAGCTCGTTCAGCTTGTTCTCGGTGACGGTCGGAACCAACGGCTGGGACATGTTTTCGCGAGTGGGAAAAGGGTGTGCACGTGGAACGCCTTGTATCGACCTAATAATGCCGTCCGTTGTCCGGACGACTCGATTTGACGACCTGAGTTTGCAGCCTGGAAGAGAATTGATTCAGGAATGATGAATGCGAATGATTCACGTAGTTGCTGACAACACGATCTATCAATCTGTCTTTCATATCCATCAAAGTAGCTTCTTTTTTCTACGTAAATGAATTTACTTTTTCATGCGTTATTAAGATCGATGATTCGGCTTTCCTCGAAATTTCTACAAAAACTGAACGCGTAAGATTAAAAATTTGAATTCGAGAATTTAATTAAGATTTAATTAAAACAAATGCGTAAGGAAGAAATAAAATCTCTCTATCTAATCCATTCCGCTTCAATGACAAGACTAGCATAAGTAGTCTGCATTTCGCTTCCTCGGCCTCTCGAATCTCACAAATTGGAGGCAACCGCCGCGATATCGCGCCCCGCGAGACAATTGTAGCGTAGCCGCGCTACATCGTCATCGTCTTCGTCGTCGCCGTCGCCGTCGTCGGGCGCAGATGTTTGCAGTTCGATGATAGGGTTAATGGCACCATTAATAAGGCTAATGGGAAGCGCGTGTTCGCAGCTTCGTGCGTACATCTCGCGTGCTGCGGGCACAAAGGGCTAGAAGCGATTCGTAAAGTCGGCCCCTGGCCTCTCTCTCTCTCTCTTCCTTTCTCCTTGGGAGCGATCCGGGGAGGCCGGGTTCACCGAATTATAATTCCGCATTTGTATTCGTTAAGGCTGAGCCCGGCGGAGACCGCGATGAATTTCGCGTTACACGCAATCAAGCGCGCTCGAGCGTTAATTAATGATCAGGCGCGCTACGCTCTCCTCGGTTCCTCGACCCGCGGCTCCCCGCGGCCGGCGCCATTGCCGGCTGCTCCTTCTGCCACACAATATCCGTCCCGTAGAGATATCCGCCAATACTATTAATAATATCGGACGAATATTGCGAGTTCACGCAAATCGATTCTCGCCCGAGATCCGCGAACCGGCACCAAATTGCTGCTCATCTTGGCTTTTCTGGAGTAACTGCAGTTACTCCAGAAGTGGATTTGTCATTGAAAATGCCCGCTTATTGTCGGCGTTGAGATTGATGACGGAATCCATCTGAGAAAACTCCCCGGAACCGAGATGTCCGGGTTTAATGAGATTATCGCGGAAGAAATGGCATTAATAAGAACGGGAATCTAAGAAAACTGGATTTCTCTTTCTCTTTTTGCGCCATTTGTGTGTGTGCGCGCGCGGTTTCCCAGATTCTCATTCTCTCAGGATTAGCGCGCGACTGGAGCGTCTAATCGTAAAAAATTCCGAATGTTTTTCATGCTCGCGGCCTAATTAGGGCTGATTGTTCACACGCGATTAAAGTAATGTTGTAGAAAGAAGAAATATCAGGTACTAATTAAAGACATCTCCCACGCGAGATATAAAAGGACGCGCTGTTAAGGATCCCTGAATAAAGTGCCAACATTAATTATTTCGGCTCAGCGATCGGCCATTCGCCAGGGGAGATACGTAACATGAATCGCCTGTAGCGATTCAAATTTAATTCTATTGGGTTGGCCAAAAAGTAATTGCGTTTTTTTTATATAAATAAAAGGCGAATTTTTCATGGGAAACAAAAACTTTATTAAACAATATATTGTCCATTTTGTTTGATTATCTTTTGCCATTTTTCAGGCAACTTCATGATTCCGCGCTCAAAAAAGTTCTTATCTTTTTCAGCAAAAAACAATTCCAACAACGATTTGATATCCTCATCAGCAGTCAAGGTTTTACCATTCAAGGCGTTTTGCAAAGAACGAAACAAATGGTAATCTGATGGTGCCAGGTCTGGCGAATATGGTGGATGTGGTAACATCATGGTAACACATCCCATCCAAGCTGCAACAATTTTTCACGAGTGACCAAACTTGTACGTGGTCTAGCGTTATCATGGTGAAACACAACACCTTTGCGATTCACCAATTCTCGACGTTTCTGTTTGATGGCATCATTTTAATAATTTAATTTATCCAGTTGACGACAGTATACGTCTGAATTAATGGTTTGATTCCTTGCAAGCAGCTCAAAATACACAGTCCCACCAGACTGACAGCATAATCTTTCTTTGGTGAATATCTGCTTTTCAAGTGCCTTGAGCAGGTTCATCACGCTTGCTCCACCATCTTTTTCGTTTGACGTTGTTGTAGACGATCCATTTTTCGTCGCCTGTTATCATACGTTTCAAAAATCGATCATTTTCCTCACGTTTCAAAAGAGAATCGCAGATGTCAATACGCTTAGTGAGATGAATTTCTTTCAGCTCATGTGGTACCGAAATATCGAGCTTACTAATGTATCCAAGTCGTTTTAAATGGTTTTCAACACTCGATTTCGATATGTTAAGATTCTCAGCAATCTCTCGTGTCGTTAAACGCCGATTGGAATCGATCAGTACCTTTATTTTGTCATCATCAATTTCGATTGGCCTTCCTGAGCGTGGTGCATCTTTCACATTAAAATCTCCAGATCGAAATTTAGTAAACGAATTTTGACACTGCCGCAGTTTTAAAGCATCTTCGCCATATACATGACATAACTTTTTACGAGCTTGCACAGCGTTTTTCCCTTTTCGGAAGTAATAAAAGAAAATATGAGGAAAATGTTCTTTTTGATTTTCCATTTTGAAATCGACGGCAAAGAAACAATTGTTAACGAAATCGTGTACTTTCTTTTTGTAAAACAAGCTTGAACTGTGAGTTGTTAACCTACATAATGAATTTGCGGTTTAGAATGAAGTTAGTTACATTTCAAGACATGTATGTCCATCTATTGGAAAAAAACGCAATTACTTTTTGGCCAACCCAATAGCACATAAATGTCAGCCGTTTTATGATCGAAAATCTCCTCCTGTTCAGTTTGCACCACCAGCATGAATTTAGCTGCTTATTTAAAACACAATTCAAATGTCAAAATTTGAATCAGTTTCAAACTTGCGTGAGAAGCTTGAAGACGCGCGTGCGCGCAGTACGCGCAAATTTAAAGAGCCGTTTCACACTTCGTTGCTAAACGTTCTCGGCAAAACGAAATTGAATATAATAAAAAAAAGTGATCGTTTTACACGTTGACGTAAATATAAGTTTATTTCGCACTTCGGGGCGGAAAGACGAATTAAAGCTTCGGCCAGGACACGAATGCCGCGCGAGCCCGAAATCATCCCCTCGGACATTTTCAAACCGCTTGACGCCGCGCTCTCAAACTCTCGCGCACGTGCGGCGTGCTGCGGCCGGCCGTTCTGCTGTATTCGCGCGCCGATTGGTGCCGCGGCGGTCGTCGGCGGCGCGCAGCGATACGACGCACGGAGGCAGGTGCGCGCGCAGCGCGGAACTACTTTCAGCGCGTTACGCGAACAATAGGGGGGCCCAGAAGTGTTCCGGACGCGGTCGTGCTCTCGTCTGCCTTCTGCCGTGTGCCTTTTTTCCGCCCCCGCAACTGCGCGCGCGTGCGTGTGCACACTGGGACCCGCTGCCGGTGGTATCCGCGGCCGCGACACGCGTCGCGTACGATGCGCCCGGCCGAGTGACGGCGCGCGATTACACAGTATACGTACCCGGACGATACCGGACGAGTGTGCGCGCCGGTCAGTGTCCGTCCGTCCGATCGTTCGATCGTTCGTTCGTTCGTTCGTTCGTTCGCGCGCGCGCGTCCGGTTTTATCACGCCCCGTCTCTCCGTTTCCCCGAAGTGTGTGCGTCCGTGCCCGTCGCCCCCGATGAGTGTGTGTCTCCCTGACGAGTGTGGATAAAGAAGGATATTTTCTACGACGCCATGTTGCTGCCAAGGCGAAGATTGGATTACGCGGTCGGGCCGCTGGTGCTCGCGCTCCTGGCGTCGATCTGCCTTCCCGCGGCGTTCGGTAAGCGAAGCTGCACATTACACGTACAATTTACGCGCCCTCCGCACCGAGCGCGCGCGCGCGCGCGCGCGTGGAGGCAACAGGTCGCGGAGCGCGACAAATCCGCGCACCCTCCGCCCTCTCTGCATCGCGACACGGTAATCACCCTCGAGAGTCGTTCCCGAGATCGCCCAGCTGCTGTTGGGCACCCCTACGTTCGGTACTCCGACATCGAAGATCCGCTGCGTTCGCTATTGCCTGTCCCGAAAATGTCGGCCGCCATTGCCGGATCGCGTTCGATTTCCGCGAATCCCGCGCGCGGATTCCACGAACGTTGTCGCATTCGCGAAATTCCGACAATCGGGTCGATCAGTTCCGCGAGCGCAACTGCGAAAACGTCATCGGCGCGATTTCTTCCGTCCACTTCAACAAGGGCGTGTGTTTATTGAGGCGCGTTTGAAGGGCACGGGAAACGCGCTTCCTTCTTTTCACGATTGATAGCTCGCCAGCGTAGTCGCAGAGTTTGTTTTCCATGCACACGTGATGGTGTGTTTAGGAGCGCAGCGGTGCTCAGTCGCGCGGCGCCGCGTGGTGGCACGGGGTCCGCGACACGGGCCCCGCGTCCGAGTTGGCAGGCCCTGAGGGACAGGTGCCCAGCCCCGCTTTCCAGGAAGCGAGCCATCCCTCCTTCTGCGCGTTAACACGCTCCGACTCGACATTTCGCTGCTCCCTCGGCACTCGCGAGCGTGCGCACGAAATGGGGGCCCCGTGGCTGCTCCCGCGGGGACCGCATCCTGTTTTGACCCTCTTCCGAGCGAAACGTGTCGGATGAATACGCTTGTGACCTGGGCTGGTCGGAAAATCGTTTGAGAACAGGCTGATACATATCGAGAATAATATTATAAAAAATGATTATATTTCTATTCTGATTTTTTTAATTGTGTCAATTTTCTATTTGTCTTTAATGGAAATCAGTAACAAAATCACCAAATTATTATTTGCAAATTAAAGACGATATTGAGCGATTTTCCGTTCAGCAACAGTGATCTAAACGTGCTACAATTATATCTGATGTCATATAACACTTTTTTCTTTCATCAATTGATTTGCGAAATTCGTTTTCCCCCAGTCATGATCTTTTTCATCAAGACTTGATGAAAATCTTGAATGATAATTTGGGACTTGGAGTGCTTTATTAGTTTCAGTCAATCAAAAGTGAACGAAATGTATGATTTTGATAATTGCGAGCATTCGCTCGTAGCCGGACGTCGTGATGCAATTTCGGGGCGCGATAATAACACGTCCGCTCTGGAAATTAGGTAAATGCGGCCTACAAACCCGCGCAAAGCGTCTACCACCGTGTTTCGCGAGGAAAGTAGCTTATACAGATAATCACCGGGGGAGGTGATTACTTCGGTCGGCTTGAAAGACTCGAACTAATTTGCCCGCGAGAGTCTCACGTTTCTTATACCCGAAAAGAGTTCTATTATGATGATGATGATTCGCGAACCTCGCGATGATCTGGCGGAATTTCGCGGAGGCGACATTTGTGAGAACGTGACCTTCCTCCAGGTGGAGGAACTCGAGATTCGCAAATAGATTCGCGAAGATGCGACGCGAAATTAACGCATAATGCCGCACAAACGGAATGAACTCGCTGAATGAATGAAATGTTTAGGAGCAATTGCAGGAGATCATTATACTTAATTGATGACGATCTAAAAGACGTTCACAGCTTTTAATCATTCTCGATGGCGTACAGAAAAATATAGCGTGTAAATCAATAAATCGTGTAATCTCTCGAGACCACTCGACTAACGTGCACCTTCTCAAATTCAATGATTCATGTTCGAACATCAGAATTGGAGAACTCAATAGTTCTCTCCGCCGAACGTTCTCCGCGATGAGAATTAATCGCGGATAATCGCTGACCCTTCGCTAGGTAAATTTCTAGCTTGACTTTTTGCCAGGACATAAATCGCGACTCCACGTGACGTAATGCTCGCATGAGCACTGCCGTGTAGGTATATCGGCGTAAAACGGCGAGTAAGGAAAGTCGCTAGGGTCCGACCGCAAATGCAAAGGAGAATAATTACGATCCATTCGCGCGTTATCGCTACTCAGCATTGTCTCGCAATCCGCGCAACATTTCGGTGTCGCAAGAATAAATCTCTCTCTTCCTCTCTCTATCTCTCTCTAGAATTAAAAACAGCTGTCCGCTACCATATACCTTTGTTTATTTAAACAAACTTCCCCGCTCACGGTTTGCATTCGCTCTAATCGTCAATTTTACTGTCAATTTTATTTTATGGCAATCAAATCCTCCTAATCAAATACTCGCAAGCTATTGGGTTGGCCAAAAAGTAATTGCGTTTTTTTTATATAAATAAAAGGCGAATTTTTCATGGGAAACAAAAACTTTATTAAACAATATATTGTCCATTTTGTTTGATTATCTTTTGCCATTTTTCAGGCAACTTCATGATTCCGCGCTCAAAAAAGTTCTTATCTTTTTCAGCAAAAAACAATTCCAACAACGATTTGATATCCTCATCAGCAGTCAAGGTTTTACCATTCAAGGCGTTTTGCAAAGAACGAAACAAATGGTAATCTGATGGTGCCAGGTCTGGCGAATATGGTGGATGTGGTAACATCATGGTAACACATCCCATCCAAGCTGCAACAATTTTTCACGAGTGACCAAACTTGTACGTGGTCTAGCGTTATCATGGTGAAACACAACACCTTTGCGATTCACCAATTCTCGACGTTTCTGTTTGATGGCATCATTTTAATAATTTAATTTATCCAGTTGACGACAGTATACGTCTGAATTAATGGTTTGATTCCTTGCAAGCAGCTCAAAATACACAGTCCCACCAGACTGACAGCATAATCTTTCTTTGGTGAATATCTGCTTTTCAAGTGCCTTGAGCAGGTTCATCACGCTTGCTCCACCATCTTTTTCGTTTGACGTTGTTGTAGACGATCCATTTTTCGTCGCCTGTTATCATACGTTTCAAAAATCGATCATTTTCCTCACGTTTCAAAAGAGAATCGCAGATGTCAATACGCTTAGTGAGATGAATTTCTTTCAGCTCATGTGGTACCCAAATATCGAGCTCACTAATGTATCCAAGTCGTTTTAAATGGTTTTCAACACTCGATTTCGATATGTTAAGATTCTCAGCAATCTCTCGGGTCGTTAAACACCGATTGGAATCGATCAGTGCTTTTATTTTGTCATCATCAATTTCGATTGGCCTTCCTGAGCGTGGTGCATCTTTCACATTAAAATCTCCAGATCGAAATTTAGTAAACGAATTTTGACACTGCCGCAGTTTTAAAGCATCTTCGCCATATACATGACATAACTTTTTACGAGCTTGCACAGCGTTTTTCCCTTTTCGGAAGTAATAAAAGAAAATATGAGGAAAATGTTCTTTTTGATTTTCCATTTTGAAATCGACGGCAAAGAAACAATTGTTAACGAAATCGTGTACTTTCTTTTTGTAAAACAAGCTTGAACTGTGAGTTGTTAACCTACATAATGAATTTGCGGTTTAGAATGAAGTTAGTTACATTTCAAGACATGTATGTCCATCTATTGGAAAAAAACGCAATTACTTTTTGGCCAACCCAATACATTTTCTCGGCGTGTTCTTCCCCGCAAATTAGCCAACGACGTTCACCAGCGAGCGAGATTCGCTCTCCGGTGTTCACTCGCGGGCGCAAGAGTACTCCGCGATTCGACCGGCTTGATAGCAAGCAGCCTCTCCAAGGAGTCGGGCGAGGATCCCGTCTCCGCTATATATCGCGCGGTACTCTGGATGCGGCATGGCGGTGGCGGCATGGCGCACTCTAGACGCTCGCTCTTATGTTCTCAGGCTTTCTCTTCTCTCTCTCCTTAGAAACTGATCCGCCCGGACTTAACGTGCTTTCACACGCGAGACGCGCGGCTCGCTCGCTCGAAGCCCGCCACGCGAGAAGCAGACAGACGCGGACGGTGCAGGGGTTACGTTTCGCGGATATCAAAAATACCTCGCGATTGGAATGCTGCGAACGCGAAATGCGAATGTCAATCTGTCAATCGTGAAAGCCGCGGTACCCTTCTCGATACGTTCCTTTTAACGCGCTCCCTGAAACGGGCATTCCGCCACGCGGAATATCATCCGCTCTTGATGCCTTCCGGTGTCGTGAAAGTTGCATAAATATTAAACCGGGTATTCGTAAACTTTAGTCCTCGTGATATCGCTCTTACATTATACCGTAAATCGCGACGCGCGTTATCGCGGATATATATTCCGCATAAATTTCCAAGTGGTTTTCCTTCGAAGATAGGAAAAAAGAACGACAAGGGATAATGAATCTCGCGCTGCAGACGCCAGTTGTTAATTGAGGAGGGGGCATTCTTCGTTCTCTTTCGTAATAGAAGTCATTCCATTTGCATTTCAGACTCGCGCGCGCGTTAATTGAAAACTCGCTGAATTAGAGTCGACTCGTACTTTAGCGTGGCTCGTACGTGCAACTTGCGGCAATCGGTCGCTCGCGTCGATTTCGCGCGCGAACCAGTAGGCGTGGGCTCAATTAAAAACTCTAAAACGCTCGACTGTGCTCCTCTTTTTGCGCGTATGTCGCGACGGGCTAACTATAGACCGGCGATGTAACGCGCGAGAGGAAATCGGCTCGATACCACTCCTGGGACATTCGAAACCTTCGTGCGACTTAGAAACCGTCGTCGTCGTCGTGCGATCGACCTGCAACCGGTTTCTCGTTCCCTTTCATCGGTTCAGACCGGCACACGAGCCAGCCCAGGCTCTGCACACGTGTGTGCACCCCGGTCGTGCACGGCTCGCACACGCACGCGTCGCGAAATGCGTGCATGTGACGTGTGCGAGTGTGCGAAGCCGCTCCCGCTTTCGTTTCCATTGACTTGCGAGTGGTATTTCGCTAATCTCGCTTCCAAGTACAGTGGATGCTGCGGCGTCAGCTGTTGCACGCTGCTGCGTTAGTTTAGAGTGTCATTATTAAATAATATTACATATATACATGTTTCTAACAATCGAACCTCGCGTGTTACGTAACACGGAACCAAGCGGCATTTGCCATAAACTGCGAAAGATTATTGCGAAACTTGAGTCACGTAAAAGCACATTTAACCACTAATTTTCGCGAGAAATTTAAAATTCCGTCAATTCCTTTCAATTTATCCTCTATTAATCGGAAATATTCTTTTACATGAAATTGAGGGTGGAACAGAAATGATACAAAAGTATATATCTATCGATTAAGCATTTTATTCTAAAAAGGATATTTCACAATAGTTTTTACAAATCGAGACCGTGGATTTATACCGTGACAGCTTTATTGAAAGCGCAGGTAGTCGAACGTTTTCCTTCTGCTCCGCTCGAGATTAAGGGCCCTTCAGCGTGCGGTCGCGGAAACCTACGTGCATCTTCTAATCCAACAGAGCCCTCACGTTTCTCCGTTCTTCCATCCGATCGTTCTTTTCCGTCGAAGCGGATAGGAAACGGCCGAGTATCTCGCGGCATCTGCTAACTAAAAGGGCAAGATCTTCGCGTCGCTGTCCTATCGAGAGCCAGCTCGGCATTTGCATTCGTCTCCATGCCCTCTCTTCTCCCTCTCTCTCTCTCTCTCTCTCTTTCTGTTTCTCTCTCTTTTGCATGGATTCTTCTCGCGTAAAACCGCATAATTAAGGATCCTCGCTACCGCGCACGTCCATCCGTTCGTCCTTCCGTCCATCCATACGTCCTTTTTTCGCTGCCAGTTACGTCGTCCCGGAAAGATCCGAGTGGTTCTTCGGTGATATCGCCGAAGGATCGAGGATTGTGCCGTCAGTCAACGCGCGCGACGCCGACGAGTCCTTACGAGAATCGCGCTTAGGATCTATCCCTCGCGAGCGCGCGCGCATGCAGATTCCGAGAGGGAACAGTTGATTCGCGCGCGTCCCCCTGTTTAGAGATTTTCAGACGGGCGACAGGAGCCAGGACCTCAGTGACGTCGATTGAACTTCCGTGGCATTGTCGAAGAAACGGGAGCCGCGGGATTCGCAGCCGGATCCGCCGTTTCTCTCGATCGAGCGACGTGGATTCCGCGCGCCGGCGTGCTTTTTGTTATTTCGTCGTTGGTAAATGGCCGGAGGATTCCGATCGCTGGCTGGTTCTCGGTAATGCCGTCGTAGAGCTCTCGAGCTATCGAAGGCGATAGTAGCCTTCGGTATGTTCGGTATTATCGGATTCGGACGCTCCGAAATTTTAATCCCACTTAATCTTTTTTCCGATTATCTTGCTTAATCAAGCCTCGATGAGATCATCGAGCGTTTACACTGACCTTAGTCGGACTTCTAAACGATCACAGCTTATTGTTTCATCTTTTCATCTTTCACGAGAAATTAAACAAAACCAGAACAATAGTGTCTTTAATAGTCTTTGACGAAACATCTCCGCCATTAAGTTCATCTCCGGCTTATCTCCGCATGCAGATTCGCGTCGTTTCGAGATATCCTCCCACGCTGACAAATGTTTTTGCACGCGGGACGTAGGAGATCCCTCATGTTCCGTCACGTCGTCACGAAACCAGTGTGGTCCAGCATGGAAGAGACGAAAGTCGGATGCTTCGTGCGTACACCCACAGAAAAGATTTCTGGACTTAACGCTATTACTCTTTAATCTATCATAAAATAAGATCGCTATAGCGACAATCATATTTATTATTGAAAAGAAGCATATTTTAATCTTGAATAGAAAATTCGAAAATCTAGATTCAAATAATCTTGGTGCTATCTCATTCATTTTCTCAGAAGGATTTAGATACAAATTTCTAGCAAGTTCAAAATATTCTTGATTTAAGAATATTGTGAGATCTAAAAGACATCTTATTCTATTCTGCTAAGAGAATTTGTAGAATCTGCACAAAACGGCCAATATTTATGTGTTGCAATCGAAAATCGGGAAAGTGTTTCTGTTATTTACAATGAATAAGTGCAATACTCTACAAGAAATATTAAAAGATATGGAAATGTCTTATCTCGAATCTTATTTCTCAAGTAAGTATATTGTGTATACTTACTTACATTTCCATATCTTCTAATATTTCTTGTAGAGTATTGCACTTATTCATTGTAAATAACAGAAACACTTTCCCGATTTTCGATTGCAACACATAAATATTGGCCGTTTTATCGGAATAAAGGACGCAGAAGCGCCGAGTCGACGAGCGACTGTGAGAAAATGATGCGTCGACATCGACAAAGCCTACTATAAAGTGGCCTAATATCAAATTATTCTACATACAAGAATATATAAGCATAAATTTGTATATGTTACTCTTGTCTCAAGACAGTAAGACAATCTTATTTAATTCGAGAGAGAAAAATAGAAATTACTGATTTAAATTAAAAATTGTTTTATTTTCATATTTTTTATACTCGTAATACGATTAAATTAGTCAAGAATACTTTTCGTCTTGTTATCAGAAATCCTTTCTGAGGGTGTAGCCAAGCCGTTTTTCCGCGCGCGCTTTCCGCGGCGCACATGGAAGCGGTTTAACGCAATCCGGACCTCGATGTCGGCGTAACGCGGTTACTTCCTCGGGCGCGAGAGCACGGACAAGGATCCTTGTTCGCGTAGCCGCGTCGGTGGCGGCGGCGGCGGTTTTTCCCAAGAGCGCGTTCTACGCGCGCACCAGGTCAATGCGATCGTATCTATTAATCATGCCCGGCTTCGTACCAGCAGCGTAGTATCCCGTGTCGTTCTTACTGCCGCGTCGGCAGTAAGAGCGTAAGAGCGCACCCGCGGTCGCTCCTTCGTCTGATAAATGGCAATGAGCATGCCAACGGTGTGGCGAACGCTTTGCACACACGGCTAATCGCCGACTGACTAATAACACTCCTCTCCAAACGCGCGAAACTCTCATGGGAAACCGTCGCCGTGTCCGAAGCGTTTCCCAGTCGAATCCGCGACATTCGCACTCACGAATTATCGACCGCGACTGTCGTTCGTTGGAAGCGTAGGGTACAGCCTTGACATCTTTCGAAGCGAAGATGCGCCAAGATGAGAGCGTCGTGATTTATGAAGATGCTACAGATACTTCTCGTAAAAACGCGTCTGCACCTTCGGAATCACGCGCGCTGCCTCTCAGCGTCAGCATGCAACATTAACGACACGATTGAAATATGCTCGGCGAGTCTCGGCTTGGTGCATCGTCCAGGTGGACTTTTACTGCCGTGCCGTACAGTTTTTTTTTCGTAATTAGTCGTTAAAATCGAGCGACTGATTTAAAGACGGTCGTACGTTTGCCTCTGCAGTTATTATCATCGCGTTACGGCCGGTCGACGTTTCTATCGGCGATCGTGAGGAATCGGTAGCAAAAGCGCTCGGTCTCGCCGGCAATTAAATGCAAAATGAACGGACGCGTATTTTTATGCGCTGATGGCGACGCGAGCGATCGCTAAATTAGCTCTGTTAATTTCCGCGGTGACCGATAACGAGCGCGCGTAGCTGCAACGAGCCTTTTGCAATCAGCGTGGTGGAACGATGCCTTGATTAATTTTTCACGCGGTCAGCGAAGCCTGCATTGTGTACGAGTGTGTCTGAAAAGCCAAGGGGGCCCCCCCCTTGGCAGACACGGCTTGTTGGTTCATATTACATGCTCGCGCGACGGAACAATCGAAACCCGTACTTACGAGGCTAACATTCCATTAAACGCGCTTCGACTGCACGCGTCGTTAATTAATCGCTCTGGTACATCTAATATCAATTATTTGCTGGGTGCGTCTTGTTGGATCGAGAAGCACAGCACCGGAATCAATCAACGGAAAATTACGCCATTATCTGGTTGATTAAAAGAGCATCCTGCTTCAAAGATCTGTTAACCTTTTTTTTCGCTGAGAATTTTATCTAGGAAATCGTTCGTTAAAATTGCATTTACAATTCGTCAGGAGTCGATACAAGAGCTGACGAATTATTTAGAGATCCTTTCAACACCTTGAGAGCAATTTGATGAATTTTCTTTGCTCGTTGTCTTTTATCTTCAACCCTCCGTGTATAAACGAACTGTTCCACTTTGCGAACGCCGCTGTCTTTCGAAAATTGCGTTGCGAGAGTGGGCGCGGACATCATCCGGAAGTTACATCAGGTTTCCTCGGTATCACACCGTAGCGAGTTTTTCCTCGGTATTTCACGCGCGTAATGAGAAAGGATCCCGCGTTAAGAAATTTTCCTTTCGTAAGAAAGTCCCAAGTGAGAAACACCGCCGAGTCCCATCGCCGCGACTGCGCGGTTGCACTCTGCGAATGTCCGCAGAGTGCAGGATACTTCTCCTTGTCTTCAACCGCCGTGTGGCCATCAGCCTCTGGTGTGCGGCGACTTATCAACCACCTCCGCTCCCATAAACTGCACGCCGGCGATCTAAGGGAACGATAACGCACCCTTTGCGCTTCCGCGCTGATTGCTCGGCTCTACTTTAATTGGATGTCTCGGTGTCGCCCGGTAGTTTGATTTCTTGAAGTCGCCGCACACACATGTACACACATACACACCGCCTGAATTAACGTTAAGCTAGCAGATCGAAATTTACGACGAAAACGGCGGAGGCGCGACCGTTGGCGCATTCGCGAAGTCAAACGGTGCTTTCGCGGCGCTTCTTGCATTAATTAGCAATCTCGCTAAGGAGGTACAGTTGCGCAATCGTGGAGATCTCGAGTCGCGTGCGATATCTCGCGTACTAATGGATCATTCAGTTTCCGCAACTCCGTGATTTGATCGGGACGTAACTCCGCGATGCAAAGGTCCTCGATGGAAACGGTCGATTCCGCCGTACATCGTGTCGCAGAGAAGAAGAGGGCGAGCTCGGCATGCGGCAATTCCATCGCAAGTTGATTTCCTAGCTAGGCAGTAAAGTCGCGTCCCGAAGTCGATGCGAACGCGGTTGAAGTCGCAGCTCGATATCCCGGAAAACGTGAGGGGTTCCTTTCCCTCTCGCTCTGTGGATATTCTTCTTTCCTCATTTCTCTGGTAGCTCTTCGTTGTAGCTCTCTCGATTCTACGTACTTACGTATATACGTACGTACTCTCTACGAAAACGTGACTTCTCGTATCCTAGCCGCGCTCTCGCGCGTACAGTCCCATTGTGTAATGGTCCTTGAACCAAGCAACGTCGACCAAGCAGCGGCAGCTGGTCGACGGTCTCCCACGCCCTGCCGCCAAACGGCACGAGTCCCCGTGCGATTCCCAGGATTTCAGGCTTTCCTGTGTCTTTCCACCTCCGTTTCGTATATCACAAAAGCCGCACGATTACGGTTGATTATGTGTGCTTGCGCGATTTTAAAGAAGATCATGAGAATCGGGAACGGGCTACTCAACTCTTTCATCGGTTTCTTTTCATCATCGTGCGAACGCGGATCGCCGAGGAGGATCGAAATGATGAACGGCGGACAAGCCGGAAGTCCATACGCAAATTCTGCGGCAACCGCTTGCTTGGTAATCATAAGTTTTAGTAACGCTGGCAAAGCACTATCAAATTATTAATAACGTGCGCGTTTATTATAATTTCACGTCATTCGCAAGACGTAGCTAATTTTCAGAAGAAAAAAATGATTAAAAAAGTGAATATAATTGAATGGGAAATACTCCGTATCAAAGCAATGCCCTATCGAAGGGATCTCTGATCCCTTGATCCTGTACATGAACGTCTGTCAGCAATTCGGCTCAGCCCCCCGATCAATTGTCGCGTTGCGGCAACTCCGGTTCGAGTTATGGGCTATCGAAGCGGATCCTCCCCCTCTGTGTCGTTTTGCCTTCCCATAATAATCGCGCGCGACATTCGTCAATCATCACTGTCGGTCGTGCATTTCCGTCAGGCTTGGCCGCGCGGTCAAGCGAGCGGTTACGACGGAATCGCACCCCGGAGAGCCTCCTTGATGATACGTCTATCTGTTTCCCCCGCGTTCCGTTCTCCGTTCGTGTCCCCTTCGGTGCGCGATGTAACGAAACGATCGCACACATGCCGTTACGATCGCGCCGGAGGAATCCGCCTGTCGACGACGATCGCGCGTGTAATCGCGCCGATGCGAGAGCACGTCACGCCGTTTGATCGCGCCGCTCGGTGCTCGTCAGCGCGTCGAAGCGTGTAAAACCTCGCGCCGCGTGCACTTGCAGCACGCACAAGCATCATCACGCCTCGTAGTCTCGTTTAGCGATCAATCGACTTGCTCGAGCTCCGCGCTTTTTAACGCAGCGTGCGTTAAAGCCCGGAAATCTGCGAGCAAGCGGTAGGAATCGGCATTGGTCTGGCAATTCTCGAGTTGACCCTTTATTCTCGGGATTTTACATCATGGGAAGATGCTGCATACTGTTGCAGCAAAGAAGGGTACTTCTTATTTCGCGTTTCGGATTCCTATGCAGGAGAATCACTCGGGAGCTCACGTTCTTCGTCGCACGTAAATATTGTTTTTACGCGTCCGTGCTGCTGTCAAACCCCACGCGGAAATTAGCGTTATCGTGCAAACCGCACTCCGTGCTGAAATAACAGTGCTCCGATTGCCTCCGTGACGTTTTGCAGGCGGGTCCGCAGGAACCCGGCGACCACTGACCGCACGGCAAACTCCGTTTCTCAATTAGCGTTATTCCGAGCATACGAAAAGGGAGTTCGCGTCAATTAGCGGGCGCCGAGCTAATTCCCCGGCGAATCAGATTGGTGACGAGCCGAAAATGGCGCACGTTCCAGCGGAACCGGTCGTCGGGGTACCGATCGCTACTTTTCTCATGTTACTGTTCCCCCGATAAGTATTTCGCTCGAGAAAGAGATAGGGGGAGAGAGAGACAGCCAGAGGAGGAGGGTAGGACGCGTCCTTTTGAAGTACGCTTCCTGTGTCGTGCCTTTATTAGCAAATTAAGAGTCTCTCCTCGCCCTGCTGTCCCGCCTGGTCCACAAGGCTTCGGGCCACAATGGACCCGTATTGTTTGCAGGGCCGAATTTCTCGGAACGCCTCGGCGAGATGGAGGAACGCTCGCGTGTCGTCGCCTTTGTGTAATTTTCGATTTAACTCCGATGCTGCTACGCGCGGAGTTCCCTGTGAACTTCCTCGCGGTCGTACACGCGCTTCCCGGCCCCGACGAGACCCGATAAGTCCACATCCGCTTGTCCGCTTATGGGGTTTGGCGTGGTCTCTAAGCGAGTTCGAGTTGATTCTTGCAGTGTGACGTGTACTGAAAACATTCTAACGGATATTCCGTTTTTCCACTCGAAAAGTGCATTATGCATTGTACAGAGAAAGAGAGAGAGAAAAAATTTTTGGTTGAAATTTCTTTTACAAAAAAAAAAGATCTGAATATAAGGAAATATTTGTTGATTGTTAAATCTTGATTAATAGAACATTTTAATTTACGATAATTGTTCCAGAATTAAATATCAGAGGTAACATTACTTTTTGGGAGTTAAATGTATCAACTATTCTTTTTTTAAATGAGTATGAGAAAATAAAAAATGGCACGGGAATTTGCAGCCAGTACTTGAGTTCACAGAGTTCGTAGTGCACAGAATATGCACGGCCGCCACCCTCCTTGCCCGGGCCTTGGCCGTTTTCGGAAGGCCTTTGTACGTTTATCGATTGCCAGGTGCGTTTTCGATAAGACCCCGAGCGTGACGGAACGCGATGGGAAAGGGTGGCACTTTGTTTTCAGGGTGGATAGTACATTTCTCTCTGCCGGCTCCTCAAGACCTCGAAGTGCGCCCGACTGAAATTATTTCAGGTCATACACAGAGAAAATATAAAGAATTTTATAGTAATATGTATAATGCTCTCTCCTCTCTCTCTCTTTCTCTCTACATTCCGGCGTACATATACATTCACGAGGACGTAAAGTCTTCCGTTTGGCGGCTCTTAACGCAGCGGAATTTATGTCAGCGTTATTACGTAGATTTCTCTTATATGGACCTCGTATCTCCGTATGAAACCGCGCCTCAAAAATATCATATCCTGTGAATATGAAAGCTCCGAGGTCCCGGCGGATTTATGTAACGCAGCGAATCGTCGTGTCTAAATCGCCAACCTCGCAAAACTTAATTACGCGTAAACGATGAGTGCTCATCCTGGCGTAATTATGGGGCGAAATTGGTATCCGTAACTCACGTCGGGACACGAATGGAATGGTAACCGACAATTAATACGTCTCGCGCACACGGAACATACATACGTGCTCGCGTTTATTCCAGATGCCCGCATTTAATTCGATCGTTCTTTTTACTGCACGCTGCCGCGAATAACGCTCCCAATAAGAGGATATCGTTTACCTTCGCTGCACTCAATGCCGCCCGAATATTTCATCGTTTATCGCATCCGGAGCAGAATTTGCGATTTTTGCAACGTTCCTTTCCCCTCCACGAAATTGTTGCGTTCGCGCAAGCGTGAGATCGCTCGCGAGAAAGCACTCGGCTACAAATATTTAAGAACGCATTCTCATTCGTTGTGCTTAAAAGAATTGCTTTTAATTAAAGAAATTCAAGCGAACCATGGCTTATATAATGAGATATTCCCAGGATACTTGTCGAACTCTCGTGGCGATACGACAGATACGATAAAACAGAGCTTAATAAGCAACTCCAGCCGAGTCAGCTGTAACGTTGCAAAAGATGATTATCGAGCGTTGAGCAAATAGCGTTATGGGCGGAGGGATATGTGTCATGCGTAATTACAGCTACGAGTAGTCGTCGATTCCGATGCGTCCTACGTTTTTTCCCGCGGCGTCGATTTACAGTAGGCGCGGCGAGACGATAATCGGCCACGGCCGTCTGCAAAAATCGCGGTATCCGCGTGTGCGACACAATAAGCGGTGAGAAGAGAGAAAAAGAGAGACCGAGAAGGAGAGACTCAGTATTTAGCTCTCGTTAATCGCGCTGAACCCCATGATATTTTTCTCCGTTTTCTTGCGCTCGTTACTCCGATAATTTGTCCCACTCTCGTTATTTTCGTTCGCCGGCGCGGGTACATATTTGGCGATCGGCGACGAATTATTGCGGCAAGATCTCGCCGATGGCCGCCACGTCAAACGATGGCGTGCAAAAACCGTACTGGTGGCCGGCACCCATCGCCACGGAGAATACCTGGGCGTCCTGTCAGCGGCAGGTGCGAGATACGAAGGCAGCCAACGACGTTTTCACCGTGACTCGTTCCCCCTCGGCGTGCTTTGACATTCATGCGAGATGCAGGGAGATAGGCCGGAGCTTTTAGATTCATGCCGGATTCATTTGCGATATTGTACGCGTCTGCAGCCGCGAGCACTCGGATTTATTTTCATGCTGGTACTCTCGGCAAGGTAGACTTTGTATAATAGTTTCTTTTTTTGTTTATACGTTAGAATGTAGAGAGGATACATAATTGCAGAGAGATTATTCTCTTCGGAGAGAGAACTTTTAGTTTGGTTGAGGAAAATAAATTCTTATTTAATTTGACAATCTTTATTCGGATGCATAGAACGAGAGATGTGGTGGAATGTAATTTTAATACTTTTGGAATTAATTTGATTGATCTGTGATTCCGAAGATATCACGTCGTGATAAAGTTGCGAGTGCATGTCGAATGCTGGGCTATTTGTAAGAGCGCTTTGTCGTAGAGATAAATTCATAACGGAATAAATTCATACGTCGGCGTGTGCCAGGTAGTTGGAACATGATTGAAAACATTCCGTGCAGAGCATTTACGATCGAAACGTAACGTCCACCCGGTTACACGCAACGGCATCTCGAGAGCTCTCTGCTCTCTTAATTGAGCTTACTAAAAAGTGCGTGAAAACATCGCGTGCGACTTCCTCTTTCGCTTCCTAATTACGCTTATATTCGTTTCATTAAGCACTAAACTAGTGGTCAACTGAGACGTTTCTCTCTCTCCTCTCTCTCTTTGTCTGAAAACTCCGACCTCAATTTTGCGAACAAACTTGTTCGATTTGATTTCTGCAAGAAAATTTCAGCCAGATACTTGCGTCTCTATCGAGATTTCTCGTTAAGAGGAGCGTCGCTGCATGTACTCCACATCCTCAGTATACTTTAATTTGTATCGATATACCTCACCGCTACCTCCTCGGCTTCCTGCGGTCAGGCGAAGGGAAATTCGCCGATCGACCTTTGGCGCTGGCCGATTCTCGATCCTTCTCCACCGTCAGCGCAGACGATCGCTGTCTTCATCCGCTCGTATATAGACATTTATATCGCGCTCGCGCGCCTCTCGACGCTCGTCGGTCACGAAAGAATTGTCGGACGAGTACTTAATCGTGCGTTGGTATTTGGGGTCAACGAGACGAGAGAGGGAAAGAGAAGAATAGAGAGAGCGAGCGAGATGAAAGGATACGAGGATGTAACGGAGAGAAAGAGGGAGAGAGAAAGGCAGATTCGACGGCGCGCATACACAGGCAACTCGCACGTGTATTGATCCTTGAACCATCTCTACCTCCGATCGACGTGTTCGCATCCGACACCTTTCTCCTCCGCTTCATCTCGCCCCTCCTTTACACCCTTATCAAACCGTCTTTCTTTCTCTTCGGCGTCCGTTCTCCTTCGTCTCTCTCGCTCCTTCTCTCGTCGTCCTCTCGCTTCCATCTCTCGATCTCTTCCCTCTTCGCACGCCTCCCCGCGATAATAATTATCCGTTTGAGACTCGCGCGCTCGCGCGCGGCCAAAGTCACGATCCTTCTTCTTGCCACTTCCCCCTTATATGCAGGTTACGTCCGAGATTGAGTATCGAGAGGTATCTGTAATCGATTACGCTGCTCCCTTGCCCCGCCCGTCCCATCGGCAATTTACCTCGGCATATTATATCCGCGGGACTTTCAATTAAGCTTTAATACACTTCTTATTGGCAGCGTTTTATGCTACAATGTGCATGGTCAATCAGTTTGTTCGGTCCCCCATGCGCTATGAATATCCGAGTTTATTTGCATGCGCGCGGCAGTTGGAATTAATTAACCATCTGTACAATTTGCTCCAAGTGAAGAGATATATACTGCATGCTCTTGCATGCAGTAATATTTTTACTACAATACGTACGCGTACGAAAGAACTTACACGCGTAGAGGAAAAACTTAGATACATGTAGCGAAAGCAGATAGTAAATCGATCGAATCAATCAAATTCTGCGAGCATTAATTATTGAGGAAATTAATTCGGAATCTGATTAATTTTCTTAATAATTCAGTCTGACAAACCTTGTAAAAATTCCGCGCATTAAAAAATTCTCCCAGCCGTCATTAATCACGCATATAACAGCCGATAACAATTTCACATCACGCAACAGATACACTCTAAGCATGGACCACCCCATAAATAACAATAATTACACGGTCGGATTATTGTAATTACAAAGTAAGGGCACAAGAGGGTCCGTTGAGTTTTTCGGTGCACAATGTAAAGCTTTCTCGCGCTTCTTCTTTCCTCTCTTCCTCTCTCGCTGTATCCGCGTGCCGATTATCGCTACGGTTTCTCAGTGCCTCGCTGTAGGTATAAACTAATTAACTTACGTGCCTGGTTCCTTTGCATAATGGTCAGGTCCGTGCGGGAACCTCATGCTTCGAAACGGGGGGCACGGTCGGGCCCTTACGTACCGGTACCCTTCGCGTATTGTTCGGTCGTGCCCCGCGGCGGTATCCGGGCATGAATATAGATACGTTCCTGCACACACGTCGCTACGTTATGCGTACTTATTCATAACGCGACTGGCATGCCCGGCCGGCAGTCGACTTTATTATCGTGAGGCACAAGAACACACCGAAGGGATAGTCCGAGCGTAATGGCCCTTCTCTAGCCTGAGACCCTACGTCGACCTAGAAGGGCCCCGCTGATCTTCCAACCCGGAGCGCTCCTCGTTTCCTCGGGCTATTCATGGTCAACCGCGGTGATGATGATTCGTAATTCCGTGCGGATCCATGCGTGCTTTTGCTCGCAGGCGCTTTGAAGAAGCGGCCAAGCGTCGTAAAACGTCATGTCGCGAAATGTATATCGCTCGTTTTTATCGGATTTCATTTATTAGGGGTGTGATTTAGTTTTGAGGGTTTTTTTGCTCAAAAACGCATGTATTTAAATATGATAATGAATGAATACCTTAATCAAAATATTTTTCTTCGTTTTCTATAACTTTTTCCCATCTTTCTGGCAAGAGATCGATTCCACCACGATAAAATCACTCTTCTTTTCAGTTGATCCATTCGTCGACGAATTTTCGCACTTCTTCGAAATTATGAAAGTGTGTATCCTCTAAAGCGTGTTGCATCCACCGGAACAAATAATAATCGCATGGAGCAATGTCCGGAGAAGACTTGCCATTCAAGCTCTAATAGTGTTTCTTTCACTGATAACGCAACGTCAGGTCGAGCGTTGTCACGAAGAAGAATCACTTTCCGTCGTTTACTCGCAATTGGTGGTCGTTTTTGGTCCAATGCTTGCTTCAACTTGTACAATTGGTGTCGATAACGATCAGCCGTGACAGTCTCATGCCGATTTAACAGCTCATAGTACACTATCCCACCAAATGCAGAGCATTACTTTTGAACCGTGAATATTGCGTCTCGGAGTGGATGTTGATGGTTCGCCTGGATCCACCCATGATTTTCTGCGTTTCGGATTATCAAAATAGATCCACTTTTCATCCCCAGTAACAATCCGAGACAAAAGACTCTTCTTTTTTGCCTGGCGATCAACGAAATGCAAATGTTCAACCGGTTCGCAATGGCACTTTCCGATAATTCATGTCGAACCCATTTCCCTTCTTTCTGAATTTTTCCCATTTCATGTAAATGTTTCGTAACTGTTGTACGATCAACATTTAATGCTCTGGCAAGTTCTGAAGTGGATTGTGTTGGATTTTCGTGCAATAATGCTTGCAAATCTGCATTTTCAAGCTTTCTTGGTTGTCCCGAGCGTTCTTTGTCCTTCACATCAGTATGACCACTTTTAAAGCGTCTAAACCAGTATTCACACGTCTTAATTGATGGGGTAGAATCACCATAAGTTTCCACAAGAATTCTATAACCGTCAGCCGCAGTTTTCTTTTGATTAAAAAACAAAAGCAACACATGTGGAAAATGCTAAAGAGCTTTCGGAAGTTGCATTTTTACGATGATATAAACACGACTGTTATTGCATCTATTGCTATAATGCTACTAAATGTCATGGATAATGTCAAGACTGTAAGAAACAACAGTTATCGGAAACAGCTATTGGAACAAACTGACACACTACAGCCATCTGTTACAAAACCCTCAAAACTAAATCACACTCCTAATAATTTCTGAGCGTCGCTCGTTCAGTCGGGAATCCAAATGAGTTCATCGCGCGGTTCAACATTGAAGCGAGCTAACTTGTATCCGTCATTCGACGCGGAGTGGAATCACGAGAGACGATGCAAGTCGCGATCAATGGGACGACGCGTGGAAAATGATCTATGACATAATTCCCGCCCCTCGCGCCCCTTCGCCCTCGGCGAGGTCGAGAGATGCGCAGTCACTGCGATGGAGTCCCATTGAGAGAGCGACAGGCCGATTAAAGACCGATTGAAATCTATCCTCGACGTCGCGCGATGGACGCGCGAGTTGTAATTACACGCGCGGATAATGCGGACGCGCGCGTGGTCCACGAAGTACGAGTCGCGGAGCAACGATCGATCATAATCCGATCACGGCGACTGATGGTAACACCGTACGTGTATCAATCTAGTCACGCTAAATGAGATTTGAGCTAGTCCGTGTTTGCGGGTGCACACGTTCGCAGCAATGATAAGCGGTAATTTCTTCCGTCTCCTCCCGCGGCTGAACGTGTGCTGGTATACGTATCTAGCCGACTTCCTCCGCGCTATCTAACGCGAGTCAAGTCAGTTTCTCCGAGTTTGCGAGGGTCTCAACCTTTCCAGTGCGGAGAAAGTATTAATGGACTCGTTAATTAAACGCTGATGAGGTCTTATTTATTGCGCTGGACCAGATCCCACATTGCATTGTAAATGTCCGTTATTCGTTTTCTCGAGGTGTATATCTCGAATTCCTCGCGATGACGAGAAGGTTGTTTATGTAACTAATTAATAAATCGCGAGCACTCTTCGTCGACGCTTCGTCGCCGATTTCGCTAATGGACACGAACGAGTTTATCGCGTGCATTGACGCACTCGAGTGGTTCTTTATGATATTTTAAATGAAGCGATGATCGCACGCGGCCGCACGGGATATTTAAATCCGCAGGATATTGAATCGCTGCCCTCTTTATTAATTACCTACCATAAATCACAAAGCTCTCTCGCGCCGATCTTCATTGGGGATTAGCTCCACACAGCGAGTTACTTAACCGCCGCAAGGTACAGACTTTCTCTTCAACGGCGGGGCACGGTACCCGTAATATACATTGTTGAAAACTGCAACGTTCAACACGACGAGCGCATACTCGCCGTGTACGGTGGAGCGCGATATCAATTTCGCGGAATCTACAAATTTTATTACCCCGTTATTATGATTTTTACGAAATTGAATTTTTAATTCAGCGGAACCTCGGTATCAAGTTACGTATCCAATTCTCAGCGATAAGTTACTTATCTAGCTTCGCTTATCTCGATTTATTCATGAAACATAAAATAAAATAATGCATATTTCAAATTTTTATACGCGACCACACGACACGCGTTGAAATTTAACGGGAAGTAACGTACGGGAATCGTTACACCGGCGAAACCTCTCATTTTCCAAAATGTCTGTGGTGCATACTAACCGCATCAGCTGTAGCTCCTACCTGACCTTCTCGCATTCATCCGTAAGAAACCCGAAGTTTCGTGCCTTTGTTTGCTCTCCATCAGATAGCCGATACTCTTTCCTGCCGCGATAACCGCGAGAGACGCGCGCGTGAGAGATAAGACGTGACAATATTTGACACGTCGTGCCGACCATGTCGTTTACACATGATCCTTTCGAGGCAGTCCTCCGCCTTCAGGTCAGGATTACCGAGAAACCACCGGCAAGAAACTGAAAAAGAACTCGTGAAAGGAGCATCCGGTTAAGATCGTTCACACAAACAATCAAAAGGTCCAAAGAAAAGCAAACAACACGTCAAGAGAATTACCCAGCAATATTAATATATATATGACTGCATCATCACGCCCGTCAATTAAAGTCACACGATATTACAGAGTTCCTCGCCCTCCGGCCTCGTGTTTTCCTTAGTATGCCACTGGTACGAACAAAGCTGAGGTTACGCTTGCATAATAGAGCGCCGTTACATCGTTACAGATAGAACTCGGTCGTCGTCGTCGTCGGCCCCTCACGAACGTCGGTCTCACGTCATTCTCGAACGTGAGCTGAATTTCGAGCGGATAGACGAGCGTCTATCAGCAGTTTCAAAAGCCGGACCATTTCTTTATATTCAGCACGAATCGCCAAGTGTCGCCTCGTCGTCGACGAAGCTGTTCTTCTGCACTATGAGACCGCGAAAATCGCGATAATCGGGATGGTGCATTGCGTAATTGTCGCGATCAGTGCAAGCGAGCGTGGGAATCGACCGATCATGAAGACGTCGCATTACGCGTCGCGAAGTTTATAATGATCTTTATGCAAGTGGGATCAGTTGGATAATCGAGTTACAAAAACGATGGCTATCTAACGAATCCGCATCATACGCTACACATTGCATAACAACTCCCGCATTATCACTGATTACGTCCGTACTATCAGCATCGGCAGTCGTTATCGTAAACGTACGCGAAAATAATCGAGACTAGACTCGAACACGTTGGTCGATGCACGGCTTTTACGCTGGCAATTCGCTAATTGGAATCTCTCTTAATGCGTAACGTGTCTTGAGATGGCTGAAGCATCGCGCGTGCATTCACCTACCGATCCTTTATCTGCGGATGCTTTTTCGGGCAGATCGGCGTAAATAGTTTCCAGCATCGACAGGCCTTGGGATCGCCGTTCCTTCTCTCTATAATTGCCAGGATAAATGCACCTGGCGCGGCAGGCATCCCGCGCGTAACTGTACCTCCGATTTCTGAAAGAGACCCCGAAGTTACTTTTAACGCTCCACCGATTCGTAATCGCGGCAAATACCATCGCGGCGATGAGCGTGCCATAGGTTACCACGCGTTCATTAGAAGACCAACCTCGTAATAACTAACGATTCGCAAATCAATGTACCGTTGGAGCTCTGTTATTTATCTCGCGTTCGTCTTTCTCTCCTCTCTTTTTTCTTTTCCTTTTTCCTTCGCTCAGCTCACGGAGGAAATGGGATTCGTAATTATATTGCGGCCAGCCAATTCCGGCGAAATTCCGTGTTTTATTTCACACTCGATTTTCCTGGAGTTTCGCCTACCTAAATGATCTCCGGATTTACGATCATTGCCATTACCGCTTTTCTTGCGTTCTCCTCGGTCTCCTCTCGTCCCTGTAATTGAATAGGAAACCCCGCGGGAGCGTGATACGCGAGTTATTTATCGCAGGTCGCGGCATCTCGGGATAATCGACGATTCAGATGGTGGTAGAAGACGCACCATTAATCCGCGCGCTTTATCAAATTGTAATACAAGTAATTGCATTACGGGAAGCCGTTTTGTCGTTCTCCACTCGTGATTCCCGGAGCACGTGGATCGCTGAGCAAGTGAATTGCATCTGGAGTTTCGAACAGTGATATTTCCGTGCTATCGGTCTATCTTTCACCATCGCGAATGAAAATCGCGGACAATCTCGGGTTTTATGTATTGTTTTGGCACACGAATACAACAGCAATTTAATAGAATTCGAATTACCGCTATTACTCGTTGTTTCCAACTTTCCACGCCGGCAGGCTCCAAGGTTTCAAAAGAGGCGTTTATTACCGTCGTATTTCTGAGCAAGATAATGCTTTTACTGCGGTATACATAAGCATGTTAATTTACCACGAAGTCCAGTTCCGGCGCAATCTTGCAAACTCACTTGTGTGTGTTAGACAGAGAATAGATATTGGATTTATTTCTCAGTAAATAGAATAAATGATCGGAAATTGAGTCGGAAAAGCCATATTAAAAAATGTATTCATTTCATCTAAATGAGGAAACCGTTTGAATTTCCAAGTTGCAACGTTTTACATTCAAAGCAACCTTCAGAAACACATGTCCTACTTTAGCGAGTCGTTCAAGTCACCGCGTCGCCGGTGACTTGAACGGGCGCACATGTTTCATTTCTTCTCAACAGCGTTCATTGCGATCAGCACAAAACAACGAAACATATTTGTTGCTGTCAAATTAATTTTATCATGCATTTATCCTTCTCTTGCATTGATTATTCGCGGTCTTGGATTCGAAACGCTCGGAATAACGCGAGAAACGTGAAATGGTTCGTGCTACGCGTATCGTATGGCGGTCGATGTCGGCGACACGGGTAGTACATGCACATGGTCCCCCGTAATATGGTGCAAGGTGGTGGTGTTTGGAGAAGGGCCCGGACCACCGGCAGATGTTCCATTCGTCCTGCCGCCCGCTAACGGAGGGCCCCCTCGCAGGGCTGCACAAAGTCACGGACACACGCGCACGTATCGTTACCGTCGTCTTTCGTCTTCATAGGTCGTCGTCGCCACGTACCAAGGAATCGATAGTATCGGAACGAACAGCTGCATCCGTCGATGCAGCTCTCCCTCCCCGCCACCCCCGAGATTTTCCTCGATCGCAGTGTTCGAGAGAGCCGAATGGGGAACGGCGTCCGTTCTATTTTCGTCGGCGCATCACGGGAGTTTACTGAATGCGCCCGTGTATTCGGCCTCTTCAGGGATAACGACATAAGCATTATACACCACGTGTCCTCATTTATTTCGTGTTTACGCTTCGTGTAATAAAACTTAATGTAGAGTCTTTATGGATATCTCTTTCTCAGGCGATTTTGTTATTCTTGTGAATTGGACGCCTCGCGCGCGCGTGCTGTAAAGACTTAAATTTTACGGCTGCGGAGTTTTATATGAAATCTCGATGCACGCGCGCGTCGATTTTATGATATCCTCTACGCTTTGAGAGTACGACGTTAAGGATAACCGGGCTAGGACAGCCGAATCGGTATCCTCACCGCACACAACCCTCGGAAACAACATGGCCGGCTAACGAATGGCTATAAATTGCGCAATAGGAACGGGGAGCCACTTGGGCGAACGTCTGTTAATGTCCATTATAATACAATGGGGTCCCCTCCGGCTCTTTTTACCGCACCTTTACCTCCGTCTGCCTCCGTTCCTGCCGTACCTGCTCGATTCCCGAAAACAATGGCGACGCGTTTCGCCCGTTCGGTCCCTCGCGCGGATCCTTGCGGCTCGGAAACGAAAGACGAGGAGGGGCCCTCGGGGCCCAACGAGAGCAGTCAAAACAAAAGCCAGATATACGGCTTCGTGACTCGGGGCCCCGCATACCTGCGACGCCCGTGAAACTCTCCCCCGAGACTCTAGATCGCTCGCGATTACGGAGAGAGTGATGATGGTGCCCTGCAATTCTGTTCGGGGGAGGGATACATCGGCCAAAAGTGTGAATCATGGGAGGAAATTGAATAATTCCAATAATTTTGCGATTTTGCGGAACTTTTGTGAGGATTGCGTAACTCTGATTTATGCTACTGGTCTAGGGGATGAAGTTAATGGTCCAGTGTCGGCACGGGGCCTAATAGGATTATCCAAGCCGTAAGTGGGTCCCGTCGAGCGTGTTTTCTGTCTTTTAAACGGCGTTTCTCGGGATAATGCCGTAAAAACATCGGCGAACGCGCGCTGTTATATATTAAATGCTTAATATAATGCATTTTATGACTCACCCGGTGCAGACAAGCCGTACCGTTGGCATCGCGCCGATGGCGAGGCGAAAACGCGTGTTACATGTCGAGCTCTGTGAAGTTGGCATCCCGAAATGAGAACTTTAAAAAAATTTACATGGCATTCGATTGTCCACAATTTGTTCTCATTTGTCCATGTATAATTGCTTTTTTTGTTTTAGAATTTATATAATTTTTCGGGTGGTTTGCTACTGGAATGTTTCATTTTCGTGTATCTCGCAATGACGTACGTTCATTGCTCGTCAATCGTATGATATCTTTGCTCATGAGCTGCAATGTTCCGTTTGCTGTTGCGTTGCTTCCTTGGCGCGAGGAACCCGAGGGAACAAAGCCACGAAACTGCGTTAACCCGAGCTTTCTTCTTTACGACCGTTGCGAATCTGGCCCGTACGCTGCACCGGACACGTGTAACTGGAGTTTACCTCTGCTCCATCGGGCGAGTAAACATCGGCGACAGAAAGTACTTTCCGGTGCGCCGTAAAACGCGCGGCCGACATGTGCCGGATGTCGACGGAGATGTCGACTACGTCAGCAGGGACGGATGCTGACTTTTCGGGACTTAAACTGTACGTTTTCGGGAGTCCCACTAAAAGAGCATGTATAACAAAAAAGAATATTGAAGCAAATATGAATCTATTCTTTTATGTAACGTATAATTGTAAAAAACTGTCAAAATTATTTTGTTATTCTTTATCATACATTTTATTAAACATTTCGAAGAGTTTTAGCAAAAATAACGGAGAAAAATATTATAATGCATATTTGAATATTGCACAATTTTAAAGAATTGATAAAATATTTGTAAAGCTATATACAACTGAGGCCTGAAATCCGCTCGCTTAGCTTCCGTAGAAGATCCCGCCCTGTGCAGGGATGCGATCGGTAAGAGAGGGGCATACAATTACAGCGGGTGCTACGTGCCAGCGGTAATGGCACCCTCCTTCGATGAGGCTTGTCCTCTTTGAAGGGACCACCGACCGCGTGCGCGCGCAAGAAAATGACAGAGTTTTCTTGTATATGATCATTAACGTTAGCTTTAATCGTACGGCCCTCCGGAAAAACGTTGCAGCCACCGAATTGATCGTATATGACGCTCTATGAAGGGACAATCAATTCAAAGTCGACACAAATTAATTATTTCAATTAATTATTACATTGGTTTAAGATTACTTTCCTTATACTTATTACACACTGATTTAAATTTTACAAAAGTTTTACTTTTGACTTTACGAAAGTTTAGAGTTCTACAAAGCTGGCTAGTAATGCTGCCTAGTAACACGCGATTACAATACCGCAGCGATTTACATATGCTTGCTTTCCGTGAGGACAAGCATAGGAGGGCATAATGCGTCCTGTCATATGCGCTTAGTCACTTGCAACTTGCGTACGTGCAGAGCATAACAAGCAGGAAGTAGGAAAAGCGAATGCGTATGTATGAGGCATGTATGCGTTGTATACTTGTTGATTATGCATGATCAATATGAAATCGAACTTTTACGAATCGAATAACATCGCGTTTTGTCAATTTTAAGTAAACCTCACACAAACGAAATTCCTGAATCTTAGTTCCCCGAAATTAATTAAAGACATTTTTATACATTTTTTCTTATCTATTTGCTTTTTCTAAGGTTTGAAAACTCTCTTGCTGAGGAATAATCTATGATACAGTAATGAGAATGATGTGTGAACGCAGAAAATATCAAGCGCATCATTTCTCGCGATTTTGTTGAGACGGAATTCTTTCGATGGTCGGCGGAAATTCGAGCCGATCATCCGGCAATATATTTTCCACTATGTGACTCTCGCGATACTCCGTCGCGTTGTGTTTCTCGTCTTGCCTGTGAAGAAAGATGAGATACGACAAGCGGTCGACAATGGCCCAAGGAAAATAGAGGAAAAAGATGTACCTCTCGTGTCGTATCAGGGGGCGCACGACCGGTCCAGTTAAATATCGAGTGTCGAAGCGGGTATCGAATATCGGGAGGATCTGCTTGGGGTACGCAACCGGTATTCCTTGTCGAGAATCGGAGTTCCGTCGCGGTGCCCTCCATCAGAATTTATCGGATTTTCTTTCAACGCTTTTGACGATGAATTCGACGAGCAGGGGAGCATACAATCTTGCGAGTCGCAGGCTTGGATTAATCTTTGGGAGATCGGTGGATCGCATTATAACGTCCTCAAGATAATTGACTCTGACGCAGAGCATCAGGAATTCTTTTCCTCAAATATTATTCTCTGAATTTCAATATTTAGGAAAACATACTCTTTGAATATATTTCTCTGATTTGAAAAATTAAACAAAGATACATCGATGAATTGTTTCTTGAAATAAATTTATCGGCCTTGAGGAGAGTGAATTCCCACGCAGCTCTCGGAGTCCATCGCATTGGAAGTAGCAGGCAGTCTTGTTTCCCTCTCGAGAGATCTGTCGATTTTCGAAATGGCGACAGGTTTTTCGAATGGTTGGCGATTGTTGCCCGTGCAGAAGGAGACGCGGATTACCGCATGCTGGCGAGGGTCGCGTGGCCCATCCAGGCATCAGCGCTTACACGCGCGATGATCCGCGCGAGCGACAAGTTTATTTTCAATGAAACCGCGCTTTCGGTCCGTATCGAGTCGCTCGTAAAGGGCCCGGTGCTATGCGCACGGGCCGCATAAGCATAGGACTTTGTGGCTCGTCCACGGACAGAGGGATAATATATTGGAGTTATGCTAATTTTACGGTCCCGGCCCCCACGGCAAAAAGCACCAAAAAGGATCCTACCCGTACGTTTTTGCGCGCGGACGAGCGGCTAGTCCGGTCCGCCTGACCGGCACACGGAAAACGGTCCGAGAATACGAGCGTGGAAGGGCCGTTGGGCCCCCGCGCGAGTGTCCGCGAATATTATGCACCGGAGGTGGAATTCCCGAATAATGAGACACTGCGAGGCCTCACGAGAGGCCTCCGACGACCTTTCGGGAGAAAAGGGGCAAGCGTGGTCCCTACGTCGTAAAAGGAGTTCTGGTCATCCGTTACATCGCCCTTCGTAGACGAAACGACTTCTCCTTTTCTGGCTATAATCCGCTGTACGTTTTTCATTGTAAATTAGATTGCGTTTTGTGGACTTATTCTTCGTCCCGACTAGAAATTTATCCAGTGATCCTGATCAGGTTGACCTTATTTTATTATCAGGTCCTGATAAGGTAAATTCATCAGGACCTGATCAGTCATGTAACGCAGCACAATAGTTAGGTCCTTATCTGGATATCCTCATCAGGTTTATATCGGGTTGAATTATTAAATCCTTACTACCCAGACAGCACCAAGTCGTCTAAAGGATTGCTAAAACTTGATATTTTCGGTGAGTGTAAGAGTCCTTGGAACATATACTACTAGTACATGTTCTAAGTAAGAGTCCAAAAGAAGAGAAGAAAAGAGTATCGGATTCGTTTTCCAGATGGTTATTTGTAAGGTGCTAACCAAATGTTTCTTGCGAGAACGTCACGCCTGACCTGGCCATCTATCGGTCGCTTGGTGAATCAGAGGCGGACAACACACACTTGTGTTGATTTTTGTCTCTTATTGTTCCATAATCGAATACATTGAAATATATATGATATAAAAATAATTACTACTCGCAAATTAAGTAGAAATTACTATTCTTTCTGCATTAAGTATATAACGTACATTATAATATGATAAACTACGCATGGTCCGATGTAGGACCAGATGTGGGAAACCTTTACCTCTAAATTTAAAAAAATATCAGGATGAAGGAATAAGATCCTTAGTAGGTACTAATAATGTAAACCTCAACAAAATTTGTACTTTGAAATATCAGGCATAACGTAAGAAGGTCCTAATATGTTCCTTATTATTTTAACCCTAAAAAGGTCATACATATTTGAACCCGATGAGGATATTCTTAGGTATACCTTATTCAGGATTACCTTACGCCAACCACGTCAGGTCCTTATAACATATTAGGTAAACCTGACAACATTTCTAGTCGGGGTCATGATTATCAAAATAGGAAACAATGTATCATTTGCACAAAAGTAGTTACCTCGAGAAACATTACTTGTTTTTAAACAGAAAAGTACATGAGCAGTATCGTGTTTATATCTCGAGTGCCATTTATGTAACATCAAATGACTTCGTTCTCTCCGATCGGGGTAGCTTTAAGTGCGATATAAATTTCGGGCATACGTTGCTGAAAAATCGAACGCGTTACGCGATCGTACGCGGTTATACTCGGTGCTCGGCGACATCGTGTAATTATGACAGTTAATTGCGGAAACGCTTTCGCGCGCGGCTGCTACCGCGAGCGCTTATATGTACCGCCGGCGTATATTTAAACCGGCGGTAATACGAGCGGTACCGCATCAGGAAAGATATGAATTCCTTAATTACACGATCGGGAAAGGACCCGGTGCGCGCATAAGCGAGGCCGGGATGAAGGTGAAGGAGCTAACGAACTGATAAAAAATATCTCCAGGTCGCTTCATAAATCGCAATCACGCCTGCTGTCAGCAGAATTTCGCGATAATTTAACAAACGGTTCAAGGCCCGATGAATAAGCCGGCCGAGGGCCGGCCGGGCCGTCCGTAAGTGCTTTAAAAGGAGAACGGAATCGAACGGTGGTCTTAAAAAACGATCGCAGAAAGCGGTCGAACGCGAAAATATTAACTCGGGCTTGTGGAATGCCATCCGCAATAAATCGCCACTGTTACGCGTTAACGCGAATAACATTACGAGTCGCCATGCGGAAAATCGGTCTTACAGATTTACGTATTCTACATCCGGCAGTACTGTTGTCTAACTTGTGAATAAAAATAAGAAATGCAAAAGAGATATGAAATAAGGATTTTATTTATCTGAAAGTGAGACAAAGCTAGAAACACTAAGTGAAATTTTTATCTCAAGAATTATTATTATAACAAAATTATATTATAATCGAATCTGATAACAATCACGCTCGATATGTGTCGCACAATTTCACGCACCAAGGAAGAGTATCGGAGAACGGAACGGTGTCGGGAATAAATGTGCGGCGAGTGAATGCAATTATGCAAATAATCGCGATGGGCCCGGCAACCTCAGCGGAAAAATGGGTCTGGCCAATTCGAGCGGATTCAAGCGGAGCGTGCAATAACAGGATCGCCCGTGAAATGCATACAACCAGTTGCAACGGTTACGATAAGATCGCCTTGATGATAGGTGAGGGTCTGCGAAATTCGCCCTGCTTTCCCGAGATCAATTCGTCTTTTTTTTTTCGCGTCCGTCTTTTCCGCGTTTGTTCGCACCGGCGAATCCTCGTAATTGCGGCATTGTAACGGCACTACCACTCTCATCTTCCGTACGGTATCGACGCTCGAAACAGCGTTCGGAACCCGCGCAAGTAGGAGTCGTTTAGGGGGATGCTCGGTGCAGGGCGAAGGGTGTCCAGAAAGCGGTGGAAAAAAAAGCAGCGCAACCGTCTGCGAACTTTACGACCGCGCTCGTCAAAGTAAACGCCGCGGACTACCGCGGCACGGCGGCGGTACATAACGAAGGAAACGGCCGGGGCCCGTTGTATGTACACGGCGCGTCCGTGGGCACACAATGGGAGGCAATTCGCATTATGCGCCTTACACGGTGACCGTGAACGCCGCGGGGTAGGTGCACCAGACCGGGCCGCTGCATCCGCGCGCTACGTTTTTAAGGAGAGGGGAATTAAGGGAGAGGCGGGAATTGAATTAGCTCTTCTCGTGTGAAGAGCGTCTTATCAAGCAATTGGCCATTTATCTGTGGAACTGGAGTCCCGTACAGGGAACTCTCCCGCGAGAAGATTCTGATCCTCTCACGGCGAGTGCGAGATCGAAACATTGCGAGCGTAAAAGGGCAGATTTGCAAGGGACGATACTTAAAATGTAATTTTAGAGAAAGAAATTTTAATTCGCTCGAAGATTTTAACGGGGAAATAATTATACAGCTGCGCACGGCTTCTTTAAACAAAGTAAAACGAATTTTAATAGGCGTCCAGAGAGAAACTCTCTGCGTTTACGCGCTCTCCTGAGAAAAATTCGACTCGACGACTCGGTGAGCAGGTACGCCCTTGCCGCGCCGTAAAAGTTCCTCGCCGAGCAAATACTACACGCATTTTCTCTCTCTCGATGCCCGAGCGCACCTTATACGAGCCTTCTCTCCGTTTTGCGCTCCCTGGAGGTCGAATCCGCATTCGCCGTCGAGATGCACCGCCGCGGTTTGCTGAAAATACAATGGGCCTCATGAAGTGAGGGAGCCGATGCGGAATCCTTGCTGTCCTTGCAATTCTTGCGAGACTGCAGCTCGCACTGGAAAACATATTCTGCTGGTTAAATTTCGTATCTCGATCATTCGTTTCGCGGTAATTGTTATACAGTTCTCGCGAACAAATTAATTAATTGCCACATTATTCTATACCACGAAACTCGTGCAACATTCTGTTGTTCATCCGGAATAGGCTTTCCGAGCAAATTACTCATGCGACTGATGAACACACTTTTGTACGAGTGACGCGGTGTATCAATTCGTATGCAAATGTTTGGATCGATTCGAAATACCGGCACAAGGTCCGTGACATCAATTCAATGACCGCTTCCTGCCGTGTATGGCAAATCTTCCGCTGCGAGAAAGCCGATGATGCGACAACAGCGGCCGGTTCTATGCATTTGAACAGGAAATTACCCGCGCGATCGAGCACACCCTCCTCATTGCGCAACAAGTCGCGCGCGTATTCGCGCGCCGCGTTTCTAATCAGGATCGCGAATCGAGCCGCATCTCGGAAATCACAGGACAAACTAAAAGAAGAGAGAGAGAGAGAGAGAAAGAAAATTATACCGGTCATAGCTCGAGATTCGCAAAACTGCGGAACGACTTTTTCCCGCCGACGGTTTCGCTGCCATTTGCGTTCTCGCGAGAGGCGCGCGTGACGCGGCGCATTACGCGCGCGTTCATTACGCGCTGAGTAATTCTTCTTCCGGCCGTTTGCAGCGATCGGTGCCTCGCGTACAAGCGCGAGAGAGCGGATCTCTTGTTGTAGAGAGACTCTCTCCTGCGAGGACTCTAAATAAGCCGCGTTTAGCTCACCTGCCTCGTCATCAATCAAGCAGAATTGAGGATGAAGAATAGGAAAATCTCAGAAAAATGCAAAATAAATCGTCCCCGTATCGAATCGCAAAGGCTCCGACACGAAAGCAGCACGTTAATGAGTTTTGACTAATTTGGCAATGATTAAACTTTGGTGATGATTAATGTGACTAATTGGAAACTTGGCTTATGGATATTTCTCATCGCAGAGAGTGCGATGTCAGATCCGTCCCGTTTAGGTGTGGAAAATACGCGTTGCATCTCGTCTCGCTGCCGATTCGCCGTTCCCGAGCCGTGCCTTTAACGATAGTCACGAGTGTACGTTTCCATGCACGCCGATTGCATTACCGCGTACTAGCGAACGTCAAACTTCATTCAGGACATTCATTCATTCACGCTGCCGACGCTCTACCTCGTCATTGATCCACCAACTTGTTCTCGCCTGGAAGACTCACGCTTGACGTCCAGATTTATTGTTCGCCTGCAGCTATACGTCCTCCAAAAATAGATATTGGGTCATTAAGTATGAAACTTTACAAATGTAAAAGCGCCATCTTTAACATTTGTTATCTCAAATTTGGCGCCAGACGTCAGTATCAGGTTAGGTTAGTGTGATAGATGTATGTTCGCTCTTCAAATGTCATATTTGTTTGTTCAAATATCTTCATTAATTTTATTGGTGGATTCTTTTTTATAGAACTATGGAAAAGTCCAAAATTCGTGTAATTTATGAATATGAGTTCCGCCGTGGAACCACAGTGTCGGAGACAGCTCGTAATATCAACGCTGTATTTGGTGAAGGTTCAACTACTAAAGCAACGGTGGGCAATTGGTTCAAAAACTTCAGAGATGGAGATTTCAGCCTCGCTAATGAGCCACGTGGAAGACCAAAGACGAAGGTGGATAATGATCACTTGAGAGCCGTAGTAGAGTCCGATCCATCTCAAAGTACACGTGAATTGGCATCGATATTCAATGTTTCCATACCCACCATATTGGTTCATTTAGCTGCAATTGGTAAGATAAAGAAGTTGGACAAATGGGTCCCGCACGAATTGACCGATGCGCAGCAGGCGCAACGTCTAGAGGCTTCCCTTTCTTTGCTTTCCCGTCACAAAAACGGATCTTTTTTGAATCGAATTGTGACCTGCGATGAAAAGTGGATACTCTACGACAATCGTAAACACTCACATCAGTGGTTGAACGCTGATGAACCACCGAGACATCACGCGAAACCCAACATTACACAGAAGAAGCTTATGGTGACTGTTTGGTGGTCCAGGTCAGGTGTTATCTACTACAACTTTATGAAACCTGGTACATCGATAACGGCTGAAGTATATTGCAAGCAACTGGACGAAATGATGCAACAACTTGCTATTAAACAACCGAAATTGGTCAATCGGTCAATGCCAATCCTGTTGCATGATAATGCTCGACCGCACACTGCACGACTGACCGTGGCAAAGCTACAGGAGTTGGAATTGGAAACTCTCCGTCATCCACCATGTTCACCAGATCTATCACCTACCGACTATCACTTCTTCCGGAATTTTGACAACTTGTTGGTGGGAAAATTCTTCAATTCTCAACAGGCAGTCGAAACAGCCTTCCGCGACTTCATCGATTCCCGTACTCCTGGCTTCTATAGTAGAGGCATAGACCAACTACCACTAAAATGGCAGAAGTGTGTAGATAACATGGGCGCATACTTCGATTGAAAATAAATCATGTCCATGTGCCAAAAAATGCAAAAGTTTATGTTCTATTTGTAAAGTTTCATACTTAATGACCCAATATAAAGAAAACGATATTAAAAGATATTAAAATAATGGTTTATAACTGGTAGAATTCGGTCCTCGAAAATTCCGCATCGGACTTGCAACTGCAAATACGAAGTGGAAAGATCACGAGAAACGGCAGAGAGAAGCCACGCTGATATTTCGCGCAGCGGAAGGACGGGCAGAATAAACGGCGAACTGTCGCCCGCCGAGAGTTATTTCGTTGACCCGCGCGAATTCCGCGAACGATCTGAGCGGATGATTTTCAGGGTGGCTTCCTGCGGTCAAGATTCCGCCACGGGGAGGACGGGAAGAGAGGGAAGGAGGGAGGGACACGGGTAATGCACCGGTTGCGCGAACGCGACGACAAGACGAGGTTTCTGTCGCCGGTCCACAGTGGGCGGTATTTTTATCATGGTGAATTGTGCGTTTCTCTCTTTCTCCATCTCTCTCTTTCTCTCTCTGTCGAGCGTGTCCTCATCCGCGGGATGCGGACTTGCACACATGCATGGGCGCCTTTAGCGCGCATGAGTGGCACGCACGCACGCACGTACGCGATGCCAGGACCTGAATTCACGTAATTGTGATTAATGGGCCCGCTAATGCGAGTCGGCCGTCTCGAATCGTGCCGGGAATGACGACGAACGATTTCGAAGCCGCGTTAGACGTGATTCGTAACAATCGCGCGAGCGAGTGTAACAATGGTGAAAATAGTTTTCCAGATTTTTCATGGATAACAAGGAGGCCAGTTAGATTTACGTGAGAATTAGCATCGCGTTCTCGCATCGTATTGGGTCGTCCGGAAAGTTCATGACGATTTTGAAGGAAAATTCAAAGGCAACATTTTTTTATGTCGATAAATATTTATTGACTTATGTATGCACCGTTTTGTTTCACAACCTTTGTCCATTTTTCACGCAACTGGAAGATTCCATTCTCCCAGAACTTCTTAAGTTTCTCGGCGAAAAACTCTTCAAGGTGGTTTTTTATGTCGATCAAAGAGTTGAAGTTCTTGCCGCTAAGAGAATTTTGCAAAGACCTAAATAAGTGAAAGTCTGAAGGTGCAATGTCTGGTGAATACGGTGGGTGAGGTAGCACACCCCAGCCAAACTCCAACAATTTTTGTCGGATAGTCAAAGAAACATGAGGTCTGGCATTGTCCTGATGGAACACGACGCCCTTCCTATTAGCTAATTCTAGACGTTTTTCCTGAATCGCTGTTTTTAATTCGTCCAGTTGCGAGCAGTACTTATCTGCATTTATCGTTTAGTTGTGTGGTAGGAGCTCATAATATAGGATTCCTTTCCAATCCCACCAGACACAGAGCATGACTTTTTTTGGATGAAGGCCGGCTTTCGGAGTGGTTAATGCTGGTTCATTTCGCTTACCCCAGGATCTTTTGCGTTCTACATTGTTGTAAATGATCCATTTTTCGTCACCCGTCACTAATTGCTTCAAAAATGGTACGTTTTCGTTGCGCTTGTACAGCGAGTCGCAGATGGAAATGCGATCCATTAAATTTTTTCGGCCAAATTATGCGGAACCCATACATCATAGCGACTTACGTTACCAAGCTTCACTACATGATCGTGGACAGTGGTTTTAGATATTTTCAGTATCTCTGCTAATTCACGTGTCGTGTAGCGCGGGTTATTCTCGATCAGTGTCTTGATTTGGTCATCATCAGTAGTAGAGGGTTTGCCCGAGCGTTCTTGGTCTTTAAGGTTAAAATCACCAGCTCTAAACTTAGCGAACCACTTACGTACGGTTCTTTCAGCTAAAGCGCCTTCTCCGTAAACAGAACATATCAAATTTGTTGCTTGTGAGGCATTTTTGCCTTTCCGGTAATAGAAAAGCATCAAGTGTCTAAAATGTTCTTTGTTTTCTTCCATCTTCAAAAGAGTACAAAACTGACACGAATCAATTAATCTGAAACAACTTTTTTCCTAAAGATGCGTTGAAATGTCACCTTTAAGCATATGTATATAAATCGTATGTTTTCAATAACATTGATATATTCAGACATGTTCCAACGCCATCTATTAAAAATCGGCACGAACTTTCCGGACGACCCAATATTTATACAAGCATGCTGCTTCATCAATTGGCAACAGAAAAAATGTAAAACAAAATACTCGAAGTGCGATCTTGTGGATTAATTTTTTAAGAAGAAAGATGTTAGTGCAGCTTCTAAATATTGAAACCTTCACCCTCCTCATTGCGAACATCGCCGTCAGGAGAACTTATTTTATCGATCTCACAATCTTTCCGGAGGAGGTAGCGCGCTGAAGAAAACACGCGTCTAAAATATCCCAGGCTCACCTCTCCGGTGTATAGCGTGTAAAACCAGCTCTTCCATCCCCGTCGTTCCATCCATCTGCCCCTTCTTCGATCGCGCTGTCAAGATCACGAGGGGCCTCTCTTCGACGAAAGGTCCGTGGCGTTCTCTTCCCACACACCGGCGAAATTTACGTGTCTACCATCGGCAGCACGTCGGCGCGCGATTGACACGGCTGATAAGCAGCCGGCGACGATTTGCTCGCGTGCTAATGACATGCCACTGCTGGAGAATGATTCTCGCCGAACGTTGTCCGCTGAAAACTGCGCTTTAAATCGTCATAACGTTCTGTCACTCCGTACAGCTGTTCGCTCCTCGGACAAATTAAGATATTCGAATCTGCGAGAGAGAACAGATATATTTCTGCAACGTTTTTCATAAAATTATGTGGAATGATTCATTGGAATGGCATTTCCAAAACCACGTTCTCCAAACGCGACAGATGTATCAATCGCTTTTAATTGAAGTTAGAGTTCTTTACGATTTATTCGAGTTTAATTAAAAAAAAAATTATCTGTCTAAAGACGGAAATTGACGGAAGAAAGAGAGAAAGATTAAAAGGCATCGCTCATTCTGAGTAGAGAACAATACTTTATAATATATAATATATATAGTGGCATGTCATATATATATATATATATATATAAAATGCCTTTCGATGACATCGTCTCGTGGATCTTCGAGATTGGATTTCCGTGTTTTCGAGTCCCTTATCTCGGCTTTCTTACGGCGGCTTAACGCACCGGAGTTATAGGATTCGACGTGTGGGAGGTCTCGCTCGGCTTACGGGGTATTGAACGAGGACACGAAACGAGGGTGTAATCCCTGAATCGTGCGCATAAGACGGAAAGAGTGTCGGTCACTTGAGATTCATCCGTTATCGCAACAGAAAGGACGCGATGCGATTGTCTGATGAAAGGATCTGATATCAAAAATAGTAATAGCGATCATAGATAACAAGCGACAAGACAACGCTAGCGGATTTAACGTTTTTAGACTCTCAAATGCGGTTGACTACAATAACGTAGATGTAAATTCGCGGAGCGGCGAACTCGTCAGATCGTTAACAGATATTAATCCGGGGGGGTGATGATGAACGGCGCAACAGCTTTCCCGGAGATTAGCGACATAATGGCTTAATGATTTATTGCTGTTCTATTGATTAGGCGTTATCAATAGTCTTACATTGGTGGTGTCAATCTGAGCACCGTAAATCACCGCGTGTGGCGGTCGTCTTGCTCATGTACCGCAAGTGCGATACATGAAACCACGAGTTCCCCGCGAGTATCCGCCATCGTAATGTGTGCGGGAAACACCCGACGTGAAGGTAAAATATATATACTGTCAAATGAAACGTATGTAAATTTAAAAGTGAAAATTGTCGTATATACAAACACGCAAGTCTGATTTTAATTACACGTAATCTTTCGCGTCTCTTAACGACGAAAAGTTGACGGCAGTCTCACTGGCGTTCGTTCCACCTCACGGCTTGTTACGCTTTTCAATAGCGTGTACCCGTCCATTAAGTGTCCCCGTAATCATGTCAGTTTCATTAACTGTCGTCCGCGAAAGGAAAGCGTGAATGGCGGCGGATTAACTCACCCGCGTCAGCCTCGGCGGAGCCTTGAAGATTTTCTTTACAGTTTCATTCATCGACGCGCGCAGCTTGTAGAATCGAGTCCGTACGGTACGCTAGACGCTGTCGAAGCAAAAGTTCAAGCGTTCCCTCGGCGCCGAGTCGCGATCCTTCGAGAGGGAACGCCAGGCAGGTCAGCTGCCGTGTCAAGACTTGAAGGAGAGAGAGAGAAAGGAGCCTTTATCAGCTCGTATTCACTCGTCGCTTGCGATATTACAGTGGTTACAGCACATGATACCTGCGGGAAGTGGTGTAATAAAAACGATAGTCCTCGTGCATCACGCATTAGGGCTGCTCGATGGGCACCATTGATTTAGAAACCGTACGCGGAGGATTTTACGATCTCAACGCGCGCGACACGTCGAGCTGCCGCTTTGCGTCACATCGCGGTGCAACGACCCTGGGAGAAATGACACGTAAAAGGGGATCTTCCTCTCCTCTCCTGGATCCAGGAGGAATCGCAATCCGCTTCGGAAGTTCGTCGATGAGAATGAACGAGCTTCGGCATTTAGGTACGAGATATTACGCGCACGGGCTGTGCACACGTGGCGGCCTTACGTAATCCATGAGGTCGTGACTCGCGCTACCCGCTTCTACAGATCGCGCATCGTGCACGTGTGCGAGCGAGTGTGGTTTTTTCAGCAGATACGAGTGCCCGAGCGGATATTAAATTCGAAAAAGAAGCGAAAAATCGTGATCTTGTGTCGATCTTGATCTACTCGTGGGCGGATCGAGCGAAGTCACCGGCGAGCGAGAAATTGGCGCCCACGCTGATTGAGAGTACACGCACTCTTCGGCCGATCCGAGATCCTATCCGTTCCCTGCCCGAGATGAAGGGGATACACGTGCACGCGTGACGGGTGGAAGAGAGGAACGCTCGCTTTAATGTATTAGGGGTGTGATTTAGTTTTGAGGGTTTTTTTTGCTCAAAAACGCATGTATTTAAATATGATAATGAATGAATACCTTAATCAAAATATTTTCCTTCGTTTTCTATAACTTTTTCCCATCTTTCTGGCAAGAGATCGATTCCACCACGATAAAATCACTCTTCTTTTCAGTTGATCCATTCGTCGACGAATTTTCGCACTTCTTCCAAATTATGAAAGTGTGTATCCTCTAAAGCGTGTTGCATCCACCGGAACAAATAATAATCGCATGGAGAATACGCGGGGTGCGGTAAGACTTGCCATTCAAGCTCTAATAGTGTTTCTTTCACTGATAACGCAACGTCAGGTCGAGCGTTGTCACGAAGAAGAATCACTTTCCGTCGTTTACTCGCAATTGGTGGTCGTTTTTGGTCCAATGCTTGCTTCAACTTGTACAATTGGTGTCGATAACGATCAGCCGTGACAGTCTCATGCGGATTTAACAGCTCATAGTACACTATCCCACCAAATACGGAGCATTACTTTTCAACCGTGAATATTGCGTCTCGGAGTGGATGTTGATGGTTCGCCTGGATCCACCCATGATTTTCTGCGTTTCGGATTATCAAAATAGATCCACTTTTCATCCCCAGTAACAATCCGAGACAAAAGACTCTTCTTTTTTCGCCTGGCGATCAACGAAATGCAAATGTTCAACCGGTTCGCAATGGCACTTTCCGATAATTCATGTCGAACCCATTTCCCTTCTTTCTGAATTTTTCCCATTTCATGTAAATGTTTCGTAACTGTTGTACGATCAACATTTAATGCTCTGGTAAGTTCTGAAGTGGATTGTGTTGGATTTTCGTGCAATAATGCTTGCAAATCTGCATTTTCAAGCTTTCTTGGTTGTCCCGAGCGTTCTTTGTCCTTCACATCAGTATGACCACTTTTAAAGCGTCTAAACCAGTATTCACGCGTCTTAATTGATGGGGCAGAATCACCATAAGTTTCCACAAGAATTCTATAACCGTCAGCCGCAGTTTTCTTTTGATTAAAAAACAAAAGCAACGCATGTGGAAAATGCTAAAGAGCTTTCGGAAGTTGCATTTTTACGATGATATAAACACGACTGTTATTGCATCTATTGCTATAACGCTACTGAATGTCATGGATAATGTCAAGACTGTAAGAAACAACAGTTATCGGAAACAGCTATTGGAACAAACTGACACTACAGCCATCTGTTGCAAAACCCTCAAAACTAAATCACACTCCTAATATTATACTCTCGGAAGAAGGGAGAGAGGAAGAGAGAGAACTGTCATGCCATTTATTGCCCATGGCATTGACACTGTATCACTTACCTCGAGTACCCTACGTACGCGATTAGACACGTGGTCAAATTTCAATTATCTGTTGCTGCATGCACATAGCTGCGTCGTGCATCTCGAAGATGTTCCCGTTTGCGACAAGTACTTCCATCGCGGGTGCAAACGCATTTCATCTCGAGAGACCGAACAAGAACAGCGTAACTCGGCTAACCGCAATCAATGCGGTATCTATAGCGTGTCCGGTGAGAGAACGATCTTGGTCTGCGCGTTTTTCAGCGGTGATGGAGCAGGAGGATAAAAGTCGCTTTATGGTGGCGATTGTCTGTCCCCCTCCGGTATCCTGACAATTTTATAATGCACGCTGTGGTGCGGCACGATGTACCGTTTCCCAGTGAAAATAGCGTGTACGCGTCCAGACACATCTGCCATGATAACGCAACTTTAATCGTGCCTTCTTGCATTACCCTTTGCTTGCAAAAATCCGAGAGCCGCAACACGGCCAATAAATTTCCGCGTTCGGTACAAAAATACAATCTTATCGCCAGATTTATGGTATCGGGGCTCGCGTGCGCGTATTCCCGCATGCGGGAACCGCGCTCGATGCGCTTGATCCTTCTTCCCGCGGGAAACACGCGCAAGAGATGCGCGAGAGGAAGAAGCAGAAAGAGAGAGAAGGAACGGATTGTGCATCACTGCCTCGGCGCCGTGTCTCGTAAATGCATAATGTTTGCGTACACGTCTCTATACTGAAGTCTCCATGGAGTATCGGGTTTTACGTAAGCGCACGACATGCACTTACGACGACGAGTGCGCGGCTCCGCGCGTTCTTCGAGACCGAACGCACGGTCACGATGCAAAACGCGCCGCCGGTTTTTAGCGCGACTACTCGCTCCGCAATGTCACGGGAGAAAGAGAGATAGAGAAAGAGAGAGAAAGATAGAGGATAACTACACGTGCATAACTACGTGCAATTCCAACGACACGCGTGATGGCACGCACCCGCGCGTGTGCCGATTCCAATCTCGGGCTGTGTCGCGTCGTTCATTATCGCGCTTCATCGCGCGACTCTGCGAATAATTCCGTTCTGCATTATGCTTCTGGCATTACCGTTCGCGAGATGTATTCTGGGATTTTTGGAGTATTGAATGAATCGCGATACTGAAAGAAAAATGAAAGAATGAGCGCGATAATAAACTTAATTGAAACTTATTCAAGCGATTGGGACGAAAGTTGCTGCAAAATTTTCCTCTTCGCTTTACGGAGAGGTTAAGCATTTTTCTTGGAGACTTTGTGATTCAGAGATAGCTTATCGAGATGGACAAAGTCTCGGAATGACGCAATTGGTCCCCCGCGTTCGTGATAAATTGCACGGTGCCACTATTAGCGCGAGCGCGAATTAATTTCGCGGACGAGAGCAGGAAGGAAGGCGCAATTCAACGGTGGCTTTCTACCGCGCGCAGGCAATTTACTCAGGAATTGAAACAATTAAACTCATTTTTCCCGGGAGTAATGCAGATTATTGTGCGAGCGCACACGATGCTACACAGTTGTTCGCCGTAGGCTGAAAGTGAAAATACCATGGTGGTTACGTAACCACCGTAATTAAGTACGTTGGCTCTATTCGCAACGATCTTTCTTTAATAACCCGTCGCTCGCTCGCGCGCGTTCTTTCACTCTTCTCATTCTCTCTCTCTCCCTCTCTTCCTCCGTCTCAATTTCGTATTGCGCGAGGAAAGACATTAGACAATTAAAACGATTAATCTCACTTTCGAGCTTACGTGAAATGCGCATTATGTAGTTGGCAATGTAAATTCGCGTATCTGTAATTTTTTCAAAAATCTTTAAAACCACTAAAAATGACTTAGGTATGTAATAATAACATCTTATAGCATAATGATCTGAAATTTCCATCGGCTTTCTTCGTAAACAGCCTTGACTCAAAAAACGTTTCATAATCTCTCATTTTAATCTTTATCTCTCACATATCTTATTTTGATCAACAACATTAGCGACCATCAATCTAACGCGAGGAATTTATTATGATCGCGATAACGAATGATGTTCAGTCATGTAACAGTCCTGCTTGAATTTGTTCGATTCGACCACGAACGTTTCTCTCGACTCGAACCGCGCTGCGACGAATGTTAATCGCGCGTGTCGGCGACCGGAAATCCTGACGAATCACTCTGAAAGCGAGACGGAAAGAGAAAGAGAGTGAGAGAGAGAAAGAGAGACAGGAGACGATTTATCCATCCCACGTAATTACGAATTACGAGCGAGTAGCTGCTGACGAGAGCGCGAGCGACGCGCACGCACGCAAGTGCGTTCTCGGACGACTAAAGCGGAGAACCGCGAGGCGCGATAGAGGAAACGGAGGATTTGTCACGAAGGCAGTTTGGTTTAACTGATCTCATCCGTCTCGGTCCAGCAGGCGTTGCGACGCGTCGCCCGCCCGATTGTCTTCGCTCTCGCAGGCGTTGCGTCGCGACGACGTTGACAGCCTGACGATCGGCTTGATTGCGCGCTTCACTCGAGCCGCTTCGTCGTGTCAAGTCCGAACGGATTGAATCGTCCCGATGGCCCTGACTGGCAAATGACCGTTCGTAACTTCGGCGGGCGTGCGTGCCATTAAATTATGAGTCGGCTTTGAAAGATTCGTGCAGCTAACTTGTCTGTCGAGTTTCAAATCTTGTGATATCTTGGGAAATCTGTAGAAAAAATTGTTTCAGTTGAATACCTGGAAAGATCTGTTAGAAGAATCTTTGCGTTATTTAATGAAATTGTTTTTCGTAAACAGATGTAATTAAGGAATGAGATTTGCATAATGAGTTTTTTTTATATGAGCGATGTAGGTGTATTATTACTTAGTCTTCGAAGCCCCCAGGCTCAGGCTCGTTCCTCAAGCGTAGAAGTGCGAAAGAACGGGATATATGTGCCAGTTTCGCCTACTGCAAGCCCACCTAAATTATTAAATTACTGTGAAACCGCAGGTGTTTTGCGTTACGTAGCGAATCTTTTGAATTTTTTCGTGCCATTTTTGCATGCCTGTATCTGATTGTGAGATGACCGTCTTTTACGATATGTAAGAGAGCGAGGCGATGACCGAATAATGCTAATGACCGAAAAAGATAAATAATATTACCGACAGCTTCGAATTCGACGACGTGAAATACGACGACTTGCTGCAAAATCCCACGCGACTTCGTGAAGTCTCTCGTTCAGAGTTCATTATGGCACATTATGGCCTTATTGACGATTCTTCCTCGTGAGCTTGGCATTAATCACGTATGCAGATAGGCACGAATTAGGTGAACGTTTATGATGGCGGAACACGGTATATGTGACAGGAGGTTGAGAAGCCTTGTATGCTAGCATGATCTCCGAGGGAACGCACGAACGATGCACCATAGGGCCCTCCAATGTACTGCGGTGTACTTCGATAAAACATAAGTACACTGGGCTTCCACCCTCTCTCCGTGGTGTCTCGCTGCTTGTCTACCCTAAGCGGTTATTTGCTGCGTCGTTATACCGGCGCCCGACGCGCATTAGCCGCTCGCGGTGCTTTACGCGCCACGCCGGTCAGCGTTAATCGAGCCCTTAAATCGCGCGCTTGGCCCTTTTCTGCGGCGCGACGCGTCGACGTTGAATCTCACGGTAGAGGTAAAAATCTCACGTAAAAATCCCGCGAGTTCCTGAATTCCGGCCGACGAGCGTCGTAAAACTTTCATCTTTTCTTCGCGCGCCGAGGAAGTGCACGCGGCAACAGCGGATTTAATTCAAGAGCTCTTGAGTGGCGAATACATACCCCAGTGATGGCTGTCGTCACTTTCGGGGTTTCGGGATTTCCTGGTAAGGATCACCAGAATGATTTTTAAGAATCATCGCCTCTTCGACTTATTCTCCGATCTTGCGCTGCACTACTTGCTTTACTCGCACGTGCATCGCCGCATCGTGTGAAATTGTTCAAATCGAAGTTCCGGCAACAGTAAAGCAGGACACGATGCGGGTGGTATTTTCATCGAGCTCTCTTGCTCCTTGGTAGTATTCATGTTGAGAGGGAGTGAGAGAAAGGTTTCGATTCTCGCCCTTCCTTAGAGGTACTCCCGGAATACGAGACGCTTCGCCTTCTCCCTTCCTCTCGTTCGTCCTCGTGCGTTCTCTCATTCCTTTATCTTCGTCTCCTTTGCCGGGTCCTACACGAAAGTTCAATTTGCACAGCGTGTCAAAGGTTCCCTTCGAATTCCCGGTACGCATTCTTCGTAGCTCCGTGGCTGCACCCTAATTGCAACGTGGTTTCCGATAAGCGAGGCTTCGCGTTCGTTTCCCGCGCGATACGATTCGCGACAAAAAAGACGGATTCCTCGTCGAGACTCGTTACATCGCGCGGAATACGATGTCCTGAAAGTTCCGATCGTTTAACGTCAGACGTCAGATATATCTTGTAAGAAAGGGTTGCTATTACTTTTAGACCTCTATTTATATTTTATATGTACTAGTACAACACAGGCGCGCGCTATTTTATTTTTCAATACTAATAATGTTTTCGAATAATAATATTCATCTATTATTTATTATATGCACAATTATCACACTCTACCAAATTGTCTAAGTGGCATATTGCCAAGATTTCTCGACTATTGCAAATCTTTTACATTTAGAAATGAAAAAGTTATCGAGCTTAAAAGATTTTTCTTTTCCGAGGAATTCTGTGATATTTCTATTGTTAGTTGGCATATTGCCTAGATTTCTCTGCTATTGAAAATACCGTAAACTCAGAAATGAAAAAGTTCTAGCCCTTAGAAATTTTTTCTTTTCCGAGAAGTTCTGGGTTAATGATATCATTATTTATTATATTGCCTAGAGTTCTCTGCTATTGAAAATACCGTAAATTCAGAAATGAAAAAGTTCTCGAGTTTAAAATTTTTTTCTTCTCAGAGGAGTTCTGAGTTGATGATATTATTAATTTTTATATTGCCTAGAGTTCTCTGCTATTGAAAATCCTGTAAACCCAGAAATGAAAAGGTTCTAGCCCGTAGAAATTTATTTATTATTATGCGATCTACATTGTATAATTCCAAACAGAATTAAGAAATTTTTACATTGTCTTGAATCGGAACCTTATATAAAATAGAGATCAAATATGCGAATAATTATATCACTTGGAAAAAATATTGCAACACGTTAAAGAACGTAGTTTTGATTAAAACTGCATAAATAATATAGAAATTTTTTCTTTATCCGGTTAGTTCTGAGATATTTATATTTTTATTTGTTATATTGCCTAGAGTTCTCGATTATTTAAAATTCGTTAAATCAATAAATGAAGAAGTTCTAGCCATTAAAATTGTTTCCTTTTTCCGAGGAGTTCTGGGATATTTATATTGTTACCAGTACAACACAGGCGCGCGCTATTTTAGTTTTCAATATTAATAATGTTTTCGAATAATAATATTCATCTATTATTTATTATATGCACAATTATCACACCCAAATTGTTAACCTCCACGCGAAGCAGCCGCGCGATGGTAATCTAAACTGAACATAACGCATAACGCGAATATTCGAAGTTATCAAAAGTAACAGTCCTAATCGAGATAACCAATCAGCGTCGCGGAAAAGAGGCAACAATGATTTCGATTTGATTTACCACGGTTTTTTTAAGAGTGGATTTATTGATGTGTTATTATATATATGCATGATTAATCACAGGATAATATTGTATTACACCTAAAGTAATCAAGATCCTCATCGATGTGTTGCAGGTTTCATGTCGTGCTCGCCCAGCCCTTGCAAGAACGGAGGTGTCTGCGTGTCGTCGCCGCGCGGCGAGTCACATTGCAAGTGAGTAGCACACAGCTGGTCACACTCCATCACTCCCATTATTGCAATTACGAGCCTGCAACGTCCCTGTCCCCGTCGTCGGCTTGTACATATGATCGTTCGGCGTGCGTGTCGTGCGATTGCGCGCGAAACGACCGGCTCGGCCGCGGACGGCCGGTCGGGCTCTTGAAGGTGCGTTTAGTGCTGCGCGAGCGCCGGGCTCGTGGCAGAAACATTTATGTTATCGCGAATAAATTCCGGTATTATATATATATTTCGATCGCTACGTTGCTCGGGTGCTCGCATTCGTTGCGAGCCGCGTGGAGATCGAATTAAAGTTCCATGTGCGTAATAATATTTCGTGATAATAACAGTAAAGCAAACGAGGAACAATCAAAATTGTTTAATAAAGAAGAAGCGAGGAAACTCGAGAGAGCCATTCGACTTATATTGGATTTATATTGGACCGAGATACCCGTTGCGTTGTAGAGAGAGATTCGTACACTCCCAATCAGATACGATTGGGAGTGTACGAATCTTTCTTTACAATTGGTTCCGTTCGCGGACGAGAGATTGATTCTCCTTCGATCACTGTTTGTATTACAACGAATCGATTCGTTCATCGATGCTCGTGTAGCATAAACGCACCTTTACACGCCACGTTGGCGATCGACGACCGGCCCTCTTAGTAGTACAAGGGGATAAGGAGAGATACCGAGGAGGGTAGGAGTGGGTTTATACCACGAGAGACAAGGAGGAGGCGAGAGAACCGGACGTCTCGCCGCCTCCCACGCGAGAAGGATGAGAAACCGTGGAAAAGAGAAGGAAGGACGAAGGACGGAAGGGCGCCGGAGGACTGCAAGTTGCAACTTCCACGACGCGAAATCACGTTGGGGAAAGTTCGCATTACTCGAGAAAATTGCGGTATCTTTTCGAAGTTGCCTGACTTTCTAAGATCCGGAATATTTCTAGCGATTTCGTCGGATTTGGTTTTTAAATAGTTTTACTACTTATAGACTATTATTACTCGTCGATTGCAGTTTACATGTAGATAATCGGTACCGCTCTTGATCGTGATCAAAAGACATCGCGGCTCATTGCTCCCTCTCTCTCTCTCTCTCTTTCTCTACTGTTGTTCTCTACTCTCACGCCGGATCGAATGATCGCAATCGACGTCGAGTACTACGTGAGCGCCGAAGGGCTCGCGCGGATCCGTCACGGGTAATTGGAAAATTATCGTGCCGCTTTCCTCCGCCGATCGTCCGCTCGAAATACGGGATAATGAACGTGGCGCGCATGATTTCCCGACGGGCAGTAGTTTAGTAGTTCGATACGGGGTGGTTGTTCCCCGCCAGCGATGCGTGAAAACTCGGACGACCACCCTCGAGCGCTGCTGCTTGGAATACCAAAGAGAATCTGCAAAAACAGTGTCAATAACATTCTTCATTCGTGCATTTCAGATTCGCCGTTACTAATTAATTCGTTAAATTTGTCAAATGATTTTTCGTTTCGCGCTTGTTTACGTGGTCGTCGATATTTTTTATTTTTTTTTGCTTGAGATTATTCGAGGAGTTCAGCAGTCGGACTTCCCGTTCCTACGTTACGCCTAGCTCAGGACGAGCGTGACGTTGTCACGTCGCGCGGGAGATTACCAGACCGGTCGCTTGGCGAATCGAGTTTTACACGCTTCGGCAGAAACGCGCGCAAGTCCGCGATAATGACATCCCCTCGGCGCGAAGTCGCGCGCGATTTTCTCGAGAACTCCTCGCGTCGCTCGCGGCGATTTCGTACGCGTTTCTCGTCGTTGTCATCGCCGATGCGGACAGGAACGGTCGCTCGAGCATTTCCCTCGGATGGAAATCAACGGGTCTCCAATTGCGGCGATCCGGTCGTCGCGCGATTTCGATCGCGCGCGAAATGACGCTTAGGCTCACCGCGCGCGGAACGTCATACCAACAGAATGGCGTGGGATGGTACGGAATGGGATGGAACGAGAGAGATGGGCCGGGATCCGGTAATAGCGGTAATAGTCTGCAGTCGTGACCCGGCGACGCATCTAAATTACCTTTATCTTCCTCTCTCTCTCTCTCTTTCTCTCTTTCTCTCTCTTTCTTTCTCTGTCTCTTCAGCCCTCGTAGGTTTCGCTTTTGTATCAATCAGCTCGACGCCTCCGTGGTCCGTTGATGCTCCATGGTGGTTTCGTCGTTTCACGTATTCGCTACAGGTATATCCGTCCTTCGCGGTTTCCGCACAAACAGTGGCGTATCCGAGTCATGTATCCAAGAATGTTTAACTATTGTTATCTGATGTGGATATCCGGTGTTCTGTAAGTTCTTTAAATAGATATTATGGAAAGTGACGAAGAGCGATGAATACCGGGATAATTTGTTACTTAAATTAATTTTTCATCGATCTTTCATATGTTGTTTTAGAGGCTTATTTTATGAGTTATGTTTATGATGAATTTCATTAAAATTGTTCTTTCAGCGGAAAATACGGCTTCTCGGAGCACCGATTTTCAGTTGTCGTTCCCAGCGTTTCCAAGCACAACGTTGCTTTTTGCAGCCACTGTACGATTCTGTATGGCTTGTCCAGCGTAATTGAAACAATATGTCTCTCAGGCTTGAGGTTGTCTCGCGATGTCATCACGGTAACAATAATTGTGATTTGCATTGCCCAGCTGCGCGGAAGACAGCGTCGAGCTCCTCTTTCATCATTCTCATCGTTATATCAATATTTGCGAAATTTATCTCTCATCCAAGACCAACGAACTTTGTCCATTACATCACGCAGGAATTATTAACAATTTTATGAGTAAGCGCTACAGTATCAATTTTTCCTTAACATTTATTTACTCCGCTCTCTCTCTTTATATTCTTGACCGCGTCCGTAATTTAAGAACTGTCAGTATCGTGTACCGTTTCGATTATCTCGATGCGGAATTAGTTACGAAATCGATTACGGAGCTGAAGCCTGAAATTTTACGAGACAATCCGCGCAGGTAAGCGGCCGTGGATTAACGAGACTCGTGCGATTACGGGCGCGCGTGATAACGCGCGCCGCGTGTACCGCAATATTTCTCGGACTTGTTATAGATGCGGGACCTGACCGCGCACGGCTATCTCATTTCGCGTAATCTAAGATACGGTGCCGTGGCGACGTGCCGCACTACCGCAACGTTCGCGGTATCAGTATTAATTGCAACTCTCGGATTAATACCGTTATGCCCCGGCGACCCCGGCGCGTCCGAGGCACCGGACGGATTTCGCGCTCCACGCTCCTGAGAGTGCATTCTATATCAAGAAATCTATATCTTTATCCGAGCTTTCATTCCCTCTTTCTTGTGCCGTCCGTTTCCTCTCTTCAGCGAATCTACCCTTTGCTGTCGTTCGTATATTCTTTTCATCCCTCCGTCTTCGATCGGTTGAAATCTCTAATCATTTATCGCTGCTGTATTCATCACTCTGTTCTTCGTTTTTACATGTTTTCGCTCTTTTGACAGGAAATGACTTACATTTTATTACACAATGCGACATAAATCAGTCTACTTTATTCCGATAATCCATATCTTGCTAACTTATCTATTGTCTTCTTGTTCTCCGCTCTCTGTCGCTCTCTCTCTCTCTCTCTCTTCCTCTTCAGTGCACGTTACACTCTTATACGGCGAGAATAATGGATTGCCAATTAAGAAATGCTGCAAATTTAGCCGTTTGCGAGCTTTCAGCTTGGTAGCAATTACTTCGCGGCAAAGTTCGATTCGCGATAATGCAAAGTCCATTTCACGCTGATCGCGAGTCTCTCGCGCCAGGAAAATCAAGCGGCAACCGTTCCCGATCTTAAATTATTCTGATACACCGCGAGCGAAGCGGCTTTATGGGGTTTCACGCTTTTACGGCGGTCAGCCGAACTGAATGTATTTCAGGTCTCTGTCACCCGTAAGAAAGGAGAATACGTTAATTGTTTAATTAGGGGGGCAGCCGGCGTAATGCGGACCACGGACCGGGCACTATGGGCCCCGGTTTAATGGGACCGCGAGCAACTCCGGGAATAAAAAGGGGCAGTGAGACGTACGTTATTAGCGCCGAAGTCTCGGGCTCGCGCGCACTCATCCCCCCTGGGTACTTATGCATCGAACGATCTGCAATCGCGGGTAAGAAGAGATCCCCCGTATAAATGGCTCTTAATTGGCCGACGACGGGACGAACGTAAAAAAGCCGGAGGCGCAGTAAAAGTAAATTTCCTGAATGCGCGTCGAGACTGAAGACCATCGTCGATTCGCGAAAGCTCATTGGTCCGCATCCTCACCGCGCGCTAAATGGACCCAGCCTCGGATTCTGACTCTCGTTTATCTAAAAGCAGCACGCTCGACGCAGATCTCGACTGAGACACAGATACATTAACGCAAAATCTATTGTATTTCCTCAAATGGCGTAGGAAATAATTGTCGTAGAAGGGACGGTGAAAAACATGAAACGTTGTAAGAAAATATTGAATTACAGGAGAGACATTTTATTATATTTTATTTATTATTTTATTATATTTATTTTATTTATTTATTTATTATATTATATTATATTTTATTATATATCGGTGATTCCTTCTGTGTGCCATTACTAAAAATCTTGATGTGCATTGAAAACATAATCCAATATGATAACAAATTTGAGCAACGCCACTTGACAATGTGGCCAGTCGAGACTCCACCCCGCAGGGAATAAAGGACCTTTTGCGCGATGGTGACCCCTCGTCATCGCACGTATGCGGCGTGCGTATCAATGCATTATGTTGTGTGGGGTACGCTCACACGTGTACCCCCACGGCTGAATCTCGCGCTCTCGGTAAATGCAACGTGCCCGCCGCGTCTCTTTGCGGGCGCGCTCGCGCGTATACGCCGCGGCATCAAGTGTGGACAGGTCACGTGGCGGGACACGTGGCGTGGCAGCCGCGTGTACGTCTGTCGAATTTAGCCGGACGAATCTTTCATCGAATGCTTCGCCACCGAGAAACAATATTATTCTTCCATTTCCGACTACGAGTTACCCACATCGGTTCTCGATCGGATTGTTGCATTTTGTTGCACTCTTGCGCCTATAATATTTCAAGATATTCGAACGAGAAATGTTGGCATCTTCTCGTTCATCATATATTCGCATAAAACTTTTCACCATGATTGATATAAAAATACTCGATGCACGAATATTATACATAATATATAATACGGATAATTAAAAATAAAAAAGAACATAAAAATAAGATGGAATACAAATTCTCGGATGTTACACTAATCTTTGAAGCATCGAGACTAATTTAATCCTGGCAGCGGAAGAAACGAGTTTCCAGTTGGGCGCAGCTGTGACCGTTAACCCGGGAAATTTCCCTCCTCGCCCCTCAAGGGTTGATCGCGGGGTGCAACATATGCGCGATGACGGATGACGAGGTGCACGCAACCCTTCGGCAGGGCGACGTGCGCACCGTACGCATAATGCGGCGATCCTGTTGTAAGCGTATCCCAAATTCTGTATGCCATAAGGAAGGGTGGTTGGTTGGCTGCTCGATTCCCGCGCGCGCGCGTCCATTATCGGTCGTCGCGGCGCACCCCGCACAAGTGATTCCAACCCCCTCGGGAGCGGCGGCCACCCTTGTACCCGTGCAAGAGTGTAAATGCGGGATTTTAATTATTGCATCAATCCACGCGGAAACTATGGAAACTGAATCGTAATTAGCATTAATTACCATAATTCCGGGATAATCCCGTAACGTAAATAATTACAACGTGTTCTTTATCATGTCGCATCCTTTCTTAAACTATGTCGAGCCTCAATTGCTCCTCGCACTGAGCGGAAGTGCGGGACATAGTTTACGCACTTTTCCCGCGGTCGTACACCCACAGAAAAGATTTCTGGACTTAATGCTATTACTCTTTAATCTATCATAAAATAAGATCGCTATAGCGACAATCATATTTATTATTGAAAAGAAGCATATTTTAATCTTGAATAGAAAATTCGAAAATCTAGATTCAAATAATCTTGGTGCTATCTCATTCATTTTCTCAGAAGGATTTAGATACAAATTTCTAGCAAGTTCAAAATATTCTTGATTTAAGAATATTGTGAGATCTAAAAGACATCTTATTCTATTCTTCTAAGAGAATTTGTAGAATCTGCACAAAACGGCCAATATTTATGTGTTGCAATCGAAAATCGGGAAAGTGTTTCTGTTATTTACAATGAATAAGTGCAATACTCTACAAGAAATATTAAAAGATATGGAAATGTCTTATCTCGAATCTTATTTCTCAAGTAAGTATATTGTGTATACTTACTTACATTTCCATATCTTCTAATATTTCTTGTAGAGTATTGCACTTATTCATTGTAAATAACAGAAACACTTTCCCGATTTTCGATTGCAACACATAAATATTGGCCGTTTTATCGGAATAAAGGACGCAGAAGCGCCGAGTCGACGAGCGACTGTGAGAAAATGATGCGTCGACATCGACAAAGCCTACTATAAAGTGGCCTAATATCAAATTATTCTACATACAAGAATATATAAGCATAAATTTGTATATGTTACTCTTGTCTCGCGACAGTAAGACAATCTTATTTAATTCGAGAGAGAAGAATAGAAATTACTGATTAAAATTAAAAATTGTTTTATTTTCATATTTTTTATACTTGTAATACGATTAAATTAGTCAAGAATACTTTTCGTCTTGTTATCAGAAATCCTTTCTGAGGGTGTACGCGAGCCAGATCAGTCATGCACCAATTCCTGTTGATTCCTGCCGACATTTTTCGTGCGATTTCTTTATCAACGCCGAAATTGCGTGTGCCTGGCGTGGTGCCTCGTTTCCGCCGGTATTTGATGTCGCCAGGCTGGTTCCCCGCGCACGCACTCACATACGCGTGTCGACACACGTACGGTAGCCCTGGCCGCACGAATGCGCCATGAATTGATGGCTGTCATTAGCAGTAATCATTGCCATCTGTTCTACCGGCGCGCAGAGAAACGAGGAGAAAGAGGGACGCTTTTACGTTCGCTCGCTGGGAAGTTATTGGTCTGGTCGCGGCGGCGCGTTGCTGCGATTTACGTAGATTACGAGCACAGTAATGTCATTCCGCATCGAGGACTTTTTCGCCGGCCGCGGAATGCCTGAAGGAGTCAGAACTCCGCGGAACTCTCCGAGGCAGATTACCCGTATGGCGTACCGATAAAAAGTTAATTCGTTCCCCTCCCGCGTGCTTTGTTGCAGGGGGTACGAACATGGCAGCAAATCGCGGAACTAATCGGCAGAATAATCTCGCTGCACGTCGTTTTCGTGGTCCCTCGTCTTTGGATGATTCGTCAATCTTCTCGCAGCGTATCTAAAATCGGACAGCAAAATTACGAGATTAATTCACATCTAAATACAAAAACATTGAGAAAAAAAAGAAAAAATATCAATCCGAAAAATTATCTTAATAAAAGATAAAAGATTATCTCGATATCGATGTAGACTTGGAGAGAGATTACGGAGAGTCCCAAAGTAGCTCATACTTTAATATAACAATGTGATAACACGGGATGACGTGGTGTCCCACAATTTCGCAGCATCGTTCGTGGAAGATCGCGGACGAGAGATTGCGCAATTGGATTGAATTCGATGTTCGAACGGTCCCATAATTTCAGCGCACTGACGCATCGCGCTTTCACCCGTGTCATTCGTGAACCTGGGAGGAGGAGTACTCGGCGCGGTCAAAAGGGCAAAGGGCGATATTCTTTGTTCTACAAGTCCGAGTCGCGGTGGGACCAAAAACAAAAAAAAAGAGAAGGAATCGAATGACGAAGGATACGGCGCGCTGTCAAAATACGTGTCCCTTTTTTCTCTTTTTCGCCCCGAGCACCCCGCCGAGCGAGTGAGCGCCGTTATGCATTAACATGCATTCTGGCGGACTCGTAGCTCGTGTCCGTGTGCGCGCGCGTGCACGCGCGTGTCGCCGGTCATCGCAGCACGCGTGCACGCGTTGCACGATTTACTCGTGCTCAACGGCGGTACAAACGCGAGGCCGCGCCAAATGATCTATCGTGTTGATCGCGACTGCGAGACTCCGTGGTCTACCTACGAACAGTCCAGTATTTTCGAAAAGCATTCGGTCCTCGTTTGCGTACGTCTAGTTCTTAATGAAAGTGCGTCTGAGAAAAGTGCAGCGCAACGCTGAAAATAGTTTTCTATACTTGTAGTGTAATTGAATAACGAATGATCGCATCTGTAGCATTATTATTATTTATTTGGGTATTTAAATGTGGATGCTTGTAATATCGTGATGCATTCTATCTAGTAAGTCATTAAATTACGTTGTCTCATTAGGATACCTACAGACAAAATAGATTACCCCTAGAGAGTAAACTACCCCGGTAGAGAGTAAACATGTGCGCGTATTTCAACTGTCGTCCGCGCGAGTCGCGCCGGCGACGCTCATAAACGAAGCGCTAGGAAAGCAGGCGCAATTATATTCGGTATGCCGCGTAATTACGCGATATTATCGTGCGCCGGGTATTATCTTTATTTGCATTGGCGATCACCCAGATACTGAGCACCCCTGGACGAATAACAACGCGCGCCCGAGGGGCCTTGGATCGTGCACGCTCGGCCGTGATCGGCGATCCTCGTCGGTGCCGGTTCCCCAAGCGAACGGAGAGGAAGCGAGCGGGCCCGAAGCGGGCCCCAAGCACGAGCGAGCAAGCGAGACGGAGTCAGGCGGTGCGAGAAGGACGGACCGGATGGAAGAGCGAGCGAGAAAGGGAGAAAGAGAGCCGTAGAACAAGCAGGACGGAAACAGCAGGAGCAACTCGTTGCGCGAGGGAGAGGACGAGGGATTGGCTGGGCATGAGCGCGCGCGTTCCCACGCCCGTCGCGCTTGCGCCGGGCTTCGGTACCCCGTCGTGCCCTCCCTACACCCGAGTAATCGGTCCCCCTTTGCCCTTCTTCCACCTCGGCCAGAGGCGCGAGCGGCGCGACTGTCCTCGTCGCTCGTTCGAGAGGTGCTCCTTCTGTCACATGGGGCCCCCTCGCCGTCGCGTCGTTTGCCTCTTTCTCTCTCTCGTTCCTCCTCCCCCTCCTCTCTCTTTCTCTCTCTCTCTCACTCACTCACTCACTCACTCACTCACTCACACACACATACACACACTTTCTTTCTTTGGCTCAGTCTGAGGCCTCTTCGCCGTCTCTCTTCTTTTCCTTCCTGCTCTTCTCCCCAGTCCCTCGCTCTTCTTTCCTCCCAGTGTCTCTCACTCCCTCCCGACATCCGCATAGATTCAAGCGCAGCCGAAGCCCGTCCGCCCGCCGTTCTTTCTCTCCGCCACGTTCTTTCTCGGTGCGCCTCGCCCGCGCACAATATTCATTTCCACCGCTTGTCTTGCCGGCCGGCGGCTCGTCGTCAGCAACCGGCCGACCGACCGGGTCCATGACGGGTTCACGACTCTCTCTGCTTCTCGTGGTACCCGGGTATTTTTTCTCTTTTTCCGGCTGCTTCGTGCAACGAATGCTGTTCTAGTAATTATCGCCGGTTGGCTTGTCGTCGCTACCACCATCATCGATGTGCGATGATGCTGATTGCGAGCACGCTTCAGCGGGCCGCGTTGCACTCTCGAGAGAAAGAGAGAGAGACGCTCCGAGAAATCAAACGTCTTTTTCGCTCGCTGCGAGTGCGAGCGGCAACACTCGCTGCGCACTCGCGGCGCGCGCGAATCACGCGCTCTCGCGGAGGAAGGCTCTTTGAAGATTTATATCGCGCCGCTCATTGAATATTCATCGAGGTATCGATTAAGGTACCGGTCTCCGGCACGCTCGCTCCGCTTCGTATTCGTAAAGTAATTTGACGAAACGAAAGCGGCGTTAATACGCTCGATCAGGTCGCCAGTATGCGACACTGATTGCGTTGCACTCTGGTTTTATTCTCGAGACTCGCTTAGACTTGCATAAGCGTCGCAGTTATAGTCATTTGACATTTCCACGTGTGCGTTACATTAAACAGGATCGCTTCTCAGTAGACGGAGGCTAGTCTGTGATCCGTAGAATTCTCATCCGATACGAAAGCTCAATTCCCGAAGGCTCGCCTTACGGAGAATGCGAAGGTGAAGGACTGAGAAATTTTTCAGACCTGGAAGTATATCGCAGGTCTACAGCGCGCGGGATAAGAGAGCGGCGCCTGAAATGTTTGCAGAACCTCCGCAACCCTTCGAAACGTGTTATTTGCGAATACCTCGCGCGCGCGCGAGACTGTTTCACTCGTTCTCATGAGAGCAGACGAGCTTACGACGTTCCACAACCATTTCCGCTGGACGAGTAACGAGAAGCGTCCAATAAAACGGATGGTCCGCCGGTTACCACGGTATTCTTCCGTTCGTCGACGTAGATCATTCACGTTCCGTGTTGGTTTTACGGTATCGTAGATGGTTAACCGGTTAACCCGGATTTTTTCGTCGTACAGAGTCGCAAAGCAATTTTTCAACTCTGAGATGTCTTGTATCGATGGATTTACCAGAATTAAAATGCGCAGAAAATTTAGAAATGCTGCAAAACCGATAACTTAAAATTAATCTGCAAATAATGTAGAATAAAAAATCTGATCCCCAAAAATGATAAAAATTTCAAAAATTTCCGTCTGTACTACGCGGAATAACATTTAATATCTTCCAGAGAAGCTACACAAGTGCGAAACCTAGTTGTCTCGTCGCCTCGTGCGAAAGTTGGAGCTGCCGGTGCAAATGGCACTGTTCGAGCCATCGGTCCTCGAGTTGAGACCATTTACTGGTCGGCACCTCGACGGCGGTGGTGTCGGTCAGTGTCTGGAGCACGTCTTACGGACGTTAGCGTAATACCTCGGTCAAAGAGTGGTCTCCTCGTTAGTGGCGAGTCGAAGAGGCGGCGACGACGTCTTCGTCGTCGCGTTCCTTGGTCGTGGTCGTTGTCGACGACGTGCATAATGAAGCGCCCGGAGAACGTAACCGTTGTCCTCTCGCACCGACGTGCTGATTGCCAACGCGAATATTGTCGTACAGTAATAGGTCTGTTCGAGGAAGCCCGCGCGGACAGTAGGATTGGCAGATCTCCCGGAGGGACCGGGAAAAAAGCATTATTTAGCACCAATTAGAAACGTACGCCTAACGATCCCCGAGGCGACCCGCGATCCTCCATACCGTTCCTTTTTTCCCGTGCGTTGACGTTGACATTTGCGCCGCGTCCATCGCCTCCACACGCATCCGCGAAATAAGTGACACCATGGCGAAAATGTTCCATTCGGTTTATTACGAAGCTGCGAGGACGGATGAACGTCTATCTTAGCGCGTGCTCGGCAAACGTGTCGTATACACGTGCTAATTCTGCCGGACGATTATTTATTACTTCGGTAACTTCAATGCCAGGATGCATTGTACTTGCTGTTGCATATTACGTACGATATTATGGTACACTTTTTTAATGGACCCGCATCTCTTCTGACGTCTGGAACACGTTTCTTTCGATTCACGTCGCGATCGTTTAATGAATCGAAATTTTTCGAGATTCCATGCAACGCGATCGAGATGTTATCTCTACTGTAATAACATCATTGTACCTAATAGTTACACTTACGAAGTACGAGACTTTCGAGCAATATTGTCATGATATTTCGGCATTTTCTGAGTATCAAGGGTGGTCATGAACACCGATTGGAACGTCGTTAAACCTTCCTGTCGATTAAACGTTTCCGATCGTGCGTTCCACCAGCACGAAAATACGACGAAACCTTTGACCGACTGCACGTCTTACAGACCGTCCGCAGTAAAAATGATCGTTGCCCGACGAGATGGTGATGTCGAGTCCGCCTGCAACTCGTTTTTCGACTTTCTTTATGGCGCCCGCTCCACGACACCCCCATGAACACCGTTTAAGGGCCCCCTTTTATTTCGTGTCACGTTCTTTCTTCTCTTCTCGTCCTACTATCTCTTACGTATTCTTTTTTCCCGAGCTTCCTGTGCCGTTTCTATCGCGTACGTAAATCCGTGGCAGGCGCGTCCACCTGCAGACGTGAATCCTGCCAAGCAGAAAAAAAGCATTTCTGAAATTACCGAGGGGGACAGAGAAAAACGTGCCGCAATTACGACATCTCGGTCGGATTTATCATTACCATTCGGGTCTGAAAATAGGGACACCATAAATTAACGAGCGAGCAAGTTCAATCCATTATTCACTCAAAACTCTGCTTGTTCCTGTTGCAAACATCTCTATCTTTGCACATGTACATACGGCGTTCGCGCAGTCGAAGGGTTAAATTGGTCATGACCCGGTGCGCATATTACGATTCTCGTCCGGCATACAAATTCATTTCTCAAGCAATCGTGAGATCCGGATTATGTATTCTCCCTAATTAATGATGACTAATCGCGTACTCTTTATGCCACATTGTGCGAGCGCAGAAAAGTTTCTCAAGCCGGAGCGCGGGCATGAATGAACATTACTCCGAAGCGTGAGCAGCGATACGAAGCGTTCGAATAGTCGCGCAGATAATATTCATGAGCGCCGTGAATTAAAAAGCTTAATTCGTTGGCATATATATCAGGCAGACGGTTTGACCGAGATTATTCGCTGCCGTAATTAAATCGCCGTGTTCATGCGTATGTCTCGCGTCGTAATCACGCGCCTGCACAATGTTCAATAGGTTAATAAGAGAACATGTTGCGATACCACGTTAAATCTCCATCTGACAGTCTCACCGACTTTCCTCGCACGGCGTCTTTCGCCCGCGAGGGAATATCCCATTCTGTGTGAGAAACTCGCGCGCGCTCCCATGGCGACTGAGATTTTTGCGGAAGTTACGTAGGCCCCGAGTGTAACGCGATGTTTCCGACAATTTCGGTGCAATTAGACTAAAATTAATGAAAATGGGATATCCTGCATCTGGAACGTTGACAAAGTTTTTAATTAAATTAATAGGAGATGCATGGATTTTTTGTAAATTTTACAACGTACACCATTGTTACACCATCGACTATTGCAAACCTCCCCAAACGCGGATAATTATTTATACAATGACAGATTTTTAATATAATGAAGCAGGTTCAACTTCTCTATGAAAAGCTGGAGCGAATATCTTCTGATTCATGAAGAGTTTAACAAACGCAAAACTTTCGACGTTTTTTTTTAATTATGCGCAATCACGATATTAATTACACTTGATGTCATTCGCTCCAATTTGCATTTAGATTACAAAATTGAAACGCGTAAATATTAAAAGTAGATCTATATCCTGCGATCCTGCGCTCGATGCATCTGCATCATGTACGCGATAAAATCACGTTGCAGAAGCCGGCGTTAACGAGCCGCGATATTGCAGGAAAGTTGATCGAGGAAATCATTGATCGCGCATTGATCGTGAGCGCATTTAACGTGTCGCAATCCCAAATACCGAAAACGGCAGCGCTCCGCATAATTTTCCCGCAACTGTGCAGTAAATATAAAATCCAGTTGTAGAAAACGGAATCGGTGCATCCACCGATGTACTGTTACATTTTATTAAAAGTCACTGCGGAAATCGTTCCCAAGTGACACGTAAATCCAATTAGTTGCGTTTATGTGCCGTTCGCCTGTATCGAAAGCACGCGTATCACTTTACCGTATCTTTATTACTTTAAAATATCGGAGCAGATTACGATCGGGCATTTTTACGTCCACCGCGACCTCCTTCCCTAGATTTTTGTTTCTCTCAAAGTAGTCCTCGCGCAAACGTCTTCCATAATCACTCGCGAATTCACACGTAAAGTGAAATTGCATCGAGGTTTAATCGATATGTGAATCAATTTTAATATGTGCAAAACGGCAATGACAGATCTGCGCGTTCTCTCGCGGTTTTTCCGAGTTCCCACGAGCGTTTTTTCGCGAGCAGGTGCTACTGCGGAGGCCCTTATCTCGATATCCCTGATCGCGGATTTTATTAGACAGGATGAGAGCAGCAGCAGGTCGTTACGAAGCGAATAAACGGAGCACCGGAATCGCAAAAAGCGGAGTAGATTAGCGTAAGCCGGGCCGTACAACGGTCCCTCGGATTGTCGCGCGATATTTATCGCGGCACTGCTCGCGATAAGTTCGACGTCCGATGATATCATGGGGTGCGTGGACACAACATGGGGAGACACACCTCGGGGTCCCGGCGGGCCATTTGCATTTCTTCGGCGAAAAGCGGGCCGTGTTCGCGCGTTATTGTTTCATCAGATCCGTCGTGGTCGCCCTAATTTGCGCGGTGCTACTCGTGCGGTCCCCGATTCGGTCCCGATCCGCGCGTTGTTCAGCGCGGAAGCGCGTTCGAATCCGAATCCAAATGTCGCTGCTACGATCCGGGATTCTTAATATATCGCCCAATCGATGAGGATCGCCAAGAAGGACGAAAAAGAGCGAGCGGTTCAGCGGCTGCGGAGAACATTGAAACGACGTTTTTTGTCGTCCATCGTCATCCTCGTGGTCGTCGTCGTGTCATCCGCGTCATCCTGCCGGCCCTACCTCTTCTCCCCGCGATCTTTTTATTTCGGCGATTCCAGTGGAGGCTCGGATGGAAACGACGGTAATTGAAATAAACATAAGCTTTTGGAAGGGTCGGGCTCCTTTCGCATGGTAATTCCTATCCGGCCGCAACGGATAGCCCTCCCACGCCCCGCCCTTTATCTCTCCTTCATCTTGCTCGCTCCTCGTCCGTCGTTTCTCGTTACGCCGCGAATTCAAATCGGAGATCCTCGTCTCTCGCCCTCTCTTGTTCTCTCTTTCTTGTGCGTTGCTGGCCGATGGGATTCGCACTCTCAAAAAGCGGATCCGTGCTCTCGTGTTCGCATTGTCCGCGGCCGGGCTTGTCCGTTTACGGCTGAAGAAAAAAGAGAAAACTCGTGAGCAAGTGGAGAACTCGAACTGCCATCGCGCGTCAGCATCACGCTCTATACATTCCGGTCCCGAGCGAAGAAAGTGCCAGACGAGTTCCATGCGTCTGTTCCGTCCCTAAGGATGTCCCTAAACGCTTCGACTTCATGCCACGTTATGTGCATACTGAATGACGCCTGCAATTTCTCGAGAATTATGTTAATGACTCGGTGGACGGTCACCACGTCGTTGATAATGTTCGTCGCTCGTATGCATGCGCACATTGCGCGCGTGTGATTTAAGCCAAAAATAGAACCCCTTGCCTTAAGCACTCGGAGTAATCTTCCGAAAGCGTTGGGTGATTGATAATTATCGGTGCACCATGGAGAACAATCCGGTTGCTCTTCTCCTTTCGGCGAAGACGGGCGTTTATCGAAAACACCCTTCCGGAGGCATCTCCGTTAATCACCACGTGTTCCTGCTCGACGTGTCCCGATTAGGCAGCCCCAAAGTCATCGCGCTCCAGCCACCTGCGGTGTAATTGCACGGGAGCCTCCCCCGTCCCCCTCATGGCTCCTTTTCTCCGCTGGCGATATCCTGACAACGGCGATGGTGAAAAAGCTACCGTCCAACCGGCGAGTGCGCGTCTCTCCGTCAGGTTCCCCGTTTAAAGCGTCATTTAGAATCGGCAGGAGCGCATCAGGACCCCCCCTCGTTCCCTCCGCGTCTATGTCCTGCTCTATGTTCTGTGCCTAGGCATGATATTCGGCTGTCATGTCGATGAGCACCATGCGGTGGTAGCCTGCGCGCATGGCGTTCGAAACACCGTGGTACCATGGAAGAACCGTAGGAACGCTGATTATACGCCTCGGGCCACGGTCTGCGTCTTGCAAGCGTGTCCTCCCCCTTCGCCCTCGGAATTAGGAAAGACGGCAAAGCACCCTTCCTGCTATATCTGTTCTGTGTGCTCTCGTTCAAAGTTCAACGGATCAAAGCTTTCGTTGGAAAAAACTTTCGAGACATCGGTTTGTCGCTATAAGAAGGAATCTTAATTAAATTTATTTGTTGTTTCCTGCTTCACTTTGATTTCACCAAAATCAGGATTTGTGAGTTAACCGAGTGCTTTTTCTCATCGATGATTACATTTATTTCACTCGAGTTTCTCGTTATCGTCCTATCGCGATCGTGATCAGGGAAGTTACGTTAAACTCGGAGCTGCGACTTGAATATGATCCTCTCTCTCTTTCTATCTCTTCCGAGCACATGCGAATATTCTCGTCACGAGTGCTCGTCGAAGATCCTGTTTCTTGATGAGCTTTCGAAATACAATCCGGACGCCGGAATGGAAAAGCAAGTGTCCCCCCGCGATTGCGCGCGCGGTCCGTCGCAGTTAGGTGCGAGCGCCGCCGTCAAACCGGAATCAAAACCAGTACGCGCGAGTTGTAAATCGCGAATTATAATCAGAGCGCGGCTCGAGAAGCGCGTATGCGCGTCATCCTGTTACGTCGCATCGGTGGAACCAGTTTGTTTAACCGGCCGTCGAAAAAATCCGTGACGCGCAATCGTTCCGTCTTAATGGGCCCGTCGCGATATACGAGGCGACGTGAAATGCACCTTCGCCAATATTTCCCTATGAGATACCACGCAGGGTCGCGGCCGATGGGAACCTTGAGAAAAGTGTGCCACGCATTCAGTGAACTAGCGTAGGAATTCGACTAGCCCGAAGGAGTCGGACACCAAGCTGTCATTATGGGGTAGTCCGCGCACTTTTACACTTGCCTACATTTGCCTGCGAATACCGTTCTACGCGATGAAGCCTATAATGGCAGCTATCGGCTGGCCCTCATCGCGTGCCCGGAATCTGGCGAGTCAAATCAGGAGATTCTCCACGAGAGGTTTCGGCTACACTAAGTGGATGCGCCTTCTCGAACACAGTGTGCCGTAATAAGTGGCGTGTGGCCGAAATGAGAAACGGATTCCACTGCTCAACGGGTGATCGTTGAACGGCGATTTTCTCCGAAAGAAGAATTTTTCCTGCAGAATTCGCGGCTAGATTGTTATGGGAGTTGCAACTAACATCATTATTTATGTGGTTTTTCGGGATAAAAGAACCACCGCAAAACATGCCCGTTTTTCCGTCCTCGATTTTTCAAATGAATTTTATGCCAAATGATAGCTCATGATGAGACATTAATCACAGAAAAATTTTGCGATGAGCATATGATTGGTTTCAGAGATATTCAGAGGGTCAAAGTGGTTACCACCTACTGAGAAAGTATGACACTATCGACACTGTATAGCATGAATTTTGGTTGACTTTTTTCGAAACGTAGTACCTATGTGTTCTTTGAGTTGCTGATTACGAATCTGATGTCAGATTTCAAAAATTCAAGATGGCGGATCCAATATGGCGGATATAAAATATAAAAAAAATTAATTTCTCCAAAAATTGTTATCTAAGCGGGTTCAGGATCGCAAGCGAGTCGCGCAGGAGAGCATCTAAGCGATCCTGGACACGCTTAGATAATTTTTGGAGAAATTAATTTTTTTACATTTTAAATCCGCCATATTGGATCCGCCATCTTGAATTTTTGAAATCTGACATCAGATTCGTAATCAGCAACTCAAAGAACACATAGGTACTACGTTTCGAAAAAAGTCAACCAAAATTCATGCTATACAGTGTCGATAGTGTCATACTTTCTCAGTAGGTGGTAACCACTTTGACCCTCTGAATATCTCTGAAACCAATCATATGCTCATCGCAAAATTTTTCTGTGATTAATGTCTCATCATGAGCTATCATTTGGCATAAAATTCATTTGAAAAATCGAGGACGGAAAAACGGGCATTTTGTGCACCCTTTTTGCGGTGGTTCTTTAAGCTTAAATATTGCAATCCAGAATTTTATACAATGTTATTTAATCAATTAACAAGACGTTAAATTTGAAACTTGAGAGTATCTTGCGTGTCTTCCACTGTTTCCAGATTATCTTTGAATCATGGGGTGTACTCGAGTTCTAGTTTTCGCACACCCTGTATCGAGCATTCTGACCTCTTCATCGGAATGTCTTTCTGATTCTCGCTCTTTCTTTCCCTCCGTCCTTCATAAAACGATTAGTATTCCTGATCGAGCCGGTTCGAGCGTTACTTTCTTCGACTCTTCGGAGCGGCATCATAGCAAGCTCACAGGGCCCCGGCAGTTTATTTGTTATTCTGTCCTGGCAAGACCCAGGCTTCCCTTCTTCAATGGCGCAGCTAGACCGCAATCATTCTGCCCTATCTAGTTTTCATCATGCCTTTCATACGAATTTTCAGGGAGTTGAAGTTAAAAGTATGAAATATGTATTCTCCGAGGTATTCACGTTTCTGAGAACCCACTCTGAGGACTTGATCAGAACATTATTAGCCGCATGAGTATTCTTTTGTATGGTTCCAATTATGAAATTAAAATTTGTATTAATATCCATCGTTCATTTCCGTAGCTACGGAGTTTGCGAAGAGAGAAGGCCTCGCCGAGTGGCCAGTCGACCGCGCTTCATTCACCTCTCTCGTGACTAACTCGGCCCATTTCCTTCTCTCTGCCCTCCCTGCCCCTTACCCTTTCACCCGTTCATTCCTCCACCCTTCGGTACCTCTTCTGCTCGCGTAAAAAAATCCAGACTAGACTGCCGACCGGCTTCGCTCGCATCGAATTCTCGACTCCGCTTCTCTTTCGCCATCCTTGTCCTTCTTCGCACACTCGGACTGCTCCCAACGCGTTCATTCGTGACGTATGGACCATACGAAACTATGATTAAACGCGCTCGTGCTCGGAGGCGTGTAAGCACATAGAGAAAGAGAGAAAGGAAGAGAGAAAGAGAGAGGTGAGGTGCCTCGAAGTGGCCAGCTCGATGATGGTAACGTTTCGCCGCGAGAGAGAAGGTGCTTTTTGAGGCTCGCATACCTGAAGAGGGTCCCGTGGGCCCGCCGTATTATTAAAGATCCATAGAGTAACCCTGTTGGTCCAGCCTACTCCTCTTTCTTTCTCCTCTCTCCCTTATCCGTTGCTTTTTCGTGCCAGCCGATCTCCGTCTTCACGTTCATTCGTCGCAATTTTAATGCGTTATTGAATCACATCTGGTGATCGACGACGAAGGCTGGCAGGAGATTGATGCTGGGACGCGTAGAATTGCAGAATAAATACAGCTTGGCTTCATCACGGATGATGTATGTTGAATCGCGAGTTTGTTGTGTCACCGATCACGAAAATTGTGCGAATTGCACACGAAGCTGGATTTAATTCCATCGATAACATCTTATTGTTATATCGCATAAAAGAATGGCTCTTGTTTAGCGGCGAGGCTTATCCATGCGGGATCGTTACGTCGATACCGTTTGCGTGAAATGGAGAACAATGGATTTACGTAGCCCAGTGAGAGGGGAAGCTCGTCGATTTCGCGCGCGATAATTATAGAATATCCTGATCGACGGCTGTGTTTCGTTCTCGTTTGTGCGTGCCTCAAATCGACAAGCGATTTTTATTACGCAAGTATGAGGATATGTAATGCAGATTGAATCGGCTTTATCGCGAGGTAATATCGTGCGCGCACGCGCTTGTCACGTCAGACATAATTATTCGTTCCGTGGTGGAGGAACAGAGAAGCCTCTTTAATTAGGTAGGTGGAGGGCACGGATAAATCCCCGCTGTGTAAAAACGATCGCTTGGATTTTATTGCGTCGGGAGTAATTGCCACGTGTCATGTACAGCAACGGGCGCAAACGTTTTTGCAGTGTTCGTTATCGTGCCGTACTTATCTTTACGGTACACCCGCGTTGCCGTTGTTGTTTTAACGTCTATTTACGGCGTATCCTATCTATCCCGCGTTTCCCATATTGATCTTCTATCCGCGCGGCCGAGGATCGACTTCTCAACTTCTCCGTTTGTCCTTCCTCTCTCTCTCTCTCTCTCTCCCCCCCTTAGTTTCCCTTTCTCTGTTTCTTTCTCCATCTCGAGCCCTCCTCGGGAATTAAAATAAGATGAACGAAAGCCCCGGCGTGTTGTATAAATTGCTTGTTGCATAATCGCGCGCTAGGTGTGGCGAGCATTTCCGAATAGAAATGGAAATCGTAAGATTCGCGAGGTACGTGCTGCTTAGAATGCGGTAACAATTTCGTTTCGTTATCGTGCATGCGAAATCGTCTCGAGTACAGCTCGCTGCCCTTCGAGCAAGCGAGCAAGCACTGCCTGTCGCGCCATTGTCCATTATAATCACATCGAGATTTTGCAATGACGATAAAGGCGTTGCGAGCGCAACGTTGCTTGGCATTCTATGATCGGCCGATTCGCGCCGATCAGGACGACGGACGCAAAACTGTAGGCGGACGATCCATCGATCGCGATCGACAACTCGGCACGATTTTCCCTCCTCTCGTTCTCGAGAGAAGAAACGGATGGGACGTTTTCCGTTTCTGCGGTCACGAGGCGATTCTGGGCCATTATCGCGATTAGCCCGTCGACAAGCCTCTCTCCGGGGATCCCTCCCGATTGTTCCGGCCGCTGATGCCGACCGGCACCACTGACGATTACAGTAATGATACGTTTGCGCGTATCGTAACTCACAGCAATGATATAGATATACCGTTCTAATATTTAGGCTCGCTCCCAGCGATAGCGCTTCGTGCTGACGCCGTGATGAAGGGAGATGAAGAAACTGTCGAGTCTTCGCTTGAGTTCCTCGTGCATGGGCTTCACTCCACGTTTTCTTACAAGACATTATATAGTAATTATTCTGCTAGTCGTATCCAAAAAGCTGGCAATTGGATCCAGACAAAAATTCTTGCGCAAACCTAACGATTATGGGAAATGCATACAACAGCGAGACTCGAATCGGAGAGAAGCGCGAAGGGAAGAAGGGCCTTCTTATGAAGCGCGTTCTCGAACGTTTTTAATTATTATGCGAAGGCGGTCACTGTGTGGAGGAGCCGGCTTAACTATTCTAGCGCTGCGTAATTGGTCGCTGGCTATATACTCATCACTATTCATAGGACATCGCGAGGCGCAGCAGGTTCGTTAGAGTCGTCCACCCTGTCCCGCATAATGACGTAATTAGCGCGAGCCCTTGGTCGAAGGGCTACCAGCACTGACTCACCAACCCTTCTCACGCTTCCCTAATGGCTCGCGCACGAAGTCGCCTAAAAAAGTAGCGTCGCGTGTACCATTAGTCCTCGCGACTATCACGGCCTCTCTATCCCATAAGCGTTGTCGCTCGACTTTACGATTTGTATTGCAAGAAACGATGTATCTACGAGCTTGCGCGTTCTCCAGCTGCTCCAAATAATTTGAACGCGCTGATGGTGCATTCAGAGCTTTGCTAATCCTCCCTCAGTCGTGCAGATTATTCTTCTGAGATGCTTCTAAATGACTAAATGATATTTTAGTTATACCTTCATCATTACTTATAGGTACATGTTTCTATTTCTATGTACCAATCTGTTGAAGTTCAAGCGTTCTCGTTTCTCGCTTCTGTTTCTTTTAAATACTCGGAAATCGTAATATCGCAATTGCAACATCGCTTGATGATCGATACCACCTCCGTATCGGCACTCTCGCGTATTGTTAAGAGAAATTAGATTCGTCTGCATCGGCGTAGACCGAGCAAGTCCGACAAGTCCGGAAGCGGCGGGCGCAACGAGCCGCCATCAATTTACGCCTCCTGCTCCCTGTTCTCCCAGTCCCGAGGCCGGCATTCGCGGTCATGCTAGAACGATCCGTTCGACGTTAAAGCGTAATCGCGCGGGGAAAACGCGGCGTACGCGAGCATACATACGCGCGGGAGAGGCCAGGCCGGCCGGCCGGCCGGCATACACCGATGTCACTTCTCGCATGAGTGCCTTGCGGAACCGCACCGCGCCGATATCGGAGTCACGATTTCCTCGGCTGCGTGTTCTTATCGATAGTCTGAGCGAGGGCCGAGCCCAGTGAAAGTTTGAGAAACCTCAAGCCGGACGTTATCCGCGCGCGTTCTGAACGAATGCCGCGCGAATGTGAATGCAAAAGGTGATCTGCAGCTGCAGCGGCCGCTCGCTGATAGTAAAACGTGAGATTGTTAGAGGTATTGCTTCCCCGTGTGCGATTTTTAGCTTCCCGTGGCTCTCATTTGCATCCAGCCGTTCTGAGAAACACGACGATTACGTGATAAATATGATACGCGACTAAACATGTAGGCTGAAAGCTTAGAAACTATGTAGGACTAGAGAAATTGAAATTTGTTTCTTTGCGTTTTATAAATCCATAGTGATCCATACAATTATTCTAGCTCGGCCAGGAGAAACTCGCATTCTCTTCAAACTTCGGTTTCCAATTTTCTAGCAGTTTTCACATTCATTCAGAGTTGAGATATTTATTTCACAGTTGCATCTTGCGATGTATCGATTCGATTATCATTTTTAAGAGTATTTGGCAATTGCTTATCGTCATTATGCTAGGCACGAACTTGACAGTGTTCGCTTCCTCGACCGCACTGCCAATTGACCCGACAGGCATTACCGATCTTCCGGAGTCCGCGTGTGCGAACGTTGTTGTACGATTCGATCGTAACGTCAATCTCGCGGAGCCTCTCACGATCGACAAGCGGCAACCGGCACGCATTTCAAGCCAATTAGCGGCTGATCTATTTCTCGGATGGCGAAAAAAGCGCGTCAATGGTAGGATTACCAGAGCGAACGAATCCCGTCTAAAAGTCCTTTTCGGTGCACACTCGATACCTGATTATCGCTAATACATACTATATATGGCTCACTTCTAACGACGCTCGTAAGGATTTCAGACACTTTTATGTATTATTCATGCCGAGCGAAGAGGAGAAACGATGTAACACTTTCGCACCAGTCGAACCATACAAGAGGCGCATTTTCATCTTTCATGTGAAAAAGCAACGCGACGATGACGCGCGGGTACCATCGCGATGATGAAAAATATCGAGTTCCACTTTTCAAGCGGAAAGCAGCGAGGAGAAGGGACTTCTCTTAATGATAAAACGCGTGTGAAATCTGAAGATCATTATGCGTTCACGGAGGGACACAATGGTCGGCGTAAAAAGCAGTGCGGTGCCATTAAAACGTTATTACGTTCGCGCTTGTGAATAAAGCTGTTATTATATGCAATTATTATGCCAACGAAAAAAGATTAAGAGAGCACGGCGGCGGAGAAGGAATCACTTTAAACTCGACGTGCGAGATGATGTGACTAACGGTCAGGGCGAGTGGCATGACTCGCGGTTTGCCCTGATGTGTCAGAAAAATTTTCCCGATTACGATGCTCGGCAACATCTTGCGACTCGCTCTGCGTTTTCTCTGCAACGTTCCTTCTCTCATTCTACGAGAAATCTCTTTCTTTTTCTCCCTGTCTTCGGAATCGGCGCGATATTAATGACTATGATTAGCTCTCGCGAGAACTCGCGGATAATCGATTACATAACGTCCCGTAGTTCGTAGAGCTGTATGGAACGCCGTAAAGCCACGGACGGCTGCTCGAACAGCTCGAAAATTGAAACGAAGTTTGATCGTGTGGGTTCGTACCTCTCGTTCGCAGAGGAAATGAAGTCCGACCCTTCTGCGAGGCGTAATCTCGGCGCGAAAACGCGCGCGTAGCCTCTCGGTGGAACTCTGCCGGGTTTGCACCCGGTACAAGAGTGGTCCTGCTTAGCGAGTCATCTGGCGTGCGCAGTCAACGAGGTCAGAAACGCGATGGTGTTGCGATGTTGATGACCTCTAACCATGGCCGGCACTCCGCCGGCTCCTGGAAAGTCCCGCGGTCACGTCTTCCTGCCTCTGTTTTACCCTCCCTCTCCTCCTTTGTCGCGCCTGCTGTTTCCTGCGCTTCAAAAGTTTTTTCAAAATTCTTCCATTAACATTTCCGAGCGAGGCGATACGAAAACGGGATCTGTTGGACTTCGCGGTATCGCGTGAAGAAGCTTCGGGATATCCAGAGCTCGACTCGAGATGACGAGTTAAGATTAGAATCACATGTAAGGGATGTCCAAGCGACGTCCAGGTATCCTCCACTCGTTTAAGTCGCGTTGGAATCCGAGGAATCGTGATTTTTCAGACGCGCATGACGTTACGCAAATAGGACTCTCCTTGGAGGATACTCGCGATGGACGGTGTCATGGTGATCCTGCTACGTAGGCGAACTTGAAGTACTGGAAGATCGGTTTTGCACTGCCGCGTGCAACAACGGTATTTGTCCCTGTTTGCCAACCGGATCGACAAGTCGCTATCCGTCGGTCTATCTGCAGATTCGATCCATCTAAGCGACCCGTCCGTGCCCAGGAACGCCACGCGGTTCTCTCTTCTGCCGGAACTTGCGTGGAAAAGGACACTGCATTCTCCAACTAGTCGTTCATGAATTAATGCATGAAGATGTTGCATGGAGACACCTCTTGTCGTGGCCCGTGGGAGGGGAAGGAACACTCCACCGTATCTTACTTGTCATTTGCGCTAGTCCAATCTCTTCTGCATTGCGATTATATTTCTGCGATTACAGCATTTTGTTCGCCATTGAATATCCTCATAATTTCTTGTTCAATTAAAACCGTGCATGAGCAAATTGAAAATGTGAATTTTCTTGTTACGAAAGTCCATTCGAAAAATATTCCTGAAGAAATGGGATTATTAGTAAATCACGCAACGTGTTTGAGGACACGTGGGCCACCATTAGATACAAATATGATAATTGCGGTGTATACGCCTTGACGATAACTCGTGCGGGCTACAAGCTCAAGACACTTTTTTAGAGTTGGTGTGCTTTTCGAGGTGTCTCGGTTGGCCGCGGCATCTCGAGTGCAATGTCCATATTTGATGTGTTTCGGGTATGCTGGCTCGCTGATCATTGATATATTTGAGGATTGAATACGCGCGCGAGAAGGGGTGGGCAAACGAAGGCGACTTCGCTCGTACATGCCTCACGAACGTGAGCAAACAATGTAATGGCGATCCAGCTCGGCTACCGACTGTTAAGCGTCTTTCGTCGGCTTCCTCCGCTCCGCGAGCGGATTTCGCCAGTGCAGACTTGCTAACGTCGACGAAGCTCGCCGCGATGTATGCGCGAACCACGATGACATTAATTGCCTCGGGCATGCCGATCGGCTTCATTAAAAGCGACTCCTGTTTCCTCTCGCGAACGGCTGACCGTTAATCGATCGTAAACAAAATGTACCGTTGCCGATCATTTAGGCCAACTGGTTATTTAAGTCCCCCGCCTTCCCCCGCGGAGATCTTTGCCAGATATAATGTTCGCGTTATGTCATTCTTTACGACGAATCATAAAGATGACGACGTTGATCTTTATATCCAGTCCACAATTAGTATTGTTTAATACTTGAGATGCATTCTGTATTATCACAAATAGAATTTTATGGATTATAAATTTAATACCGTTGTTAATAACTGTATGTCTTTCTTTTGTTACAGGTGAGTGACCATTCATATCTCCATAGTTCTTTACGGCAGATCGATTACGTCAGGTCAGGTTGCCTTTGTTAATTAATCCAATAATATCACGATGAATTCTAGAGATGTGTCGCATTAGATACAACCATTTCCCAGAATGCCTTAAAGTTCTCTCCAAGCGCTGTCGGGTTTTACGCGATCAAAATTACATTTTAATCCACCGACGAGGTGAATTCCCTTGGCGGCGTCGGGGGAAAGGGTCAAAGCGCGAGTGCTCGTTAGCGGTGATTTTTTCCGGCCCTTCTTTATTATCGTACCATCGTGATCTGCATCGTCGTTATCGGTCTGGAGGCGTCAAGGTCGCTGGAATTTCCGCTTATTAAGACGCCGCAACCGACATCCGGCGCGCTTCATACAGAATTCGCCACGTCAATGCGAAACCTGAACTCGAGCGAGGCGTATTGGTGCGCGTGTTCATGTGCACTCGCATGCGTACGCATTCGCGAGATGCGAGAGTGTGATCCGCGTGCGTGTGCGTTCGCGGAAGCCCAAGCGTGATAATCGCGCGGAGAAAGAAGAGATCTCAGTATTGCAGGAGAGTGCAATTATTACATTTACGCGTGATCTACGACGAAACGTTCATCGCGGCAAAGTCCCTGGTTTAAGGAAACTCGCGGCGAGCTGCTCAAATTGTTTCATAATTATTTAGTAATTACAAGTCGGATTTTTACAAGTGTGTAGAAATAGTTACTCAGCTGTACGGACCTGTCTGCTATGGACGCTTCACGTGTGCACCTGTATACAGATGGACGTCCGAGATTGGAGCAAGTCGACTGGCTGTCGAGTCTTACGTCCATACGGGAAACATTTAACTTTCCAGGCGACCCCCGACCCGTTGCAATTAACGTTCCCGGCGTACTGTTCGCTTGCAATAATAAATGTTCCGATACCAGTGCACATATCGCAGGATGCCGAGGATTGCTCCTGCGTACACACGTATGTACGCGTCGTCGCAGCACGTCTCTATCGGTTCGTTAAGAGCTATCCACGTTAATCGCATTTCTATCACGCTTGACGCGCAAGATCCGGTTATTTCTTGTGTCCTGTTTCTTTTAACTTACAACGCACGTTAATCGTCGAGATGCAGTGCACGCAGCGAGGAACGCTCGGTTGCGCTTGGAATTGCATAATTGAAAGAACAAATTAGCCCAAGAAGCTCGTGGCGTTCGTAATATGACGAAGCTACGTGAAACGCTTCAACTTTGATCATCCCGACTAGAAATGTTGTCAGGTTTACCTAATATGTTATAAGGACCTGACGTGGTTGGCGTAAGGTAATCCTAAATAAGGTATACCTAAGAATATCCTCATCAGGTTCAAATATGTATGACCTTTTTAGGGTTAAAATAATAAGGAACATATTAGGACCTTCTTACGTTATGCCTGATATTTCAAAGTACAAATTTTGTTGAGGTTTACATTATTAGTACCTACTAAGGATCTTATTCCTTCATCCTGATATTTTTTTAAATTTAGAGGTAAAGGTTTCCCACATCTGGTCCTACATCGGACCATGCGTAGTTTATCATATTATAATGTACGTTATATACTTAATGCAGAAAGAATAGTAATTTCTACTTAATTTGCGAGTAGTAATTATTTTTATATCATATACATTTCAATGTATTCGATTATGGAACAATAAGAGACAAAAATCAACACAAGTGTGTGTTGTCCGCCTCTGATTCACCAAGCGACCGATAGATGGCCAGGTCAGGCGTGACGTTCTCGCAAGAAACATTTGGTTAGCACCTTACAAATAACCATCTGGAAAACCGATCCGATACTCTTTTCTTCTCTTCTTTTGGACTCTTACTTAGAACATGTACTAGTAGTATATGTTCCAAGGACTCTTACACTCACCGAAAATATCAAGTTTTAGTAATCCTTTAGACGACTTGGTGCTGTCTGGGTAGTAAGGATTTAATAATTCAACCCGATATAAACCTGATGAGGATATCCAGATAAGGACCTAACTATTGTGCTGCGTTACATGACTGATCAGGTCCTGATGAATTTACCTTATCAGGACCTGATAATAAAATAAGGTCAACCTGATCAGGACCACTGGATAAATTTCTAGTCGGGATTAGCCTTGTTCCTTAACTACAATAAAATTTCTTTAAATCAAGATCCAAAAGCACATAGACAACTTTCTCGTAAAAGATCAAGATGAATTTTATCGCTTCAGAATTATTAACTGCAATTCCATCGGTACATTGTTCACGTCCATCGCTCATTCGCAAGCCGCGAGCTTCGCGCGTTGATCCGTAACGAGCTATTTTCTTCCTTGCTGATGTGGCTGCTGCGGTCGTCGCGACGCAACGCGTCGCGCCATGTCGCCTTCCTGACAAGCACCGTCCGCAAAAAGCGCACGCTCGTAACACCGGGACCGGTCTCGGTCGGTCGGTACATAATTAATTAAGTGGGCGCGTACATTGGCGTCCGAACGGACAGCACACTCAGGCTTTTAGCCGACTATTAATTAGAGTTACACAGCGCGCTCGCGACGCGCGTCTCATTTCTCTGGGAGGCCCGACTAGGCCTCACATCGCGGCATGTAAAGCGGGGGAGTTGCTCGCGAGTTAAATGTTATGCTGATATGCATCCCGATCCTCGCGTTGCTCATGCTTCCAGGCGGCTTCCAGGGGACTTCCAGGCTTCTTATTAACGCGAAATATGCCGCCTTTCAGTGCGCCGCGTTAATTACCAGACGCTCAGTTCATTACGCTCTACGATGAAATCATTGTAATTATTGTTAACGTGATTCTTGCGTATCTGCGGCTACGCATAGCTCGAAACGCTTGGTTCATCGCGTTATTCTTGATCCGCTTAATCCGGAAATGATCTTGTTTTACCTAGAATACTCTTTTACGGTTATACATTACGCTCGTGGGAAGAATCGCGATACCATAACTTGCAATCCGGTCATTTACACTCTGATACTCCGTGATGCGTTCTCCCACCATCGGCTTTCCCACGCGTGCTCCGACTGTTAGCGGGGTTTTTCCGTTTCTTTAACTCGACTTAGCGTCTTGCAGTCTGGTCTAGACCTGCTGAAGCGTGATTTCTAGAAAAAGGCGGACGTGTGCGCTCCATCGAGATTCCTCGATAGCGCCCGAGTTCTTGGTATTTAGATGGAAGTTCGACAATTACCTACACGCTGATCGGACTGTTCGAGTTTTACATTAGAGCGTTTTACATATTCGTAGGACGTAGATCGATGTTCGTCCGCGTTTTTGTCCGGTCTTCCGTTTCTCAGTCGCCCATTTGTGTAAGTCGTATCGTCGGTCCTTTGGCGCAGCATAAAGGATCGTGTTATAGACGAGCATGTAATGTTCTCCAAGTGTCTGCGACGTTTAGGACGGCGCCAGCCGTTTCCGTCTTTCGATTCGTCTAGACAAGACTCTCCGCTGATCCAACTTGAGAGATAGTCGGCACGCTCGTCGAAATAGAATTAGAAATTTCCCTGTGTATGTGATGTATTTTATCCTGCTTATCTCGATTGTGCAATCTATCAATTTGATAGCATTTTATCGAACTGTTGTTTTAACAACAATTAAATTTTCAAAAATAGCTTTCGAGAATAATTTTGTAAAATAAGAAAAATGATTGGTTTCAGATCTTGAAAGATTCGCGTGACTAGAATTGGATAATAAATAAAGTTACAGTTTCGTGAGAATAAATACGTACATAATAATGCATAATTAGCTCTTTTCTTTTGTTGCGATGGAAACGATTTTACAAATTCGAAAATACATTTAAACGCAGCTTGTCTCGTAACGTGAAAGCTATCATGTATCGGAAAGTGTAACGACAAGAGACCGCAACACGATCGATCGTTAACGATCTTATGTGGACGCAGCCTCGTAATATCGCCTTTAATTACAAAATTACTTAGACCACGTACACGTCGGTCCGGCGGCGCGACAACCTGGTTGCGGCGACGTAATTCGATGAAAGTTCTTTTTTATCACGATCTTACTTCTTCTTCTTCTTCTTCCACTTCTTCCCCGTCTTCTTATCTTCCCGAAACGTCGAGCGGCGAGCACTTCGCGTGCACACGTCGGTTTCTCCGGCGCGTTTAACGGCCGTCGACCCACGTAGCGCGAAGAGACTATCTTCTACACGTAAGAAAAAGTTGCAAAGTGAGGGACGATGGCTGTGAGAATCCCAGCGTTCGACGATTCCTTATGCTATGTCGTGATGGTGCCGTTCGCATGGAAAAAGAAATTTCAGTAATCGTTGTAAGAAGAATTCGTGTTTCTAAATCGTTCGGCCGGCGTAGAAACTCCAAACGTCGCTCCAGAGCTGCCCTCAGTTGCAGTATGTCTAATCGCATGCGATACTTTTTGCACATCATTTTTAATATTCCAAAACTTTACTTTGTTATTTTGTAAACTCAGAATTCTACAGTCGCGCGCTTCGCAAGTCGGAATTAAGGGGGGAGCCTGCTTTAGAATGTTGAAAATAAGGTATAATTTTACGAATTTTTTTGGAGAAACTATACAGCGGATCATTATAAAACTTTGATGCATTTATTAGTACATGTTTAAAGATAAAAAAATTATTTTTTGATTTGAATATATCGCCTGTAGAGGTCGTCCTGGAGGCATCTTAGTGCAGCCGGCATTGTAAATTGGTGAGCATTCTCCTGCCTCCAAATTTCATCCAAACTGAAAAATTGAAATATTTTCTCGTTATTTATGAATTCCCATCGTCGATGAACCTTTAATATTCATAAAAACATTAAGTTAAACAATTATTTTTGCATGAAAAAGTTCAAAAACTTTGCCTAAAAATCGTACTTTTGTGTTCTAAGCTCCACCATTTTGGCACTTTTCAACTTTTTTCTTCTCTCTTTGGTTCATCGACGATGGGAATTCATAAATAACGAGAAGATATTTCAATTTTTCAGTTTAGACGAAATTTGGAGGCAGGAGAATGCTCACCAATTTGCAATGCCGGCGACGCGGCTGCACTAAGATTTCTCCAGGACGACCTCTACAAGCGATATATTCAAATCAAAAAATAATGTTTTTTATCTTTAAACATGTACTAATAAATGCATCAAAGTTTTATAATGATCCGCTGTATAGTTTCTCCAAAAACAATTCGTAAAATATACCTTATTTTCAGCGTTCTAAAGCAGGCTCCCCCCTTAAGAAGAACAAAGTTTCGACGTTCAAAGTCATTCTTCGGCATTGCATTGGGGCATCCTATCGAAATGCAAAATACAAAATGAAACGGGGTCGATCAGCGGATGATTGGTGAACAGCAAAGTCAAAGGTAGCACGATAGAAAGGTAGCTAAAGATAGCGGACGTTCGTAAAGTGGAACGTTCGAGTGATGCTCGTACCGCCTCATCGCCGGCTACATCGTCGGGCGGGTAGAACCCGGGCAAAAAGCGAAATCCCCGCGAGGCCAAGCTAGTAAGCAACCTTATGTAGGCTCACTCGTGAAGATACCTGGAAAGCTCACGAGCGTTTTTGCGCTCGTACCGCCTGCCGATCTTGCAACATCGCCACAGTTTGCAGATCGGAATGTTCGCGCGGGATGCATTAAGCGAACAAGTGGACGGTGCAACGGGGTGAAACGGGGTGTCTCCTGATGGTGTCTTTCCGCACGGCGAGATTCCATGCGGAGATGATCGAGCGTTTACGAATAACAGATCATCTCGCATCGATATTGCATCTCCTCGTCTGGAGATGGTAGAGTAGAGTTTCCAGCAGATCGAACCAGATACTAATTGAATCTTGAACGGTTACGTGAAGGTGATTCGCATTGACAATACTATCTCTTCTCATTTAATACGGAGCTATCGGCGCAATCCTGAGATTGGAGCCCGAAGTCATTAAAACGTGTAACGTAATCTCGGCAGACGTGCCATCGAGGTACGATCAGTATGATCGATACGATCTCATCGTGGTATTAACTCCATTCAGATTGGAAAACTCGGAGTTGAATTCTTGATGTCACGCGAGGAAACTATTTCCTGCCTTTTGTTTTTTCGGACCTGTAAAGCGATGGCATATAATATTACATATAATATCGTGAGAAACCTACCGTCTTTGCCTCCCCTCAAGTATCGACATTAGAATAGCGACCGCTCTTGGTTTCTGTCGTGTGAATCACGGCGGTGGATCACGTTCGATCACCGTCAGGAAGCGGAGAGGAAAGCGACGAGCACGTCGACCGGGCCGAGACCGGCACAGTCGAAGGCCACGGCTTCAAGAAGAAGACTTACACCCGTGCGCGCGTGATTGAACGTAGGTCCGCGATTTACATCGCAATCGTAGTCGTAATCATCGCGAGGAGGCGTACACGCCGAACGAGGCAGTAAGGCCTTGTGCACAATCGGCGAGCGACAGGTGATGATGTACATGTAATAAATAACGATAGGAAACCAAATCTGTTGACAAATTTGTCGTCTAAAATTGTTACAAGATTTCCATAAATGAAAATAACAAATCAGCGGAAAAGATATTAAAGAGCCGACGTGCACGGCGACGTCAAGAAATCAGTAACACACGCAGATGCTCGTTTGCTCGCGCTGTTCACGACTCGCAGATCGCCGCGTTTAACGTCGGTTTACACGTGCTGCTACCAGTTGGATTCGTGACGGACTCGGGGATGCGGCAATGCCCGATGCATTGCGTGATCACACGCGCTTGCTTGCTCGAAACTTGATCCAACCAGTAGCATCCAACGCGAACCAGTGTTCTCGCAGTGATCGCTCGGCAGTGTGCACACAGCCTAAACGTGAACTGCCGTGCGTGCGTACACGAGAGTCCCTCACGTACGAGATCGTTAGTAAGGGTGAAACAACGACCGCCGGGGGAAGGAGGAGGAGGAGGAAAACCGGGTATCCACCGACGATTTAGCACGCCTTTGCATCTCTTCAGCTACAACCCCGGCTCGTTCCGTGTATCATTCCTCGGTCGTGCGCGTATGTGTCTTTCTCTCCCTCATCTCTCTCCCTCCTCCCTCTCTAATACCCCTACGTCCACGACCATCCGTCTTTCCACCTACTCATGCGTGCATCGCGAGCTTGTGCGATTCTTCCCGACGCGAGCAGGGGGGTCGTATGTCGCTTCCCCCGTTCCGGGATTTTTGACGGGCACCGCCGGTACAGGAAGTGGGCGCGGTGAATTTTTCCACCGCGCCCATTCGCGGTCATTATCGTCCGCTGTCCGCTAATTCCTTTCGTTTGTCGCTCGTTGACGAGGCCACTTTGTCTCCGCTCCGGCGTGCCCCGTCCGGAATCCTCGGCGTTCGATGTCCACCCGTGGCTGAAATATCTTCGTCAGGAGACTGGATTCGTCGGCGAGAGTTAAATCTCTCACGGAGGAGAGTCTTTGGCGCCGCTAGACTCGGCGAGTGCGTCCAGTCATTAAACGGTACGAGTATCACCACTAACAACTAATCTCGAAATCAACGTGTGAATGCGTAATCGATAAGCGTTTCCGTTCTCCTGTTCCTCCTTCGTTTCTCTCCTTGTTCATTCTCATCTCGCGTTTCGCGGTCGAGTGAGAAATTAACCGGCCGCCCGCCCCCTTCCGATCGATCGCCAACGAGAGGTAGTGAAATTGCGTTGCGAGCGGCTCGCTTCACGGTAGTATTTGCAGGTGCTCGCCCGTAACCATTGTTTTCCGCGGCCGTTAGAGCATGAAAGTACTCGACATTACACACATCATTTTTCCCCTGCCGTCCCTATCGCGCACCGCTGCACCGAACTGCGTGCAGGACCTTCAACGTGTCTCTCGAGAGTGACCGTAGTCCAATCGAGAGTGCCCCTTCGGGGGAACCCAAAGGGAACTCTCGACTAAAGACTTTTGTCGGCGCGATTGTCGCTGGCGGCGGTACCGCGTTAATTTCCGCGCGCGCACATTACCGGAGCCGGAAGTGTGGTCTCGCTTGCCTGGCAGCGCACTCGTCCTGGAAGTACCCAGGACCCTCCGAGCACTCGGCTTACGCACTTACGTATCAAATGACCGGTCGGGAGAACCGTTCGAACCATTAAAGCGCGCTTCTACCGCATACCCGGCCGGATTCCGCGCGTAGACGCGTAGAATCCGCTTCTGCATTGTTGGATCTTTTAGCGGAGCGGATTCGTGGCGGCATGCGGTGATCCGATCGCGCAATTTTTATCAGCCTAATGATATTAAGTGAGTCACGTACGTGTACGCGATCTGCGGATTTTTGCCAGCGATCGAGTGAAACTCCCGCAGGAAGATTCCGCCCGCGCACTCGCGATCAGGTGAGTGCACCGATATCGTCTTATCAGAACAAAGTATTTATTTGAAAAAAAAGATACTCGATGCTCGTTAGTTTTCCTTCTGTTAGAAAGCGAGTTTTTATCTTTCGCGCAGAATCTGAACTCAAGTTTGAGGCATTACCTCGGAGGGGAACTGCGCGCGAACGACGTGTAGCTAATCTGAAATTGTGCCGCCTTTAGCACCAGCGTGTAATCACGGCGTTGTGGGACGTGTGTTAGATTGTCGGCATTATATGGTACGTATCGCGTGACCTGTGACAAGCAAGCCGGTGTGGGGACGTACATTTTGCGATGCAGGGTGCGAAACTGCATGTAATTCGCGACCACGCGGATTTGTGCGCTATTACAGGTACGCGCACATGCACGCCTTCGGCATGTCATCAGGCACAAGACTTGTACGAGGAAAACTGAAATTGCAAGCATCCAATATACACGAATTCTAGAAATCAGAGTTTTCACTTGAATAAAAAATATTAAATGATAAATCTGCATTTGAGCGTACTTTTGTCTTACATACGTATTTATCTCTTACGTGTAAAGCAAGGCTCGGCAAGGTTTTATTCGCAACTTTGATACGTTGAATCCTCCGAGCAGAGCGCGTGTTCGCATGTTTGCATCCGGCATTATACGTAGATGCGCGTCATTATTCGCTTTTGCTTTGTACGAGCCGCCCTCCTCTCGATTTCCTACACGATGGGAATATGGCGAATGTGTTTTTCGCCATATTCCCATCGTCCCTGCGGCGATAGGGGCCCTTGACGCCCTTACGAGCGGCGCGGCAATTTGCATGTGCAGTTCACGAGGCACATTTTCATCTACATACCCGATTTATACATTTGCCTATTTTGTCGATAAATAAAATGCAATGCGTATAGAGGTTTATATTCGCGCACTTTGGGCGGAAATTTTCAGGCGTATCCACTGATATGACGATCATGATTTTAAAGATTAATTAATCCTCTGAAAAATATGCAAATATTTTTGTATTTTATATCTAAGATTTAAGTTATTTAATAGTTATCTCTCTTGGAGAAGATTAGTAAAATCGGTCATATAATTGTTTATACTTTCAAGATTCATATTATCTTGTTTAATGTCTCGATAACTCATCTTAATCCTAAGTAGAAGAAAAATATATTAGCGCAAAACTAATCACTGTTCAGCACAAAGTCACCAATAAAATCCCGTAGTTGGATTCTGCTCGTGCTCGATGCGATGAAGATTATCGCGCGTTTCACCCGGCTTTCGTCTCGAATTGTTCGTCCCGCCGCGGAGGAAATCGCTGTCATTATCGACGAGAGCGAGGATGCATTAGGCGGCTTGGTCCGCAACGAGCCTCGTGTTCGCAGCATCGTTTCGCGTGCAAAAAGACCGGCGCGCCGCGAGCCACTTTCCATCAACCTAGGCACTCATTTGCCTCTCGCACTCGCGCATTCGCCATCATCGCGCCGTCGAATCCGATTCAACGATGACGCTGTAATCGTGCCGGCACTCACGGCTGGCTTCGTGTACGCGAGTGTATCTGAACGTCGTTACTTAGTATGTTAGAATGTCGTTAGCAATTACAAAATCAGGCGTACGTCTATTACGTAGCGGCCTCCTTCATTTGGCCTCATGCGAATGCAATTTAGTTCCGCAGTCGCGCACCTTGCGAGCGAAAAATTAACGCGATGATATTCAGAGTAATATTAAGGGGGTATTCTAGTGTAAAAGCGGAATTTGTATGCTATTTTGGTGAATTTTTTTTGAAAAAAGTATAAGGTTTTTTGAGGCAGGGTTTTCCCTGCTTATTCATACATATTTGGTGTATGTTTCCAAATTTTTGTAGTAGACAATAACTATAAATAAGCGCTGCACATGATATTAAATAAGAACATGAAAAAAAAAGTTGGTCCATGGTTCCCATGATTTCAGCTGTTCTGCTCATCTGAAACAAAAAAACCAAAGAGATTCTTAATTAGTATGAGTGTGGCTATAGCAGGTACCAGAATGAAAAAAAAATGTTGACAATTTAAAACATGACTTCATTGAGAAAATTAAGTTTCGATTTGTGCCATTTTTTTCACCATTGAAGGGCTGTAGAAATTCCAAACAACAATATTTCGACTTGATTGTGGTAGGGGCTATAGCCACACATATACTGAAGATGTGTGCAAAAGCCTGAGTCAATTGATTAACTGGTTTTTGAGATATCATGGGAACCAATTTGAAAAACGTGGTTTCGAGAAAAACACGTTTAAAGTTTTTCATACTGATTACATAGAGATAATGTTACTTACGATCAATCGGCTAGTCCAGGGCCATACAGGGGACATTCCTCTTGTTCGTAGAAGTCCTGCAGAGCCGATCTCTCTTCCCTGCGATTCATTCTCTGATCTCGAGAGAAGTTAGTGGAGCGCCGCTCCGAGCGGGTGATACGAGCTTCGTTCCGGGAGTTTGCGTACATCACCGCTTGCTGACCAATACTAACTCCCATCACGTTCATAAGTTTGAAAATTGGCATAAATCCTTTATTGAAAATTATAACTGCCAGGAATGTTGCTATTTCAACAACTTTCACGCCAGCATGGAGATGTTTTGGAGCAAAAGTCCAAATCAATGAATTTAGAGATTCATTGTACTATATAACCTGTACTATACAAAGGCTCCAATTCAAATGTACGACCTTCAAAGAATAACGATCTTCCGATCCTACCTAAAATACTAACACAATGCTCTGTTGTGTGCCGCGCGGTCCAACCGCCGAGCGCGCGCCGGAGGTTATTTTCTATTAGGTGCTATTACTTTGTTAATTTTGCGAATCGGGCTAAATCTTCTCGCAGACATATTTTCCATACCATATACTTGCAAAATATGCCAAAAAAATTCGATTTTTCTGACATGCTACACTAGAATACCCCCTTAAATATCAAAATTATAATTTTAAGTATGAAGATATTGCAGCTACGTGCTTCTCGATGCAATTTAATTGGACTCTGTTTTGCCAGAGAGAGAGAAAGAAAAAAATGATAGTGGTTCTTCCTGCATGAAAATCCGAGAGATACGATCGTGTAACATGGACGAGTTCGATATGTATGAGCTCGCGGTGTCGTGGCATAACGGCGTTAGAAGCGCATTGACACAAATTGTCGCGTCCGTTCTCGGTTTACGGTTGTTACAGCGGCGTAAGAGCGCGAGCGCGTTGCTGCGTAAAGACACATGCGTGTGCATCGCGGCTTTTATGTATCCGCGCCCCTATAATAATGTCACTTCTAATAATAACCCAGCTGGCTACGCACTAGCTCAATTATCTACGACATTGAGAGCGAAGGGCGGTTCCGTCGTCGAACACATCGCAGTGGCATGCAAGGCTTACCTCTCCTTTTTCATACCTCTGTTCCTCGTTTCATGCAAATGATCTTATAATACATCTTTCTATAAAAACAAACGCATTAGTACTAATAGTTAAATATGTATTTATGAAGGATTTTTGGATGAAATGCGTTATTTTCAATCTTCCAAATATTTTGTCATATTTTGTTTTAATTTTCTGTAATTGTTCTCGGAATTAACAACCGGTACCGTTCACCACAATCCGTAATATCGCATGAAGAATTTTTATCTCGAGAACAATCGCCAGTTGAGACTGTCCTTTCTGGACAATCTCTCTGATTATCTGTTCTCCCAGCTGGGGGGATTTTCTCCTAGAGTGCCACGAAGGAGGATATCTTTCGGCGCGCAGCATCAGCAGCAACTCGCAGAAACCGCAGAGACAAAGCGCGATCCGCCTCCGTCGAACCGGAGAGGAGGAGACGAAAGAAGATTAGCGGACAGCTCCGAGAGCGGTGCCATCTTCCCTCGGCCCCCCTTTTCCTTCGGCGTCTTCCCTTTTTTTCCTCCCGCTGTCCGCCCGTCCCGGCCTCGTCCATCCACGTCATTTTATTGTTCTAGTAGGAGGAGGCAGACCGTCGCTAATAGAATCCGCGGTCCTTTATTTACTCGGTCCCCCGCAACCCTTTGTTTGCTTCTCACCAATTTCGGTCGCTTCTCTTCTTTCGCTTCCCCCGCCTCTGTCTCTCTTTCTTTCTCGTCAGACTCACCGAGTCCTCTGATCAACGTGATCCTCGCAACGTACAATCCTCCACTTTCCGATCGTGACCACGTCCTGATTATAAGCGAGTGAAACAGCTCGCGCAACTACCTCGGGACTCGATTCAGCATCATTTATCGTTCGTTAATGTCCGTGGACTCGCACGAGGCGGAGGCGGTGTGGCATACGTTTTTTCCTTTATTGCTAACGCGGCAAGAAAGGATTCCAGGTCGATTAGTAATTTCCTTCGTGCGGTTTGTTCGTTTGTTTTTTCTTTTTTGTCTTTTTTCCTCGCCAATCGAGCGCCAATTGTTTTCCACGTTCATCAGCTGGACCGGTCCTCGGCGACGTACAAGTTTTCAAAGCTGCGCCCGAGAGCGTCGAACCATGGCCGCCAATGGTTGGAGTTTAAGCTCGTTGACATCGTGCTCGTGAGGTCAGTCCGTCAGCTTCGATTCCCACCGATCTTACTTTCGTACGTACTTAGTCTGGCGCGCGCGTGTTCAAAGTGTGCATCGACACATATGCACATTACCACGAGGTCGTGTGTCGAGGTCGAGGCAGCAGTTTCGCCGTTTCACTTCATGGTGCTCGCTCCTACGTTGTTCCGATATGCTTCCATAAATTCCCCGGGTTTTAGTGGTCGTTAAAATTGCGAGAAAAACCGCTCGAGTTGGAAATAACATGCTTGATGGAAGAGTTATCTGCATTCCTGAGTAGAATCAAAGTAGACCTGCGAAATCAAAGCTTGCGCAGATTGACTCGAGTCCCAGGCGACTAATTGAGCATTGGTAGCACGCAAGCAGCTGGTGATTATGGCAAACGACTACAATTTGCGTCGTTTTACGCATGATTTTTCCTCGGTAAACGCTAAAGCGAAGTAACGCTGCTTGATTGCATTAAGATTATTGCGTGTGGCAGTTGAGTCACGAGTAGAACCGCGCGTAGACCGATCGCCAGATCAATATCGAGCATTGATATTTACGATGAGATAATAATATTAGTCGCAAAAAATTCGCGGCATCGATTTAGCGTTGCATAAAGGTTCATTTGATCGGCGAGACGAATATGCAAAATCCCCGCCGAAGTAAGATTGTACAGTTATAAGCGTGCGGCGCTGTGTTACGCTTATACAAGTCGGCATATTTATTCGCACAGGCGGTATTCGCGGTATTTCTACGCGCGACTCTACTTCACGATAAATCCAGTTTTAATACGCGCTATAATTACTGCGACTAGGTGCTCTCCCACGCTGAAGGGTGAACTTCACCCTTTACCAGCCGTAAAACGCAGAATCCTTGTGACAACATCATCCTGCATCCTATAGCGAAAGACGGCGCTTCATTTTAATTTTGATTTTAATGTTAGAGAGCCTTGTCACTTACATACGTCTCTCTTGCATAACACGTTTAAGTCAAGCCCTGGTACTTTTTCGAAAATTTATATAAATATGTATAATACAATAGATATAGATATAGAGAATTTAATCAAGGCCAGTATCGAGGTCTGTATCCACATGTAGCATTCCAAACATGATATTATTTAATTAAAATTTTTATATCGTACTACCTGCGATCTTATGTCTCACGGGTAGAATTCGGAATAAGCATCAAGTGTATCGTGATAATTACGATAATTTGAACCAATCTCTGTCGATACGATCTGAGATGATTTGAGTCGATCGAATTTGCGCAAAGAAGGGCCGCAACGGCGCGCAAATGACCGTGTCTCGTCACGTAGCGCTGGACGGGAAGGTTTCTGGGAACTCTGCAGGAAAACGAGTCCCACCTTGATCCACATCGAAGGCATTGCAAACCTCCGGTATCTGTCCGCGGTCGACCCGGGGGAGTTTTACATCGGCGTAAACGCGAATAAGCGGCCCGTCCGTGCGCGCAATCTCCGCGTTGCGGTTTCGCGCTGCGCCCGCCGTTTTCCGCCAAAGCCGCGTGACCGTAACGGATGTCCGCAGTCGATTCGCAAAACGAGCGGTTGTCCGACACGAGGATTAAAGGTTCGAGGCGCCGTTAACTTCACCCTCGAGCGTGGCAGCGCCTTTGACAAGGAAACGACGAAAGGTTTCGGATAAATCGGTGATGAATCGCGCGCAGCGAGGAGGATCGCCCGATGTCTCTTTTTGCACGGATAACGAGATAGCGATCGCAATAAAATTAAATTGCACGTGAGATTTATCGTCAGTACACCGGGGATGGTAACTCGCACATGTGCATCTTGATTATTATGATCACAGTCTCCGCGCGTTGTTCTCTCGTCAAAAGAAAGAGAGCCATATCGGATCGGCAATAGGGATGAGAGTATATACGTTACGATACATTACGATGGTAATCTACTCTGCGTCAGCCGAAGATCTGACAATCGAATCACGCGGGCTCTCTTGCGTTCGTAACTAGCTTGCAAATGGTGTCTTCCTCCGAGCATGAATGTGCCCCCGTATTTTCCCGTGAGCACGTTCATCAGGAATATCGCGGATCTGTATTACTGATTTCGATCGTTTATTATCAGAAGATCATGTGCCAGTGAATTGCGATGTGTAAACTGTACTTTGAAAAGTTTGTTGCTTCCTTAAACATTTATACTACTCGATAACTGGAAATTTAAATAATTTCCTGTTAGATCCTGTCGGGTCCTAATAGCATGGATTAATCTCTCGAAATTATGCTCTCGCATGAGGCGAGGCGTGACTTGTGTATTAGGAAACTATTGGGTTGGCCAAAAAGTAATTGCGTTTTTTTCCAATAGATGGACATACATGTCTTGAAATGTAACTAACTTCATTCTAAACCGCAAATTCATTATGTAGGTTAACAACTCACAGTTCAAGCTTGTTTTACAAAAAGAAAGTACACGATTTCGTTAACAATTGTTTGTTTGCCGTCGATTTCAAATTGGAAAATCAAAAAGAACATTTTCGTCATATTTTCTTTTATTACTTCCGAAAAGGGAAAAACGCTGTGCAAGCTCATAAAAAGTTATGTCATGTATATGACGAAGATGCTTTAAAACTGCGGCAGTGTCAAAATTCGTTTACTAAATTTCGATCTGGAGATTTTAATGTGAAAGATGCACCACGCTCAGGAAGGCCAATCGAAATTGATGATGACAAAATAAAGGCACTGATCGATTCCAATCGGCGTTTAACGATCCGAGAGATTGCTGAGAATCTTAACATATCGAAATCGAGTGTTGAAAACCATTTAAAACGACTTGGATACATTAGTAAGCTCGATATTTCGGTACCACATGAGCTGAAAGAAATTCATCTCACTAAGCGTATTGACATCTGCGATTCTCTTTTGAAACGTGAGGAAAATGATCGATTTTTGAAACGTATGATAACAGGCGACGAAAAATGGATCGTCTACAACAACGTCAAACGAAAAAGATGGTGGAGCAAGCGTGATGAACCTGCTGAAAGCACTTGAAAAGCAGATATTTACCAAAGAAAGATTATGCTGTCAGTCTGGTGGGACTGTGTATTTTGAGCTGCTTGCAAGGAATCAAACCATTAATTCAGACGTATACTGTCGTCAACTGGATAAATTAAATTATTAAAATGATGCCATCAAACAGAAACGTCGAGAATTGGTGAATCGCAAAGGTGTTGTGTTTCACCATGATAACGCTAGACCACGTACAAGTTTGGTCACTCGTGAAAAATTGTTGCAGCTTGGATGGGATGTGTTACCATGATGTTACCACCTCCACCATATTCGCCAGACCTGGCACCATCAGATTACCATTTGTTTCGTTCTTTGCAAAACGCCTTGAATGGTAAAACCTTGACTGCTGATGAGGATATCAAATCGTTGTTGGAATTGTTTTTTGCTGAAAAAGATAAGAACTTTTTTGAGCGCGGAATCATGAAGTTGCCTGAAAAATGGCAAAAGATAATCAAACAAAATGGACAATATATTGTTTAATAAAGTTTTTGTTTCCCATGAAAAATTCGCCTTTTATTTATATAAAAAAAAACGCAGTTACTTTTTGGCCAACCCAATATTTTTAAAACTCACACACGACTGGGAAACACGCTTCATAATTTTTATGCCCGCGGTATCATCCATTTTCCCACTGTATATATATATCCGTGCGTCGTCTCCACTGAGGAGCGGACAATCCCTTGAATTCCGGAGGAGGCACTTTCGAGAGGAGTGTATATTTTCCAACGCGATCGTCCCGCCGACGAGCAAAAGAACGAACATAGGATCCTTATGCACGTCACGAGAAGAAAAAGGGGACACCGTAGAAAAATACTCCAGCGACCTGTTTGCCGGCTCGTAGCGAGCAGACGGAAATATCATTGCCACGCTCCGGTACAGAAAAGAAAAAACGAAACGGAAAAAAAGAGATTGAGAGAAGAAAGAGCCGGGGAACACTTTTTTACCCGTTGAAGAGATTCCTGGGGAGCAGGGATAGTAAGGGGGAAAAGGGAAGAAGACGACAGGCACACATGGCGCTACGCAAACGCCACCGCCGTAAACTGCCGGCGATACGACTTGCATCTCGGTGGCCAGAAGGAGGCTTTTGCCGCTGCCCCCTCGCCCCTTCAGCCCCTCACCACCATTCATCCTTGTTCCACGATTTTTTCTCGCCTCGTGCTTTTTAGCGCGTAACCCTTTCGCACGACGACGCATCTGGCCACCAAGCACGTCCTCGTCTTCGTGCGACGTCGCGACGTAAAGTCCATATCAGGCTACGCTCAGGGATTGAGAGATCTCGATCATTGAGATCGCATGGTGACTGCCAGTTGAGAATTGAAGCCTGTGTCAATGAGAATGAGACGAATCGATTCGCATCAGTCTCAGTCTCGATTAAATCTCAATCTTCAAGTGCACGCTCGCGTCGGGATTAAAGGGTTCGCTACTTCGGCGGCCACGCGGTGACTCATTCCTCCAAGATCCCGAGAAAACTAACTTGACTTTGATGTTTCCTGCTGTGAAAGTGCTTTTTTCAGGTTCTACAAAAAGTAGATTAGGCTACTAATGCACTCTTGATGAGATGTAATAATCATGCTCGCTAGGGTACGCCACTGAGGTTGTTACCGATACAATAACACATATCGCAAAAAAAAGAACATTTGTAAATCTATTCGGTTGCAAAACAGAATTTGTCAGATGCGAACAATTGATCGTCATCTTTTTGCATCTTTTCGAGATGGCCAATCGCGTCCAGGCAAGACGCCGGAAACAGGATCGTGTTCTCAATCCTGAAGGATCCTGAAGGCCAAGTGCCGGCAAGAAGTGCCGGTAAATGTCCACACGTGGCTGACAGACGACAGCAGCATAATCTCGTTGGCTGTCCAACGAATCGCCGGCCTAATTGGGCTCCTTTGAGAAGTCGTCGTTCCCTCTCTCTCTCTCTCTCTCTCTCTCTCTCTCTCTCTCTCTCTCTCTCTCTCTTCGCTTCATCTTTCCATCGACCCAGATCCCCCCGCGGTTTTTCGATAATTATAACCGAACTGTTCGCTCGCCTGTCGATCTTCGGATCGATCGAATTTTTGTCGATCTCCCGTCTCGGCGTTGATCTTGGCTTGACAAACATTAACGTTTGACGGCTAAATTACACGGCTCCCTGGCGTGCCCGCCACGGCATAACGTCGAATTAGACGAAAATGTTGCGTGAACCCGTACCAAATTCGTTAGCCGTTATCCCAGCTTGAACGAATGAATTTTAAAAAAACCACATGGTGGCCTTTCTTTTCTCGCGTGCTGATAAAAGGATGTGGCATAATTGGCAGTTAGTTTGTTGGAAATATCCTAAGATGGGAATATTCCTCGGCCTGGTCTCATTTGTCGACCGGATGTTACACTACCTATTTCTCATTCCGCTGATAAGTGAACCGATTGACAGATGAAGAGAGGAATGTATTAACGCGAGAAAGTGCGATCGCACTTGATCACGACGCTCTTATATTTATTTGCGTTCTGAGGTACAAGGCAATTGACATTTTTCTCGTAACACCCTTCTCACACTCGGTGCACGCGATGATATATTTGTTGAGCGACGCATTATACGTTCTCAGGACGTTAAACTTAACGACGTATCATGGGACCATTACCTTATCAATGAACCACCCTTGAAGTGCGAGGGAGTACAAAAATAAACCATTGCCCTCCGTGAGAACCCACTCACCTTTTCCCGTGCTCTCTTTTCCTTCGCCCCCGTCTTTCTTTCTTTCTTCGCTTTCTCATTCCCCTTTGCACTCGATAGCTTCGTTAAAAGCGTGCTTGCGATGCACATGGTACTGATCGTCGTCGCCATCGTCGTCGTCATCAACAAGGACAGCCGACAAAAACGGAGCCTCTGTTCTACTCGAGAGCGCATGTTACACGCACCGTGACGTACGCATAAAGCACGCACATGAAGTTTATTATTATTATAAACAGCGCACATCGTGGTTTATTATATGCCACCGGTAATGGAGATCTTACAGTCGCGTGGGAATTTTTCGCTCCAATTTGAACACGCCGATTAATTATTTGTACGAGAATCAAGATCGTGTGAACACGAACTGTAGGACGTCGCTTATCAAATCTCCTACTGATATCGTGCAAAGAAAACAAAGAAACAGTGCGCAGATACGTATCTAAACTCAAAAAATACATCTATCAAGAGCGAGGTATTGAATTAAATAATTACATCGAGCATCGAGATGATTGCAACTTCGAGTTACATTCGGCGAGAAACAGCGAAACATTCTCGATATCAGATGCAAAGTGGACGCAACATGTTGCGTTTACGGTCTGTGCCAGGTTGCGATTTGCGGTGCATATGCCGTGACGAGAGTATTTTCCTACCTCGCCGGAGCACGCACGTGCGTGCACCATCTTTCTGCGTCGCGCGAAATAGTACGAGCAATGGCAATCGCGACCGCGATCACCTATGGTCACCGAACCGCAAGTCGCGTGTTAAAAAAGCCGTATCTTTAGCTCTCTCTCTCTCTCTAGACACGTTTGCATCGTCGCCAATCGTCAGCGAGCTCGCGTTTTACGATCGTGTCGACCACACGAGCCGCCGAGTGTTACGTTTCAAAAGCCGCAGGGCGCACTGACACACGTCGTTGCCCTCTTCTTCTCATGGGAACACACCTTGGTCCTGCGATTCCCTTTATTCGGATTACCTTCACAGCTCGAAGGTTGGCTTTTCCTCGAATCCTTCGCTGGTCATTTCAGCAAGAAGCGTAACTATTGCATTGCGATACTGCGATCGTTATTATTGATCTTACGACATCAGTTACGATAAATCACGACCATTTATTAATTATCTTGAAAAGCGATATATTGTTGGAGAAGTTACGTAGAGAAACGTTATTTCTTTTTTAATATAATAGTTTTAATAATAGTTTTATTACAAATGAATTAATAGACGAGTCTTTGTCGAGTAAATTAATTATAAGTTAATACGAGAACTCTCGAGTCACTGGAGCAATCCGATATCCCCCGTAATGGGGGTTGTTATTCACCTCTTTGCGTTTGTGTCCGCTCTCCCCCGCGAAACGCAGGACGACCCTCCTAACCCGCAGTCACATTATCCACGTGGGAAGCTCTACTCGGTATGTCTTGCTACCGCTTTTTGTTATCTACAAAAGCACCGTTTTATCGCTGCGAGCCCTCGGAACTACCTCTGATTGTCTCTACGTACCGAACGTCGATCGTAACAGCGCGATCAGCAAGGCTAATGTCCTCTCTTCCTCGTAGCTTCCGCATTCTTCTCCTACACGCGCATAATTAAACGCACGTGCGTGCTTTTTTACAATGTACTGCCCGCACGCTCTGGCAATCAGATTCTTAATGCTGTTTCCGATACGCGAGACGTGTTTAAATGGAAATAAGTAGTTAACTAGAGTAAAATATCTTACGTTGATTTTCACAATTTACGCTTCGCTCAAATACGAAGCTTCAACTGCATTTGTTGCTTCTATAAAGAGAAGAAACGTTTTACTCTTTTCTCTACTGTTGGATCTGGTCGATCGATCTTCGATCGCGATCTCGCCGCGCTTCTTCGATCCGTACCTCACCTCTCCCGTTAATCGATCGCATCCGTTGACCCTTAATTCGGCGAATCGCCATTGACCTTCCCTTTAATCAACGACTGTTCCCTGGACAATCGGCATTGGATTTTCTGTCGGCGACGCTCCCGCCTTAATGGATGCTAATTCGATGACGACGAAGACGACGACGACGGTATTACCGTGGCGTTTCTTAATTCGCGAGTCGCCGCGAGCGCCGGAGCAATCAGCATCTCGGACTAATTACACGCTCCTAGATCGCGGCGAGAAAGACAAAGGAGGAACAGAGAGCGAGATGATATTTCTTCCTACTATTCTGGCCCGTTAGCTCGCTTTTTCGGGCCGGTCGGTCAGTTTTCTCGGCTCCGATCCCCCCGACTGCGGTCCTGGGACGCAAGGACGCGGCCAACCGGTGTACCAAGATCAGTTTTTCGGAACGGGGGACGAATAGGTGGAAGCAGGGAGAAAGATCACCGAAGTCCATTAACATTCGGCGCGGCAAATTACAAGCCGAGACACTAATGGACCCGGCACGGGTGGTTGGGGCGGTCCACCGAGCATTGATGGTGGGTGGTGATGTCGGTGGCTGACTGGTGTGTGATCTCGGTGCCCGTGGTGAGCTGCACCCTCCCCTGTCTCCGTTCCTCCATCCCCGCGGGCCAACTTCCAGATGAGTTTTCGTGATACCGTGCCACTACCTCCGAGGAGACTTCCCCGAAGAAGAGAGCGCGTCCGGCCTTCTGGTACCCGCTCATTCACCGTGACCGCTTCGTAATCCACGACCGTGTCCTCTTCTGCTCTGTTCTCGCGACAAAAACGGAGAATTCCGAGACGCTCCTAAGGCGATCCTAAAACGGCCGTTTTCCCTTATTCCGATTGTTCTTACGCGATCGCGGATTACTCTCCGGTGTTGGTCTCGTTTGTTCTGACATGAAAGAGAATCAAGTTTGCATATTTTAATAAATTTTCTTAGTATAGTTTCTTAGTTGCATTAGTTGTGCAACATGTCCTTTTTTGTAGAGGAATCAGAGTGCGATACGTGAAATGTACATATACATGTATGTAATATATGCATAGCTGAAATTATGGGAAAAGAGAAACAGATAAAATTACAATCTTCCTGACCGTGTACAAGTGTTAATCTGCAAAATGTCACGAGCGAGATACTTGCGCCATGACGCGTGTATGAAATTATTTTTCCCTTTCTCTTTCTCCGTATTATATATCGAATAATATCGTATATTAGTAAATCCTGTTGCGCATTATTAATTGCTTGATTTTCTCGTTCGCACGCCGCTTTATCATTAGCAGCAGGGAAATTACAAATATTTTGCAATGAATAGTCAGCATTCGCGCCGTGAAACCGGATAAATGTATTTTTGCGCTGGCGGAAATTACTATTAATCGCGGAAGCGGTTCTTGCGCGCATATTTTCATCGAATGCTTGGAAGCTTAGAGATGAAGCTCGTAGACGAGTATCGATAAACCCAACTATTCTGGTTACGTTTTATGTAGAACGGTTTCGCTTGGTTTCGTGTATGATCCGGGATTCCGGCAGCAATACAAAAAGCTAAAAAAATCGATGCAAACCGAGGATCCTGCGTGAAGAGATCGCTGCCATTTCGCGCTGTCGTCGGACGTCATATCTCTCGCGAAGAATATTCTGATCGACAAAAAAGACTCAATCCAATCATATCGAAAGGTGGGGGAGCAGGAGAATGTAGCTTGAGAATACCCCCATCGCGCTCATCGACGTACGAGCCGTTCCCCATAAGCTCTCTTTCTTGCGCGGTGCTTCTCGAGCGATCACGTAGCCGGGCGACATTGAGTGATCGATCATTCGGCCGCGCCGAAAAATCACCCTCGCGCTCCTCCCTCGGTCGCCGATAAAACGACCGCCGATTCGCCGATGTCGGTGCGGCGCTGTTGCATCCGTCCGCTTTTCGACGAGTGCAATTGCTCGTGCTCGAGGTGGCCGGAAAAAGAGCGGCGGCCTCTCCGATCCTCCTGCAGCCGCTCGCAAAAACGGACGATCTGGTCCGGCCGAGTCGTTAATGCGACCGACGAAGCGTGTTGCCCGCCTAAGAGCCACCAATAACAGCTGTCTTTACCCCTTGCCTTCTTTCTCTCTCTGTCTCGTTCAACCCTTCGTTCTTTCTCCTTTCCATCGCAGGGCTCTCGTGCCTCCTCGACGTCCCCGTCGCCCTCCCTTCCTCCGCCGCTTCCTTTCCGCTTCTTTCGTTCGCCGAAGTAATTCGAACTCGTGTCGGAGAAGAAACCGGGGAATTTACCGCAGCCGAATACCTTCACCTTCGAAGTCGATGGTTCCGGTCCCAAATCCGACCGGCGATCGGCAACGAGCGACCCCGGTCGTCCCTTTGCTCTCGCTTAGCTCGCAATGCCTCTTAAGTAATTACAGCTTACGTTTCTCGATACTCGGAAATTCTCCGAGCGATTTATTTATTGAGAGGCGGATAGGGCTTTACACCGTGATGAGATCGGTGTCTCACAGAAAAATGGTGGCTAACGGATTATTTTTTCGTGAAAAATGATTCTCCAAGTGTTTTGTTGTACCACGTAATTTGAATTCTAGTCAGCGTTGAAAATTAAAGGAGCATGAAGATGAAGTGGCGTATACGTACCGCTGACAAAGTAGTAATTAATGATGCTTTCGCACCAAATCTCGTTATGGAAACATCGACTCGTTCCTCATTCGTTTACAGCAATTATCCTCTTAGGCGGCGGAATGGCTCGCATTTCTCGACATCCGGAAATCATTCATCTCAGCGAGAGGAAAGTATACGACCTACGGTATACTTTTAACCCACTTGATTTCTCATAGAAAGTGCTACACGAAGAGTGATAGTTGATTTTCTTACATATTGCTATTTCATGTAGTCGCCTTAATTTCAAGAGTTTTTAATTGTCACAATTTTTCGTTAAATAAAGATTTTTTCAAGATCATTATGTCGTTCACATTTTCGATTCACGATTATTTAATCATCAAGTCCGATGTTCTCCATAATTCTCTAGATACAATTTCGCGCAAATTTTTTCTGGAATTCGCCGTTCGGGAATTTATCGTGCACGTTCTTGATGCACGATCAACCATAAGAGGAGAAGGAGGAGGAGATGGTGATGGTAGTGGTGATGGTGATAGTGGTGGTGGCCCCTTCTCTGCGAGATCCCCGATTCGAGATGCTCGAGCTCGTTTTGCTCACGCTTCGCTTTCCGTTCCGTCTGGGACTGCCGGGTTATTACCGGCTAAGTGGACGATTCGTAATGACACCGGAGGCTGCCATTTTAGTGCTAAGTGCCGCGCATTATCGGCGGGGGATGACGGTAGTCGCCTTTACATTTTTACTCCCCTCGTCTCCCCTTTTCTCCCTTGCACGACCGTATCGCGAATGTTTTAGGAGAAAAAGTCGCGGTCCCCGATGCGGCGCTTTCTGATCTCCCGCCGATATTGATGCACCTCTCGTTTAAGATGTTACAGTATAAAATGAGGAGTATCAAAGTTGTACATCTTCATAAACATAAGTAGAAAAGTAAAGTGTAATAATAAAATTTGTGATGTTGAAATAGTTACATGCAAAATTAAGAGTACTGTTTTTTAAATTGATGCTATATTCAAGATGCTTCCTTTTATATCAGATTGCTATTATTAATTAAAACTGTCGCAGTCTCTCATTAAGAAGCGTGAAGAACCCATCACTCTTACTTTACCTAAAATTCTCTCAAATTCTCTTTTGAGGTAACAGTACAGGAGCTTATCTCAACACGACTTAATATTTGTCCCTCTTTTGCATGCATCGCGGTATGGCGTCAATTACTTAAGGGGGGAGCCTGCTTTAGAACGTTGAAAATAAGGTATAATTTTACGAATTGTTTTTGGAGAAACTATACAGCGGATCATTATAAAACTTTGATGCATTTATTAGTACATGTTTAAAGATAAAAAAATTATTTTTTGATTTGAATATATCGCCTGTAGAGGTCGTCCTGGAGGCATCTTAGTGCAGCTGGCATTGTAAATTGGTGAGCATTCTCCTGCCTCCAAATTTCATCCAAACTGAAAAATTGAAATATTTTCTCGTTATTTATGAATTCCCATCGTCGATGAAACTTTAATATTCATAAAAACATTAAGTTAAACAATTATTTTTGCATGAAAAAGTTCAAAAACTTTGCCTAAAAATCGTACTTTTGTGTTCTAAGCTCCACCATTTTGGCACTTTTCAACTTTTTTCTTCTCTCTTTGGTTCATCGACGATGGGAATTCATAAATAACGAGAAGATATTTCAATTTTTCAGTTTAGACGAAATTTGGAGGCAGGAGAATGCTCACCAATTTGCAATGCCGGCGACGCGGCTGCACTAAGATTTCTCCAGGACGACCTCTACAAGCGATATATTCAAATCAAAAAATAATTTTTTTTATCTTTAAATATGTACTAATAAATGCATCAAAGTTTTATAATGATCCGCTGTATAGTTTCTCCAAAAACAATTCGTAAAATATACCTTATTTTCAGCGTTCTAAAGCAGGCTTCCCCCTTAAGTTTGCAAGATCAGTAAGGACTTACTACCCAGACATAGCGCGCGACGTAACATTAGATGCCCGTTTAGATAGCGTAGTCGTGGCGAACGCATACGGTCATCCGTCATGTCTCGCAGCGAAAGAGGGAGACCAGGAGCGAGCCGAGAGACGTGTACGCCTCTCGGATTTACGAGGCAATTTCGGCGAGCGATCCGTTAATTTCTGGTCGATACCTGGCGATAACCTGGCAAGAATCTTGACTATCGATCTTTCACGCGAACGTACAGCGTGATCACGTGCAATATCCTGGCGCGATCTCGGCTTTATTAATTTTGTATCACGGTTTCTGTCCTTGTTAATTCCACAGCAGCTCCCTGTCTTAATTAGGGGAATTTCATGTTACGTTGTTTGCAGAATGATGTTGCGTCGAATAGTTTGGCAAGTAATTGACACGTCGTTGAAGAAACTGTTGGGAATAATTCAGGTGTGCGCTTAATTGATCGAAACATTGGGATAACGTTGTTAAAAATGATAGTTACACTTTTCGCGTAATCCAGATCAGCATTCGGAAGCCTACGGTATATACGCTAATTTATCGTGTGAACGAATTAAGAACTTCGTTTGCGGACTCGGAAGAGACCGCGGAAATTGGCATGGAGCCAGTAGGAACTTTGCACTCCCACGTTCTCGATCGCACAATCTACGAGCGTTCCAATAATCTTTATTATGCGAAATGGAGCTAAAATTGATGCAAGACATCTCGTGCGTTTCCGCTTGCGTCAGACGTATGGAAATCTTGCAACGAAAACTTTAGTTTTTATTTACCGTCGAAATAAAAATTCTCCAAAGTCGGCGGCAAAGGATAAAGGATCAGTTGAAATTGAGATTAGTATTTTTAATAGTTTTATTTACTGACTGCCGTTGACCAAGCTCTGTGTTTTCCTGTACAATTAGGATGCACCCCGCTAAGTTTCGTGTTGTGTTTGTCGATGAAATATGAAGTATATATTTCAAAGATTTCACAGATTTGTTTGAGTTATTAGTTAGCATTGTTAGAGGCCATCTAGTTTGCCTAAAAAATGGACGCTCAATAGAACACGTTACAATACGTGATAATTAATAGCCGTGTTGCCATATATTAGAAAGTTCGTGCAGGTGTGTCCGGCTTCTACTATACCAATATTAGACCAATTATAAAGTGAGCCGAGGGAAACGAAATAAAAAGTCGTTTTACTTATTAGAGATTCATTCTTTTTATTTTACTAATACTAGTACAACACAGGCGCGCGCTATTTTATTTTTCAATATTAATAATGTTTTCGAATAATAATATTCATCTATTATTTATTATATGCACAATTATCACACTCTACCAAATTGTTAACCTCCACCCGAAGACATTTAACACGGCTTTTTTAAGAGTGGATTTGGCATGTTGCGAAGAGTTTTCGACGATTGAAAATCCTTTAGATTTAGAAATGAAAAAGTTCTAGCCATTAAAATTTGTTTCTTTTTCCAAGGAGTTCTGTGCTATTTATATTGTTATTTGGCATATTGCCTAGAGTTCTCGATGATTTAAAATTCGTTAAAACAGTAAATGAAAAAGTTCTAGCCATTAAAATTTTTTTCTTTTCCGAGGAGTTCTGTGCTATTTATATTGTTATTTGGCATATTGCGAAGAGGTCTCGACGATTGAAAATCCTTTAGATTTAGAAATGAAAAAGTTCTAGCCATTAAAATTTATATTATATGCTATGCACGCGCTATTTTATTTTATTTTTCACGAGAAAATAAATACACAAATAAAAACACAAATTTATCAATATAACCGCACTGACAGCCACTATGACATTCTGACGTTCGCAACAGTTCAAGTCACACGAAGTTCGAGCCAAGCGAGAGAACCAATCAGCATCGCGAAAAGGAGGCCTCAATATTCGATAAAAAAGAACTTCACGAAGTTAACACGCCTTTTTTAGAATAGGAGGAGGAGGATAACATGATACACATTCAAACAATATTTTAGAACAGCATTATTCCAATGTCTAGCGATAGATTGTCACGATCCTCGCATACGAAATACATGCAGACGTCTCATGTTCTCCTCTCGCTTACGGTAAATCGCGCTCGAAGTATCGAGCGCAACGACGTTTAAATAGCCCGGTAATTGATATTCGCCGCAATTAAACGCGGCGAGCCGTCTCGAGGCAGCTCGAGACATTTTCGGCGCGTTTATAAACGTGCGAAAGCGCTCGCACGCTTTGCCGATTGCGCGCGCGACAGTCTTATCGTCGAGCGGAGCGCTCGCTTGCTCAAAGCGCTCCGCTCGTTTGCCAAATACTGGCGTTCACGTAATTTACATCATTACGTGGCCGCTTGCAAAACGTGCTCCTGGAAGGCTGAATTAATAAAACGCGTTCTCGGGACCGCGACAATCCCGAGAGCGTATCAAGAGCAACGCAGAAAAAGTGATCATTTGCATAACACGAGTCTAGTCAGGACTGCACTCTCTCTCTCTCTCTCTCTCTCTCTCTCTCTCTCTCTCTCTCTCTTTCTCTTTCTCTCTTCCTGCTTACTCACGCATTCGCGTTTTATCGGTGCGCTCACGCGGGAGATACCAATCTGTGTATTTGCAAGATTATTTCAGGACCGGAACGTTACAACATTCGTCGATAAATACAGTCCTGATCGTGCGCGATCCAGATCGACTTATCGCTCTAGATACCGGTAGCGAAACATCGCGTTAATGCCACGTTCTTAACTCCCTTCCTCGTGATTCTTTTATCTCATTCGGATAATGGTTTTTTTTGTTTTTTTCTTTTCTTCTACTCATGTGTAACATGGTACGTGCAAAGTATCAAGTTCGCTCCGCGTGATTTCCGCCGCGGCAGGCACTCACTCCTACACTCGATCGCGCTCGTCGAGGGTTCGAGGGTGAAGACTCGCGGATGGAAGTCGATAAATCCGACGCCGTTTCTCCGGCCCTGACCGGTAGCCGGAGAAGAAGAAGAAACTCGCCGCTCTCGGGCAAGTAATGGCCGTGGAATCGTCGCTTCCGTTTATAGAGATACCGGCTGCGGCTCTCTAAGCGGCGCACACGCGACGGAAAGCGGTAAAAGAAGCGAGGTGAGGCAGCCTCGCAGCTGCGCACCCCGAGGACAATGCGCCCGGTGCATTCCTGTCCACGCTCTGGGACAGAGGATACCGTCGATCGCTAATCTACTGATTGCATCGGCGATATCGACGCGAGCGGGCAGCATACATTTCAAGTCTCGGATCCATCGAAATCGATGTAGAACGTTCCCGGACAAGCTTCGGGAATCCGAGGTTGCTCTCGTGATTTCTTGAGCAGTACCGAGAATCGATGTCTCCGGATGTTTCGATATCATTCATAGGTCTTCTACGGAATTGTCATATTATGTTGGTATTAACACTATACAATGAAAAATTAATTGGACTGTAGTTTTGAATTATGTGCGACGCTTACGCTGGAAATCTAGCCGCATAAGAGGCACCTTTGTCTCGTTCATTAGATTTCCGCGATTCCGCGCGAGCGATCCCGTGGATTCATTTTCTTCGATGCTATTTCGCGAAATCGCGGCAGCGGCAAACAGGTCAATGCCGTCGAGTGATAAAAGCGCGTTGAGCTCCCGAGAGCAAACTCGAGAGAGCGAATTCGTTTCGCGGACGCGCTGCAATTTGTCCTGTGCCCGTAAGAAAGTAACGAAGGTCCTTTCAAGGTAGCAGCAGCCAGGGTATCGCGGGATCGCCGTAAAGGACGCTAGGCTGAGAAAAATCTTTATGACCAGCCTAGGAGACGCAGGTTACCTTAAGGGGGCACGCTCGTTCTCCTAGGCTCGTTCCCTCGCGGCATATCGATCGAGGAGACTACCCTTGTAAAGGCGGCGATCGATTGCGCTCTGCACTATGAAGTGCCCGATCCGGCGATCATTAGGGCCCGTTAGTACGCAGCTTTTTTCATCGCGGACACAACACCGCGGCAGCGTAATCGCCTTATTAAGGGGGTATTCTAGTGTAAAAGCGGAATTTGTATGCTATTTTGGTGAATTTTTTTTGAAAAAAGTATAAGGTTTTTTGAGGCAGGGTTTTCCCTGCTTATTCATACATATTTGGTGTATGTTTCCAAATTTTTGTAGTAGACAATAACTATAAATAAGCGCTGCACATGATATTAAATAAGAACATGAAAAAAAAAGTTGGTCCATGGTTCCCATGATTTCAGCTGTTCTGCTCATCTGAAACAAAAAAACCAAAGAGATTCTTAATTAGTATGAGTGTGGCTATAGCAGGTACCAGAATGAAAAAAAAATGTTGACAATTTAAAACATGACTTCATTGAGAAAATTAAGTTTCGATTTGTGCCATTTTTTTCACCATTGAAGGGCTGTAGAAATTCCAAACAACAATATTTCGACTTGATTGTGGTAGGGGCTATAGCCACACATATACTGAAGATGTGTGCAAAAGCCTGAGTCAATTGATTAACTGGTTTTTGAGATATCATGGGAACCAATTTGAAAAACGTGGTTTCGAGAAAAACACGTTTAAAGTTTTTCATACTGATTACATAGAGATAATGTTACTTACGATCAATCGGCTAGTCCAGGGCCATACAGGGGACATTCCTCTTGTTCGTAGAAGTCCTGCAGAGCTGATCTCTCTTCCCTGCGATTCATTCTCTGATCTCGAGAGAAGTTAGTGGAGCGCCGCTCCGAGCGGGTGATACGAGCTTCGTTCCGGGAGTTTGCGTACATCACCGCTTGCTGACCAATACTAACTCCCATCACGTTCATAAGTTTGAAAATTGGCATAAATCCTTTATTGAAAATTATAACTGCCAAGAATGTTGCTATTTCAACAACTTTCACGCCAGCATGGAGATGTTTTGGAGCAAAAGTCCAAATCAATGAATTTAGAGATTCATTGTACTATATAACCTGTGCTATACAAAGGCTCCAATTCAAATGTACGACCTTCAAAGAATAACGATCTTCCGATCCTACCTAAAATACTAACACAATGCTCTGTTGTGTGCCGCGCGGTCCAACCGCCGAGCGCGCGCCGGAGGTTATTTTCTATTAGGTGCTATTACTTTGTTAATTTTGCGAATCGGGCTAAATCTTCTCGCAGACATATTTTCCATACCATATACTTGCAAAATATGCCAAAAAAATTCGATTTTTCTGACACGCTACACTAGAATACCCCCTTAAGCAAGTCGCGCGGTCGGCGACCCGTCGTCGAAACGGTATTTCTGCATCTAGCTCTCCCCCGTGTCATTTCGTGACCCGCTCTGCGCGAGAGAGAGGACAGAATCCCTCTCTCCTGGAATCGATCGAACGTGAGATCGGAAGCGTGCGAATAATTGTCGGATGAAGTTTCGTCGCGAACGATTCTCTCGATAGCGACGTGAGCATACAGTAGGCACGGATAATGCGATCTGCAGGATACGGATTCGGAGGGAGACGAGTTCTGAATGCGTTCTCCGAGATCACGAAAGGACTTGGTCCCGAAGCGCGTCTGGTAGGATACGCGAGCCCTTTCTCATGCCGGCTCGCACGAACTCCGATGAATTCCGCGGAGAAATTACGAGAGACGAAGCGCGCGAAGTTTTAGGTGCTTTACTCGATGAATCTAATGATACCGTGTAACGGACTGGCCACAAAGGGCGGCCCAGACTTTGCTGAGTCTTTCTGGCCTTTCGTGGAAGTCTCGACCGCAACGCGAGCGATCGTACCTTTTCGCGAGAAACATATTATGGTCCCTCCGAGAGTCCGCCCAGAGACCTCCGTCTTTTTCTCTTTCTCTCTCCGTTTTTTCATCCGTACGGAATTCGAAATTTCGATATTGCTGACGAAAGGCGTCGAAGTTTTGCGAAAGTTTTGACGAGAACTCGTCAATTACAGTGCGAAGACAATTTAGAGAGCCTCATGTTTATCGTGACGCAATTTTCTGTTGCAGCTGCACGTCGAAATACGTGGGAGAGTACTGTCAACACTTGAACCCATGCCACACGGGATCGCGCTGCCAGAACGGTGGCTCGTGCAGGGTGCGCGAGAGCATCGGGGGTGGCACTCCGTCCTTCGCGTGTTCGTGTCCCGTGGGATTCACCGCCAGCCTGTGTGAAATCCCGATCGAGAATGCCTGCGACTCCTCGCCCTGCCTCAATGGTGCCACATGCAACCTCAAGTCGCTGCACGAGTACGTGTGCACGTGCAGTACCGGATACACAGGTAAGTCAGCGAGCAATTTGCGTCTTTGTGATTTTACAGCCGAGAATTCAAGTTGAGATTGTAATTTTAAGGAGATGCGCGAATTGCACGAAAAAAATGTCATTTTAATATTTATCAGAATTCAAGATCAATTCAGATTGCTGCGAATGTCGGTGAATTGTGCTTGAAAATTTATTGTTCCGTAGAAAACAAATCGGCATTTTTGTCTTACGTATCGCAGTTTGCGATCAAGACCGATGCGGTTGTCAAAGGTGTTAATGGGAAACTATGCGGATCTTTAAGGGGCCATAATTGCGCAAGTCATATTAGATCCGACAATGAATAGGTCGTGCGTTAGTCATCGAGTGCTTGAATATGCTTATCGGCTCGCGTGGGTTGAATAGCAAGGTTAATAGATAGACGGGACGATAACATGTTGCAATTAACCAGTTCGCATTGTGTGCTGAGAATCATAAAGAGATGCCGAGACGAGGGGTAACTGTAAATCTGCATTCTCGGATTATCGAAAGACGCGATACGCGTGTCGGGTCATCGGGCTGCTCGCGATAAAAATTAATATTTACAATGTTAATTTACAATAAAATAGATATTGGGCGCAGGAATTATTCCGGACAACTTCTCAATATCTCAATATCAATTTCGTGCGGATCGCGGAAGTCGCTGGCGTGGTATACGATTATGTCTTTTACGACTGTTTGCCGGGGTAGAGTACTAAAGCACGTGCTGGTATGCTTGACGAATAAATCTAGAAACGCTGAAGGGCTTTCGAAAGAAAAGCGTCGGGAACGAGAGAAGGAGGAAGAAGGAGGAAGGCAAGGCAGAGGCTGAAGTGTGTGCTTGTAGGATAATTGGCGGAGAACTATGCGGCATTTCGCCGCGGCGGTACCTTTGGACGAGTGGTGCTCAGTTTCCTGCGTTTCAGTGAACTTTTAATGGCCTCGCTGGACTGGCAACTTACTGAATCTTGAGAGATAATGGAGAGAACTTTATACGTCAATTTACAAGAAGATGATTAGACTTTATTTCCATTCCAAATTTTTGTCCGCGGGAAGAGGTTTCCAGCAACAGTGTATGGTATGTGTAACACGATACAGAAGCTTTCCTTTTAAATTCACGATTTTGACACATAAAGTACACGGTTTTCTTCAACAAATGCGTATTAGAAGTCAAAGGTGCTTTTGCGAAAAGTACGCGAGACGCGGGGGAGATGAGCACCGCTAGGATCGTAGCGGGTACACGACGCAGCTTGCAGAAGCAAAGACATCTTGGCTACGAGAGAGCAAGTAGCGACTCCGGTAATTAGTTCCACTAATCAGTAGTGGCCCGCGAGAGGAAGGCAGAGAAAGGGACGTTTTACCTTAGATACACGCTCGGCCGTCCGACATTATCGCCGTCTTAAGGGATATCTCTACTCGCCGACCGAATGCGAGTTGGCAAGAAACGCTGAGCTAATTTATTCTTATCTCCACCGGGATCTTCGTCTACGAAATTTTACTCGGACGTTTTTGCCGTAACGTTCTCGGCCTTATAAGCTCCAAGCGCGCGTTACGGTGGTCTCCAGCGAGCTAGCGTACGAGCTCTCGCATGAAAATATCGAGGTTCTCAGGTTTTAAGCACCCCTCCGGGATACCATGTTTTAAGTCACGAGTTCCAAGCAAACATGTACGATTTTATAATGCGCGATACTTGGGTACAAATATCTACATGGAATTTATTTGAGAGAGTAAAATCTTTCAACGTTTAAGTTCGATCCTTTCTTTGGCGATATTTCCTTCAAGCAATATGAAATAGAAGAAACCTGGGACACCCCTGAAGTATTTTTAATTATCCCGGATTATATTCAACAGTATGAAACCAACCCTTTCGTTTCCTTTGTCGTCGGTTTCATCCAGGCCAGGTAAATATTTTCGCTGGGCCTTGCGGCTGCAAATCTCGCAAATCCGCTTAAATCGAGGCTTAAAGCGAGCCAGGGGGGCGAGATTAAGTCATCCGCAAGGTAAAAACACGCGACCCATGGGTAGTTTGTAACACGAAATTAAATCATGATTCGAGTTCTCTCCCAGGACGTTAACGTGTCGTTGAGAGTGGTGCGTGCGGTTCTCCCGTCACGCGTTAACGAGAACGTGCGTACGAGAGGTGCGAGACGCTGAATAACGCCGAGCCTGTTTCTTTTATTTTTCAGGCGAGCACTGCGAGCGACAGGATTACTGCGCCTCGTCACCCTGTCGAAACGGGGCCGAGTGTCGCTCGCTCGAAGACAGCTACAAGTGCACGTGTGCACCTGGCTTCACCGGGCCGAATTGTGCGGACGACATCGACGAGTGCGATAGGGATCCGTGCATGCACGGTACCTGCAAGAACATCCACGGATCTTACAAGTAAGTCGAACGACGGCGACATAACGCTCGCCGTTTCACATTGTGCGTACCTCTTTTATCGCGTCTGCGGAACGGTTGCGAGATATCGTGCACGGCGGTGCGAACGAGTACCGGATTGGAATTCGGAGACATTTTAATTCGACATTTTTTATTCGGGCGTTCCAGTGCGGTTGCTCTCGCGCGTAATTATCGACGGAATGTCGTCCGCGTGCGAGATACCTTGGGGAACCGGACTTTCTAATTATTTCCATACGTCAGTGTCCCTTTCTCGCGGGAGAGCTTATTCAAGCTGGTCGAATATTAACACGATACTTACTCGAGGCGAGCCAAGCATTTGCGCATTTTTTCCTTTTTTCGTGCGAAACGTCTCAAACCGAGATTCCGTTAAGATGAGACGTAGGTTTGTAATTTAGCGAGCAGCAAAATCTCGTTGCCTGCCTGCCCGTTCGACGAAAAATGATCGCGCTCGATGCATCTCGACGAGAGGAATCTCGCAAGCACGCGCGGCCGAAGAAAACGGTCGAGAGAGTATTCCGAAATCACTGCGTGCAGCATGTACGGTCACGATCGCGGATAATCGATTCTACGAGCAATCGGGACCTGCATATGCGAAGAAATGAGGGTGGATCGCAACGGATAAGAGCGGAGCCAGCCCGCTCGAAGGAGATGCGTCTCCTAATGTTGCTGGTGTCGTTGATCCTCTCTCGTCGTAATATTACCGATTGAACACGGATGCCGGAACGCACAACGAGCAACGAGGATGTTGCGAGTCGATCTCACGGCTCATTATTAATTTCGCTCGTAATCCGACCGCGTTTCTTTACGTCAGAAATTACCTCCGTTATACTTGTGGAGTCTCGATCACGATTTAAGTATCGCAAAATGAGGAAAGACGGCGATCGGGAGGAAGAGAGAAAGAGCGTTTCCTTAATGAATCGTTTCGGAGGAATTTTTTTGACGGTAGCAAGAAGGTAGTCGAAATATGCAACTCGCGTGTGCAACTCCGTTGTCGAGGTAACTTGGAATAACGCGGAGGATAATGAGATGAAGTTAACGAGCTTCTTGGAAGCTGCGGACGATGGAAACGCGAAGATCAAAATGCGGTGGAAGATCAAAAGGTGGAGGATTCCGAGCGGGATCCGCACGCGGTGGCACGAGTTCCGGTCGGCGGCGGTCGTTCGAAAAAGTATAATAGAAACACAGAAACCGAAGCAGAGCGACGGGGGTAGAGGAGGAACAGCAGGCCTGACGAGGGAAAAAAAGAAGGCGAAAATTCACCGCGGAAAAGAAACGAGCTCGCCAAAGAACAGGTTTCAGCGGGGGAGGGAACATGAATTCGGGCCCCGTGAGGAGACCATAAATCCGCGCTTTGTTGAGATCGAGTCGAGATTAATCGGGGGCCCGAAGTCCGAAGCTGACTTGCGCTGGACCAGATAATGTCGCTAGTCCCTACATTATATTGAATTATGTCGATGCACGCGCGCGCGCGGATGTACGCGAGGTCGTGCGTGTGTAAGCGCACATAGTGTACTTTTAGGTCGCTTACTTTTAACTTTTTTAACGTGAGTGGCGAGAAGAGACTTTGTTGAGGGGACCCATCGACATTCGTTACCCGGAGGGATGCAGGCTTGACGCGGCTGACGATATACTCATTTTTGTCCCGTCACGAGTTTTCGAGACCTGCATGAGCAAAACCTGCCCTCGTAAAACGACGAATGTTTTAATCGATTAGGCTACTTTTGCAGAACAAAGATACCGCATCAATTTCGAAGGTAATGCGTTGTCATAAAAATAATCGAAATATGATGATTTTGGAATACGATGTTGAGATTTAAATAAAGACAAAGCATTTTTTTATTTCTTAATATATCTCAATTTTTATATCTCAATTAAAACCTTTTAAGTTTTCATGTTTTATTACCGTTTAGTTTTGCTGATTTTAAAGAGGCTAAAATTTTTCAATGAACGTGATGACTTCGACAAGGCAAAGATTTAGCGCGACATCATTCTGAATACCGCGACTGCTATTCGCTTGCACGTACGCTTGCAGCACATATAATCTCTTCGTATAAAAATCGAGGGAAGAACTAGGGCGAAGAAAGGCTGCCGTGACGCTTTTGATCACGAGATTTCTGGTTATCCGCTTAAATTGCGAAGTAAAGAAGAAACAGCGTGCGCGGACGGAGGATAATCGGGGTTCGACCGTCTAATAAATATCACGGAGGGGTTAATCGCGGTGCTACCCGATAATTCTCCTCAGGTCCTGTTAATCTGCCTTAGCGCGTACACTGTGCACACGTTTTTCCCTCCGCATGCATCTATCTGAACATACCGTATATTGATGTTCTGTCCGACACCGCCATTAAGGAACGTAGACGCGCCCCTTTGTTCACATGCTCTGACACAAAAAACAGAGGAAAGTCGCAGAAAGTGGCAAATCTAATTTTTTAAATTAAAATATAACATATTCAATCCATTTCCATCATCAATCATTTTTCAAACTTGCCTTATCGTGTTTTTTTTTTATTTAAAAAAAGGGTAACATATTTAATACATGTCTGATAGAAACAAGAAGAGGAAATATCGAGCTGATCAAAAATCAAATAAACTCGATTCAATCGCAATGCAATATCGGACTTTATCGTGTATCCGAAAACGGGGCGCGAAGTAGTAACGTATGAACAAGCGGGGTCACAGCGGCGTGCAATCGGGGGTAGAGGAGGGGCCTAATAAAGACTTTGATGCGGCATACCTGATCGCCAGGTGGTGTCGGGCGCAGATACTATGCTATTAAATTGTTACGTAGGATCGGGGATACCCGGGGTACCGTAACGTGTGCGCCGCCCCCGTGACGCGAGGGCGCGAAACGAGCGGCGGCGACGGCGGCGGGCGTCGCTTCACGCGAGCGCAAAATTTCGACGTGGGAATAATTGAATACCGTGTCCGCGACTGATTCCGTCGATCCCGCCTGCGGAATCCGGTCAGGCTCTCTCTCTCCTTTGGATGAGCCGCGGAAAACCGGGAATTTTCCCGTCGAATCGATCGTGCGCGCATGATGCCGCATCGACCTCTGTGCAAGAATACGAGCATGCGGATTTTTCTCGCGATTGTCTCCTTTTTCGTCGTACGGACGACTGGTTCCTCGCTTCTTTCACGAATTACGTAACCCGTGCGTTTTTCCCGCTCATTGTGTTCTCGGCCGTGACGAGTCTCCTTCTTCGTCCCTCCCCCGCTGGCTACTGCGCTGGAATTCCTCGACGCGATGAACAAATAAAGATATTACTTAAGACAGCAGCCGTTCTCGGCCGTTATTGCAGAATTCGCATTCTTTGCTGGCAGAACTCTATCATTAATCTTCTAGGAGCCAATATCGCGACGGGGCGAGGAGATGAAAGCGTTCGTTGTCGATGCAAATCGGGTAATCACGCGGAACGAATTATATCGAGCGATAAGCGTACTCAGAAGTGATTTGATAAGGTATTAACGCGGTGTCTGATGCGCTCGCCTTTGTCTCGTTCCTCAAATAACACAATGGCGAATCGCCGGAGGAACGTGTAGGTGGAATCCGGCGTGCGTGTGCTCGCGGGACGTGATTTATGAAATAATCTCCGCGAAGTAGAATTTAATAGAGCGGAGGCGAGGCAAAACGAAGACCGGTGGTACCCCATCACCCCGGGACGGACTTAACGGCGAATCTTGATCGAGCGTGGCCTCCGCAGCAATTTCGGGCAGTGTGCTGCAGCTCGCTGCAGAATTGACCCCGACAGGTCAAATTCCTTGGGCTCTCCTAGCTGAATCTCGCACCTGGCGGCCTTTTCCCGGCGGGAACGAAAAGATCCGGCGCCGGTGCCTCGCATCAACGTTGTCGAAATAATTATAATCTTTGAAGAATTCTTCGTAAATGGGTTTCTCTTTATACCTACATTTTTTCATACGCGTATTTATTCAACGGCGCATTTGCGGTCGCCATGAGCAAGGTTGCTCCGCCTCGGTTTCCACGAAACGCGCGTAATCAAGAGTCATTTATTATTTCTCCGGATGATTTATAATATATATTCGCAAGCAGTCACGATTTTCGATGTATCTACTCGTTCTTCCTCCTTGCCTTCCCGGTAACGAAATTACGTAGGAGCATCCGAGACGTACGTCGCACGCTCCGTGAAACTTTTGAGGGCCGCAACGAAGAAGCAGAAGAAGTGGAGGAAGAAGAAGTAGGGCTTCGTTCTCACAACCTCGTCCACCTTGTTGCTACGTGCCGGCGGCACGTACGAGCCGGGCCCCGTCTCAGCGCGTTTTATGTGTCTCATCCCGTGAGTCCGCTCCGCGAGCGATCCGAGGCCGCTTTCCACGCGACGAAGGAGGGACCTAGGCGAGGTCACGCCACGGGTCATCCGGTCGCGAAGCAGGAGTCGTTCTCTCGCAGGAAGAGGCCTGAGGGGAAAAAGGCGAGGATCTCGAGCAATTCGAAGAACCCGTTTCTCTGATAACCGGCCGATAACTACGTGACCAGCGTGGCGACGACGGGCATTTTCGGATATTCCGCCCTTGTAACACGTCGCCGCCGGCCTGCTCGTGATGGTCGTTAGACCGCGCGGTACCATTAAGCGACGCAGGTTCGTCTCTGCATGGAGTGCACGAGGTGGGAGGCCGGTGCCTCGTAGAATATTACTATTTTCATCTCGTCTCCACTGCGTCCGGCGTCGTAAACGCCGCGGACCGAAAATTATAGTCACGATCCTCGCGCGATACGCGAGTCCGGTCGCGACCGCGACAAAATGACCATGAGGCCAGCCACCCCCGAGCTCCGACGTCGTGGCGCGTTTTAAGGAAATGACGTGAAAATTGCGGGAGAACAGGATAGGGGTATTAATCAAATGGGTAAAAGAGCTCTTATGGGGAACTGGAAATGCAGAATAAATGTCTATGCCTTTGCGACGTGTTTCTTGGGTCTCTCTATCTCTCTCTGTTTCTCTGATTAATTCAAGTCTCGTAAGAAACTCGCGGTGTATAGCTAAAGTTCGCGCGACGTGTACAATACAAATTTCTCCGATTTCGAAACGGTTTAGAGAGATTTGGTCACACAGAGGGCCGCAGATCTCCTTCGCAACGTGTCTCGAGAGCAAATAATTTTCTACGTCCAGAAAAAAGGAAATCCGGATTAAAGGATTTGCGGACAGGACTAAACGGGTGTAGTAATTGCGTGAGCGAACGCTCGAGGAAAATTTATGGTGCCGCTTCACGCATGGCGTGCGGTCTAGCGGAAAAGTCGAGCGTATTCCGGCACGAAGGGCGATATCGCGGTATCGCGAGATATCATTTAACGTGACGGGCGTCATCCTCGGCGCTCGCTGTAATCGGAACTCGGTGCGAGCGGACGTGTCGGATTAATTCGCGCGAATGCGCTTATAAGCGCGACGGAGCATCGGGCGAGCAATCTCGGGGCGAGCTTCAAATTTATATCTCGTCTCAGCCTCGGTTTATCGGGCTGTTTGACCGTTGACGAAAAATGCATATTGTCTACGTAGGTTTTTTTTCGAATCTAATTAACTGCAGGCACGCGCTGACACGGCACGTCCGCCCGTGTCCTTCCGCGACAAGCCGAAAGAATCTCGTAGAATCTGGTCGATGACCCATCGAGATAGCGTGCCCGGGATGCACCTCCCCGGCGGTTTTACGGGAGAGGAACGGGGAAGGAACAGGAGATGGGGACGCGAGTCATCCGCGAGCGTTGGGAATAATTAAGGGAATTCCTGGCGAACCTCATCCATCCCCAGCCGCCGTGCCGTTTCGAGGAGTCCTCGACGAGCGAGCGTTTCCGCGTACATCGTGCGAAGCGGGGGATCGTCAAACCGGTATTATTATTTTACGTAATGCCGGTCTTTTCGACGGGACATCACGATGAGAGGAAGAGAGAGAATCACGCTTCCTCGGGAGATCGGTTTCACGACGCCGATGACGCGGACTCACCGCAATCATCACCGTCGATGGAATTGCCAATCCGCCCGACCTCGCGGAAACCGCGCGTTGTTAGGAATCGAGACCGCGCGTAATCCGTTACATGTGTATGAATCGAGAATAAGTTGCGCATATGGTCTCGACACGAATTGCATGATTAACCGTAATAATAATGTCGTCAGTCGGGTGTATCGGGCGGGAGCGATCAGGGGACTCAAGGGCGAATTCCTTCGCCCTCCTTGAAGTCCTGATGACGTGCGATCGCGATCGCTTATCGTCACGATAATTCATGGCCGATGAGGAAATCGATTTCCGGCCGCTTCGGATATTTTCTTTTCCAATTAAAGCTGAGTATCTCGTTCTCTTCTTTTTAATGTCCTCTTTTTTTTCTTTTGCTTTGAAAGAAAAAAGAAAACGTGTCAGCGTTAATGACGCATCTTTCATTGAGGATCTAATCACAAGTCTTTTGCTGACACTTTTAATTAGCAGCCTCTTTTTTTAGAGGAAAAAAGAACATTTCTGCCTCCACGCGCGATTATGCGAGCGACAAGTAGTACTTTCCTGCATCTAAATTCATAACGCAGGCCACTGTAACGATTTGCAAAATTCATAAATTTTTTCTGCTTATCAAGTATGATAATCGCACGCACGTGCATTCATCAGCATCGGCACGAGCATTCTCGCATAATACTCTCTCTGATCTCCTGCGCACACGTTCGTGCAGCCACGAGCGCTTATTGTCGATGATTGTTGCCGGCATCTATGTATACGCTGCTGCGTCGGCTATTTATAAGGCAAACTGGAAATCGTAGGTGATACCAATGGGATAATCGAGGCGATCGAGCGACTCGAAGGCTCGCAAGGTCTGCCGCCGCTGCTGAAGCGTTCCAATCGGCGATCCGTGTCGAGTGCCGAGTGTGTGAAAACGGAAGCGGACACGCGTCGCCTCGATGGAAAATGCAAATCGCCCGTGGTTTACACGCGCGGCGTAAGACACTTATGCAACAAGTAAAAGTATCTCGCGCGCGGATACGAGGCGAGGAACCGTCACGTGGCAGGTTGTGTCGTGCAGCTCGCCCCGTTGCTAATGCATGTTCATCAAGACGTGTGAATATGATTACGTGCGAATGAGAGATTGGAGATATCTCAATTCCGCCCAGCGAACAATACTCGCCCCGTACTCTCGCCATCCCCGCCCGGTTTACGTTTCCACCGTGTGTCAATTAATATTTATCTCGCCAGGATCTCATGGGGAAATTAAAAATTATTAATTAAAAATTATTTGGACAGAGCACGGTATCCCTTTAACGCACGCATTTAACACTGTGGAATTTCTTTAGAATTTAGAATTTTCATTATGTACTTTGCGTGACTATGAAGTATGAATTTGTATAACATATTTTGAATTTTCACTGATCGGGGATTTCACTGCCGGCCATCGGTGGGTATTGTTTTTGCATGGTTTGCTTCAACGGACAGCATCATGTAGGATTAGATCAGCCAATTAGAGCGATACACATGCGTTGTTTTCGTCTTGGATAATAGAGGATTGAAGATGTGATTCCACCACGAGAGACAGTCTTCCGAGCAACTTTGTCAACGAACGTTGATACGGATTTCGTGCAAACTTACAATCGATTTATCTGTTGACTCATATATTTAACTTGTGTTTTCTCTGTAATACTAATGAAGAAAATTTAGTAATTTAGTAATCATAGTTTTATAGTCGATAAAGACAACTTGATGAAACGAGTAATTATGGGACCTTGACGAATTGTACTTAAACTGTACAGTTTCAGCGTAACTTATATTCCCTTCTCGTGAAAATGTGAACACTTACATCCTTCCATCGGACCAATTTTCCAGATTTGGCTCCCGTTAATCAATCGCGGTGCCGTGTACGGAATGCAGCCGCGCGAAAATTCCATCACGGCGGAGGCGGGGTTTTATTTCGCCGTATTCATTGTATGATGCCGGCGTGGCGTTGGCGACGTAATGATTATCGAGTTCGACCAATTCAGGCAATTAGGGCGGTGGGAAAGCAGCACAAGTGCGTGTACGCGCGTGTGTGTGCCGTCAAAGCCGCGTTAGTCCGGCGTTACGCGCTCCTTACTTTTACTCGCGCGCTGTGCATCCGTTTACGTCACGCGACCGGAAATGCGTGATACGACCAACGCGGAATTAATTGTCGCTCGAGTTCGCGCGATTAATCCACGCAAATTGAGGATCCGCGAGCCGAAAAATCGTTATGGAACAAACGTCGATTCTTGCGGGTTCGCTATTCAACAACACTATTTTTAAATAATATAATAATAGAGGACTGTCGAACTCTTGAAAAGGAAGAGCTTTAATGGGAACTATAGAATTCTGATGTCGGGGTGTCGGCTTTACACACCCTCGCCGTTCCACGCACCGGTTCTTACGACATTCTTCGCAGCGATTTGTCCGCGAAAGATATTAAAGGTGGACGATAATCGCGAGCTCTTACAAGCGTGTGCCGCACTGGATCGAGCAAAAAGTTTTAACACAAACGAGGAGCGTAAGTGCATAATGGACGTAATGGACGTTGCCGTAAACGCGACCGTGTACGGTACATTCGATTTACGTAAAAACCTGTTGCGATACTCGGCTATTGTGCAATCGATATTGGATCTAAAGGTCCAGTTCGAGCACTCGCAAAGGTTTGCAGGGACGGAAAAAGAGATACCTCTCTTTTGATGCGATCGGTGGGGCGCGAATCATTTTCCCGCGATTTCCATCGACATCGCGGGCGTTACGTAAACCATGGGAAGCCGCGAACGCGAGCTCGAACCGGAACAAACGTCAGATTCGCGCGGATTTATCTCGCGGCTCACGGTAATAAGCTCGGCCCGTTCATTCCACGCGCAAACCAAGACGCGATTATTCACTTGCTTATGGACGCTGTCAAAACTCGACCGCTCAGCTCGCCCGTTTTCCGTACAATGGAGAAAGCGAGCGCGTTACATAAATCATCGAGATACATTGCGTACCCGCGCGCATTAGAACGCGCGGTTTTATTAGCGCATTCAGGTACGACGACGTTAAGGTACCGAGAATACTCCTAGGACGAATATAATCATTACTCTTTGCGTGTTTTATAACTATAAAATAGTTTAGCAGCAAATAAGCAAGACGAAAGGACGCGAAGAAACGGTCGCTCAAATCGCTCGCGGAAGCAGGTGTCCGCCACGGAATAATGATTCCCCCCGTGGTCGATGATGACGGGCGACATACCGTAATTCCTCACATTATTCGAAGCAATACATCGACGATCAAGCGTCGCGTATCACCGTGCCGTGGAAGGAAGAGCGCCATTAACCGAAGGGCACTTAATATTCCGCCGGGAGACGCTTTCGTCGTGAAATTTGATGGTGTCGTAAAGACGATCGATGGAAGGAGCTACTCAGGAGTTACTCTTTCTCTTCATCTCTCTTGCCCTCGCGAATCCAATCTACTGTCCGCGCTCCAATTTGACGTCAGTTAAATCGCAACGCGAACCCGTGTCAATTGTCGGTGCGGCCAACGGCGGAACCATCGACAGCGACTACCGGCTACCTCCAGACTGCGCCTTTAAACGGATGCATGGATCTTCGATTAATTCCGAGTGATCCCTTTTTTCCCTTTTCTTCACGAGAGAAGACGCGTATTAAGGGAGGCCTCATGAAAAAGCAACTTTTTGTCGCGGCGCGCGAGCTACTGCGAGTTCCTGCGAGCGGAGCCCTTGAAAAATGACTACGGATCGATCTTTTTCCCTTCGTCCTTCTTCCTGCTGAATGGCGATCTCGTTCCTTCATGGTGTTGTCCCCGGGTGAGCCTTCGGGTGCAGCCCCCTCCTTTATGCTGTGCTCGTCCTGACGCTCGCGAAGCAACGAAATAACCAGCCGTCGAAGCGAATGGCGAAATTATGCCGCCGTGTTATTCCGTCCGGCATGTAAAAAGCGAATTCCACACGGCGTATTACGGCGAAGGGACTAAATCAGATGGAATCGTCTCAGGGCCGAATAAAAAGACGCGTCTCGAAGCAGGACAGCGTGTGCCTAACGATAGCTGCGAAATGACTGTCTTTACTCTACGAAATTCAGTCCTTACTTTACGATTTTGGAAAATGTATAAAAATTTCTTACTGTTCGTTATATCGATTGTTTTATTTATTAATAAGTTACTTGTTAATTTGGAATTTACTATACTAATAGAACACAGGCGCGCGCTATTTTATTTTTCAATATTAATAATGTTTTCGAATAATAATAATATCTTAAATAATCCTTTAGATCGCCAGAATAAATGAAAAAGTTCTAGCCATTAAAATTTTTTTCTGTTCTGAGGAGTTCTGTGCTATTTATATTGTTATTTGGCATATTGCGAAGAGGTCTCGACGATTGAAAATCCTTTAGATTTAGAAATGAAAAAGTTGTAGCCATTAAAATTTTTTTCTTTTCCGAGGAGTTCTGTGCTATTTATATTGTTATTTGGCATATTGCCTAGAGTTCTCGATTATTTAAAATTCGTTAAATCAATAAATGAACAAGTTCTAGCCATTAAAATTTTTTCTTTTCCGAGGAGTTCTGTGCTATTTATATTGTTATTTGGCATATTGCGAAGAGGTCTCGACGATTGAAAATCCTTTAAATTTAGAAATGAAAAAGTTCTAGCCATTAAAATTTTTTTCTTTTCCGAGAAGTTCTGTGCTATTTATATTGTTATTTGGCATATTGCCTAGAGTTTTTGATGATTTAAAATTTGTTAAAACAATAAATGAAAAAGTTCTAGCCATTAAAATTTTTTTCTTTTTAGAGGAGTTCTGTACTCTTTATATTGTTAATTGGCATATTGCCTAGAGTTCTCGATGATTTAAAATTCGTTAAAACAATAAATGAAAAAGTTCTAGCCATTAAAATTTTTTTCTTTTTCCAAGGAGTTCTGTGCTATTTAACAAACCAGTTTTGGTCAAGAATAAAGGAATTTGGTTAATAATATCTTATATCTATTATTTATTATATGCACAATTATCACACTCTACCAAATTGTTATCCTCCACGCGAAGACAGCCGCGCGATGGTAATCTAAACTGAACATAACGCACAACGCGAATCGAGATAACCAATCAGCGTCGCGGAAAAGAGGCAACAATGATTTCGATTTGATTTAACACGGCTTTTTTAAAAGTGGATTGATTTACTGGGAGGCATACACGAGAGAATGGTGTTCTGCTCGTGTGTAATAGCGCGTAATCGGGTCGCACAAAGTGGACTCGTAAAGTTGTAGATTATGATCGTCACATGAACTTGCCGTGATCGTCACGCGAGCGTATCGCTAGTTTCCTCACTTATCATAAATTTATTTAGTTGCATCCGCGCCATTCCGTTGGTGGCGGTATATTTTACTTGGATCATGCGCCGCACGTGAGATGTTTATACTTGCCGATTAGACTTTATCATATAGATACGTTCGGCTTCCATCGATATTATATCTGCATTACAGTTGCACGATCGTGAGCCAGGGCGAACCCGGCGGCTTCCCTCGCGCGGCGATCGCGCCGACATAAACGCTCTCCGCGTCGGGGCCAGGCTCGATCCTGGACACTGAGGTCTTAATTGGCGCGAGGGATCACGCTTATCGGATGACTAATTAATTAAAGCGGCCGGACAATAATTAATTGCGCCGGAAAAATCCGGCGTGACTCGGCGCGGTGCTTCGGGCTCGTCCGCTCGAAAATCGTGCACAATTTTCAACGACGAAAATTAATTTAATGTTCAGGACAATAATATTACAAACAATATTTCTTCAAAAGAAGAAGGAAAAAATTAAATCAGTAATATTTTAACATATTTAAACAATTTTTATTTGATGCTAACCAAAGTTAAAGTCGACCACCATCGATCGAAAAAAAAATCCAAATTCACTTATCAACTCGCGCGGAATGCCACGGCATATTTTCGTATAATCTTCCAAGCTCTCACATTATCGCGAGCGATCTCGTTTTCCATAACACGAGCGGAATGACGTTCTCTAAGGACCATTGAGCGCGCAGTTGCGACCGCGAACGGAGATGATAATCTACGTGCGATCGAGCGGCCTCTCGAAAATCGAATGTATCGGAGATCATTCGCGGTCAGTCACGCGGAATAATGGATTAAGTCTAGGGAGACTCGTCGACGCTCGAGCAACGTGTCGAGGGGCCGACTTCCTCGGGGCCCCGAGGACGTCGAAGCAAGAGAGAGAGAGAGAGAAAGAGACAGAGAGAGAACGTCGTCGATCGATCGGTCGAATACCCCGCGGGGAACGGGAAAACGCGGATCATCATCCCCCCGCGTGCTTGAAAGTACGCCCTCGGGCAGCAGGGTGTGCCCTGCAGGTCCCTCCGGATAGGGTGCCTCCCGCGACGTGGGTAAACAAGCGAAAATTAAACTTTCAAGTCGGCCACCTCCATTATGGGGATCGTTCGAGTAATGCAGTATCCGCACCCCTCACGACTAATCGGCTGACGCGATTGAAAATGTAGTTGAACGATTTAATATGTATTATATCATGGATGCGGTTAATTCACGAAATGTCCTCGCGAGGATGCTTGCATTATGTTCCTCGTATTGTATTCCTAAAATGGGCAAACGTTCGTAATTTTCATTATTGACAAATTTTGCTTTGATGTACGCGTTCATGGACGATGTTTCTCATGCTTGCTGCTATTTTCTTATGCTGCTCCGAATGACAGTTTGCTAGGAAAATTTGGCGGTAGCTGAGCACCGAAGGTAGGCGTCTTTAATCGTGCAAGCGAGTTTGCTTATTTAAATTTCCTTAACATCATTTCGAGAGTCTCGAAAGATACATACATCTCGTGCACCGTGCGAACCTGCACTTTTGCGCAAGTCACTGTTTTTCTGTTTCCTGCCGCGACTCGGTTGGTCCTTCCCAAATATGTACCCGGTCCCGGACACGTCCGTCGTTTTGCCGATTTACCTATTTACGTTACCGCCGTGCAAACGGAACCCGACTGAAGGCACAACCATGTCCCGACCACGAAAGCATCGATTAAGGCGTATTTACTCGGGGCCACTTAAGCACGTTCGTCTTAATCGCGTGGATTAGGGTCCTGCTCGACGAATTTGCATACATCCAAAGGGCTCGGGATTTCACGGGCTCAAATATTCCATCCTACATTCCCTTCCCGCTCGGAAAAGCGCGGAAAAATTCACTCTTCGACCAAACCAAAAAAGAAAATCTCAGTTAACTCAAATTCGAGTCAGCACTGATCGAGCACTCAAATAATAAAATAAGGGAAAAAGAAAAAAGAAAGGAGGAGGCACGCTCTTGCGCAAGACAGTACCCCCGAGCGGCGCGGGCGAGACGATAGCAGCGTTCATCGCGATCGGGTACCAAGATCGAGTCACGGCGAGGGGGGTAGCTCGAGGGGAGCGAGCGTGAGCGGAAGAGGAGAGTCTCACAGTACGGGGGAAGAGAAAGAGAAAGCGCGCGCGGGCCCCAACGACCACGGCGGAGTAGGGGGCCCCATGGAGTCGAGCGCGCGGAGGGGTCGATCGGTCGGTCGGTGGGCATCGCCGGTGCCCTCTGTACGGTGCGCCGCGGAAGGTAAGGTTAGTTAGTCGCCAGCCTTTCGAGGGGGATGTACGTATCGGTGCGCGTGTCGCGTTTATCTCCGTTCCGCAGCGTCTTCTCGCTTGCACGCGCGAGGAGCCGATCGAATGATCGCGTGCGTGATCCGGAGAACAAGTGATCGTGAGAAGAGTGTGATCGATTGCGTTAATCCTTGGATACGAACGGTACCCCGTATCGTTGCGAAGAGCCACAGTGTACCGCGCAGTGACGTTCCTCGGCGAGGAGGATTGCAAGCGGACGAGCGATCGCGCGCGAGACTGCTCTTTGTGTTATTTAAACGTGGAGAAACAGTCGGATTCCTCGGAGAAATTCAGAGAGGAACTTTGAAACTCGTTCTTCTAGGAGAAGGGGCATGAGATCGAGTTCTGAGACTGTCGACCGTCGACTTCCGCGAGGTCCGCGTATGTGACGTGTGTTTCTCTCTCCATCACTGCTGACTCCGGCGATCAAGTTAATCGAATGATCGGACGTAAACGTTTCGCATGGATTTAAAGAAACTTAATTGATTTAATCGTCAATCGCCGAGTGCAATATTGAGCGCAACATTCAGCATTCCTGGACCAGTGAAGGTTCGAAGAGTCGCGAATGGTCGCGCGTTGACAGGCGGTGCCACTTGGACCGGAAGCGTGTTATTGAGGAGAGTACGAGGGAGAGCGCGAGATCGGGCATCCGCACGCAGGGCGGGAAGAGGGAGGCAACGGCTGCGGAAAATCGCCCGCGGCGTTTCGCTTCGCTCGGCGTGGAATTTCTGACCTGCGGAGGATTCGCGAGGGGTGGGTGGGTGTGATGATGAGACGGTAGCGCGCGGGAACGATGAAAAAGAGAACCCCCGACGGCCTGCTGGCGTCGTGCCGTGAAGGAAGGGCGAGCCGTGCCTCGAGTTCGGCGCGGTGATATCCCCGGGAGGACGCCGTCGACGCGAATCGAATAAATACGGATACGCCGTTTGTTCTTGGATAACTTGCAGATAACGCCGATTCGTTCTAACTCGCTAAAGACAAACATCTATGTATAGCCAATGCCGGGTCTGTTGCATATTTCTGGTTCACGCGACAGGTGATCCTGTCGAACCTGCGCACTCTGTGAACTTTCGCCGTTCTTGACGACTGTTATCATTGATACTGAACCACCCCCTGGTCCATTGGATTATCTGTTTGCTGATCGTGGTGACCATCGACACTGCACGCTCGCGGAATTTTATGAGTTCTATGAACTTCTCACGATTCGTTGTCGCTCACTAAGTTGGATTACGTTCTCTCATGTGTGAAGGAGGCCTGAGGAAGGTCTGTGATTACAGTGAACTGTGAAGGGTTGAATCAGTGTGAGGTGTTTGTACCGTGGGTGTGTTCGAATTTTATCGTGAAACCAGGAGAGGGCAAAGAGGAATTCTAAAAAGTGGTTTCGTTGCTCGAGTGAGCACTCGCGCCCCGGCACTCTCGTCGAAATATGAGGATTACGTTCCTCCGCAGCTGCGAGCGTCCGTGGGCATCGATTACGAGCGAAAATGAGGGTCACGCGCGTGTTTCTGCTGCTGCTGCTGGTCGCCAGCTCGAGGTGCGTCTGCGAGACTAAATAGAAATGCAAAGAGAGATGCCCGTGCGCTATTTTTCACATTCCTCGCAAGATAAAATAATAAATTGAATCTACCTGTTGTCATTATTGATAAATCCGCGATGAATGATTAATATATCGCGAATGTAACAGTATTTATTGGCATTCTAGAAATTTAGAGGCTCTCTAGAAATTTATTGTCATTAGCTCTCTGGGAATCGGCTCGTAGAAATCTACTTCGAGTATTTAACGTGACTTAAGCGCGAACTTAGGAGATACGTGCGTAGTCATTTAGAATGATAGTTACGAAATAATCGTCGAGTCTCGTCGCTAAGTGGGAGATATTAATATTTGTGGGAGTGAAGCCGCACACGCGTAAATGTCATGTTGAGAGTGACGATCCTAACGCGCGAAGAAGAAATTTCCTTACGGGCAGAAAGTGACTTTTAAAAGAAAATTTAATCATCGTGCGTCTCGTGCTTGTCACGCGAGCAATATGACAGTTTTGCGAATAAAGAAAGACGTCTGCCGATTTTTTAATGATTCCCATATCAAAATTACGCGCCGTCAGGGAAAATGTGTTTTTGACGGAATCCCATAACTTTCGCGAGTCACGATCACGTTCCGACGTCCATATTATAATTATCGAGTGAGACCGGGTGGCGTGATTGCTGGTATCGTGTTCTCTCAATTATCGTCATCAACATCGACGCGAAACCGGTGGAATTGTCTTGCATTTTCATTGTGGACTCGTCTTACGCGCTATTCCTCGCGCTACACGGAAAGCCGATATCGCGCATATAACTCCACGCCATTATTTACACATAGAAAAATCGATATTAAGCGTTATTTAGTAACTAAAAGATTTTTTCTTTGAATTACATTGAAATGGAATTTTCGAATTAACACTAATTCTGTTTTGCGTTGCAGATGCATGTGCTCGAGCGGATACACCGGGCAGAACTGCGAGAGCGACTACATTCCCTGCAACCCGTCACCATGTGAAAATGGTGCCTCGTGTCATCAGCTCAGCGAGCACGAATACGAGTGCATCTGCCCCGATGGTAAGTACTGCGCTTTTTTGTCTCTAATATCGCGTTATAAAATCGCCGCCATGGACCCCGCCGATCCTGCAGAAACATGAAACTTTTTTCCATCAGTACGTACAATCTTCCTCGCGCATACGTCACTCTTCTTCTCGTTCTAATCCATTTTAATCCACGCGCGAACGCGGACGATTGTTTTGCAAGGTAACAAGAATTAAACGGCGGAATCTACGCGCTTCGGGGAGCCAGAGCCCCCCTTTCCGCCAGATCTCTGTGTGCCTCGGGGATCGCAGTTCCACGATCGATGATCCTATGTACGGAGGCGTAATTGGGCGAGCGATTTCTCCTTCGCTCTCTCCCTCGTGTCTCGCTTCCGCAGAATAATAAGCGATTCCGGTTCTCTTCTCGAAACCCCGAATTTCGCGTCCGTGAAAAGCGCCCCGAAACTTTTCTCACGACGGCGACAAGTGGTTTCCCATCCTCGCGTTCATCGTTCGACCGCGCGGAAGAGTCATGCGACATTTTCACGTCCTCGCCAACCAATTACCAGACGTGCTCCGAAAATTCACTACGGGATCTCGAGAGACCGCCTACTTTTCGGGGTCCTCGTTCCACTCTGTTTAGCGCGATGGACGACGAAGTCCCCCCGTTGCTCTCAGCCCATTGCGCAACCCGTGAACGTGCAGGACAGAGAGAAAGAGAGCCATGGATGAGAGAGAGAGAAGGAGCGTCTCCCTTGCAGGGCGGTGATTACTTGGTGCAACAGGTACGAGCCGACCGGGGGTGGCCCCTATGCGGCCATTTACGTGCGTGTGTACATGGTGGATGGTTAATGTAAAGCCCGAGGTCAGCCTAGCGTGGCCTCCTCGCTCCCCGGATCACAATGCGTGGTCCTCTTTTTCCCAGGCGGACCACAACCATGGCGACCTCCACCCTCCTTCACCTCCTTCGTCCGCTCCTTCGTCCGTTTTCCCCTCGTGCCCCCCGTACCGTTCTTCCTCTTTTCGTTCACCTTGCTGGCGCAGGTCTTTTCCCGTTAAAGAAACCCGGCCGAGTGAGCGCGCGAGTGGGTCCTATCTTTTCGCAGGTGCCACTTCGTTACTGTCGATCGTTACGCACTTCCCTCGGCCCTGCTTTGTATTATACGTTGTATAACGTTGGTGTACGCGGCGTTGCGTGGCGCGTACAGTGCGTGAGTTTTTAGAATCGCGTTGTTGAGGTGGTCTTGCTTCTTTCAGCTGCGTAGAGGATTTCAAATCTTCGTTCGCGTATACGAAATGCTTTATTTCGAGGCGATCCTGCAAGACGTTTCGCTCCCCCGAGAATTCTTTCTTCCCACCCTGCTCCGTGACACCCCAATGAGTCTCGGGGATTGGAACTCTCGAAGAAGTTCGCCCCGGCGATCATCAGTGCAAGCAAAAGAGCCAGCGTCCGCGCGAGTAATCTGGTCGTTCAAAGGAGAGACTCTCCTCGCGAGGCCAAGACGAGGCTATAATATTAATTTTTCCAGAGTTCGCGTGCCGCGAGAAATCGCTAAACTTTATTATCGATGCAATGTCCATCAAGTTCTGTCATGTTAGTGTCATCTAACAATTCTTCTCTGTTAGTTCTTTCACTCCTCTTGATGTATCGTGTTTTATTATCTCGGTTACGACCTATTTGTCATGGATAAGATCCTGGTACATTTTCCCGGATACTCAAATATGGTATCGGAATCTCTCATACTTAGGTAATATACCTCGCAAGGCGATATTACCAGAATAGAATGCACTGGCGCGGCTCGCAACGGGATCCAACGCGGACCGCAGCCTCCTCCCCAGTTCGAAATGATTTGCTCGCTTGTAGTTAGGTCGTAATGGTTCAATTTGCAACACCACGCTCTTAGCATGGAGTGCGCGCCCTCCGTTATATTTTTTCTCCCCTTCCTTCCGATAGGCGTCGACTCTCCTCTCGACAGTCGGTGCCTCCGACTCTTCGGGCACTCCTCGCTCTAGTTATGCGTTTTTGTCGGCTACCCCGTGCCGCAGAAGAGCCCTTCGTAGAAACGTAAGGGTCCGTAACTATCCTTAGACTTCAGGACTCTCTCGGTGCGAGTTCAAGTCAATTTGGTCGCGTAGGTAGTCGGTAATGGTTCAATTTGCAGCATCCCGCGCTCACTCACTCTCTCTCTCCCTCTCTCTTTCGGCTCTCATCTTTGCCCTTGGCCGCCCTCCTCCTCCTCTGCGTGCCGAGCACGAGCCATCTTCTGCCACGACCGCCCTCTTCTCTCTTTCACCCTCTTCCGCTCCAGCTCGCTTTAGCTCATTCCAACTCGCTTGGCTCCGTTCCCTCTTCACCCTCCCTCAAGGAGACCGGCGTCTCCTTTTCCCGAGGTAGATCTCGACTAGCTGGTAGGATTTCCCTCTTCGAACGATGCGATCACGCCTCCTCCATTCCACTCCGCTAATTAGAAACTGCTCTATCGAGTGCCGCGGTTAAACGATTAACCGCGCACCCGCAGATTAATCGATCGCGAGAGGAGGGAGGAGGCGATCCGAACGATCCGGAGAAAGGAAGAGGGAGCGGTCGGGAAAAGAGAAAGGAAGAGAGAAAGAGAGAGAGATACAACCTCGGCTCTCGTCCTCAGCTTGCAACGCTCGTCTTCTAGGTCCAGAACTATCGAACTATCTCGCCGTGTTTCCTTCGTATCGCTCTTTCGTTTCACTGATTCGATCATCACGCACATACATACGTAGCGCGCACACATACACACACACAGACGAAGGCGAAGTGATCGAATCGGAATGGGAGAAAGAGAGCGAAGAAATCTTGTCGATTGATCGACCGCAACGACGATTGTACCGGCTCGGTGAAGTTCTTGTCGAGAAATTAAATCGCTGGTTTTGCCCGCACTGCGACGATCGGCAAGAAACTCGAATTTATCGTTGAAGTTGTACTTTATCGGCGATACGGCGTCGGTGGATTGAATAGTCTCGTGAGGGACGGCGTGCACCGTTCCTCTCGCACCGATTAATTTGTTGATCTGCTTCTTGCCATTCCCGCAGAAGAATCATTTCCGATAACGCCCCATCAGTCGTTTTTGATTGCCTCGGTTTGTCGATCGTGTCAGTCTGTCGAATGAAGTATTGCATAGTTGACTTATCAGTCAGCTTTCTCAGCTTGGAAACACTCAAGAATAAAATTTGTAGATTTGTGGAATAAAATTTGTAAGAATAAAATTTGTTTGGTTCAGAATCGGATTATTTTGTTACAAGTAGATTTTTATTTTTCGGAGAGAATGAAAATTTGATTTATGAGACTGGTTAGGTGACATTACTTGATGCGAACTTTTGTATGGATTTCTGCCTTTATAACTCATCTCTTGATAGCGCAACCTACAGCGTAGACGCAGAACAAATCGAACGCCGTTGCTGAATAACGAACGGAAATATAGAATCCCGTAACCGCGCCGGACAAAAAGTTATTTAACAGCCTCGGGTTAATGACTTCGACATCGAAAGTCCACTTGAGCGCAGACCCTCAACGGTGAAAAACGTATATACGAGCTTCCCCGTCGATTAAAAGCGGGCATTTTATTTCCGCCGACCGGCTACCATCTCGTTTCTCGTAGCAGTTGTAACGAAGCCATTACGAGGCGCGTTAATTAAAATCAAGCTAGGCAGTCCTGCCCGCGTCGGATTGAACCGATCCGATCTATTTTACTGCGATCGATGTCGGAAGATCGAGAATCGGTCGGATATATTCTCTCGCTCGTCTCGCTTCGCGTAATTTCTGTAACTGGTTAACACATACATGCACACATACATACATGCACTGGGAGATAGCAATGGGGTTGCGCCACTCGCTGTAAAATTACATCCGTATGGCCTTTTTATGGGTTACCTACGTGATGTTTACACGGAATTTTCTCACGTTGAGCTCAAACTACACACAAAGTATTACACATAGAAAAGAGACAAACCGTGTGTTATTTTATTATCGCACACATAAAGATGTGGATGTGTAACCATACAATTTTTCAGTACCGAAAAAAGGGTTGCAAGCTGTATCAAAATCAATATTTCTCAAAATTCTTCATCAAAAAAGTGAAAAAAAAAGTTAAAAGATCGGAGCAAACGGAAGTACATGAAGCCGTTATGCATCGCTCGTGGATTCGCACATAGGAAGACAAGTTTGCATATTCCGCGTGTAAACGCGGAGTATTGTTGTTCACGCGTGGATGGGCAGTACATTGAGGAAGAGCGAGGTGGATGGTTATCCGCTCTCGGGTTGATTTATGCCGTTGCGCGGGCATAAAGTGCGTAGCACGGCGAACTGGGAGGCTGGCGAATGGACCGGAGAGAAGGCAGAAGTTGCGGAGTAAAGTGTGGCGCGTTCGTTTTGCCGTTCTTGTTCTCTCTCTCTCTTTCTCTCTTTCTTCCATCCCATGGCGAATTGTTGCGTAGGATTTATACGGCGAGGAATGTGTCAGAGCATCAAGGGAAATGGAGGAAACACGAGTAGGTCGATCGAAGACACTCGCTCTTGTATCTTAGTAGCTGGATGCATACAGAGAATGAACACAAGATAGCTTCAAACATATTTTTATATAAAAAATACAATATAATATTTTTTTATTATAGAAAGTGTAATTTGCAAGGTACGCGTGCGTTAAGCCTTGGGAAGGAACTTTTAGATCGATCAAATGCGTTGGGAAGTATTTAATGAATATTTATCATCGGCAATTGAGAGATCTCTAACAAATTGCTTACTTTATGGACAAATGCTAACGACTGATGTTATAAATAAATTATTAAAAATTCTTTTCGGAATAATTTTTCAATAAAAATGTCCATACTTAAAGTATCCTCGCAACATTCGGTAATTCCCAAGGTTCTATTGCCAGATTCCGTTTTAATCGGACTGAAGGAAGACGTACGCGCGATACGTGTGCGTGCATATCGTGCACGAGCTCCCCTGCCCGTGTACTCGGCGGGTATATACGAAAGCGGTATCTCACCATGATACCCGGAAACGCGCGAATAATCGTCCGGAGTTTTCCGTCACGCGTCGCGATCGATCCGCTGATAATTATTACATCGGTGCGCGATAACTCGCGCCTCGTTCCCACGTGTCGTGTCTTGTATCTACCATTCGCGCAACGGTACACGAATTTTAACGTCGAGCTATGTGCGTACGCGCCTCTCTCGCCACCCACACTTCGTGCCCGTCGTCGTCCATCCCGTAGGAAACGTCTCGGCGTTCCAAGCGGATTGGATCTACACGCGCGCGCTCGCTCGAGCCTCTCGCGCGCGAGAGAGGAGAGATTTATCGACTTCTCCGTTACATTGTTCTCCATTAGTCGCGAGCAGGACTCAGCACTTAATTAAATCTCTCCGGCTCCCCCGCACGGAGGCCCGCCATTCAACGAGACGTGAGCGTGTTTCTCGAAGCGCGTTTCGGCGGTCGCTGTGTGCGAGAGCTTCGTTATTAAATATATATGTACATGTTCGCCCGAGACCTATTCCCTCCAAGCGTGACCTCCTCTAATCCGACAAAAACCTCGTCGCGACATTGCGTAATTAATAGCCGCGAGCCTTCGGGCACACAAAGCGGACGCGCACGACGTCTAACAAGTGTCCTCGCGGTTGTACGCCTCGTGTACGCCTCCCATTCGCGCGCATTGTCCGCTCGGATCCGTCTCGTTCGCGCGGTCCGTCGTGTCGTTTCGTGGCCTGCCTTTCTCTCTTTTTCTTTGTCCCTCGCTCCGTTCTTCCGGATCTTCAACCTGACTCTCCGTAGGTGGCTGAGACATGTAAGAGCTCACTCGCGCGCGCGAATAGCCGGCAAACGGCGACACAACGTGACGGCCGCGATGTCGCAATTGGCTCTTTCCATCGCAGACGGACGGTCGCCTTGTGAGACTCCTCTTCCTCCAACCACTGACACAGTGAAGAATGCGAACGTAATTTGTCTGTATGCGTGTTTGTTTTTGTCTACGCGATTTCGTATAGAACATGGATCACGTTGTTGCGAGTTCTTGTTCCCTCTTCACGTTATTTTCTGTATCTGCACGGATCAAAGAACTATTATAAATCTAAGCAACTTATTAATTGCTTATTTAAAGTGATTGCATCATTAGCAAATTTAATTAAAAATTAATATGTTGATCCCATCCAAATCCAAGATTATTTTTACTTTTTTTTATTATTTTTACAATTACATTACTTCACGATTTTTAATGCATACACGCAAGTGTGTGGCCACCTCAATGGACTAAATAATTCTTACGTAAATTCTGCATGGTCGTTCTCAGTTTGAATTTCGACACGATGCTACGTTAAGAATTGTCGTGGCTGTTTCGCCGGTTTCATCCCCCGCTGATCCCGAGACAAATCAGTTCAAGCAAAAAAAAGAGTGGACAAGAGCTTCCGAGAGACGTGGAGACACCGATCTCGGGCTGGACGCGTCCGGCTCACAATTCCGCTCGCGACAGTGACAGATACTGGTCGTTGTTGTCCATGGTTGCTCTTGCGGCCACGGGAATACCACCATACCGCTGGCGTTTCATTCCCATAAGTTCTCCGCGCGGGCAGAAGGGGCACACGATAAATGAGTCCGAGTCGCTCCAGACGAGACGTGACTCCGAGCTGGTACCCTGGTCTTTATCGTCCGGACCCCCGAATTTGAGATCGTGCAAGTCGCGACGAGGTAACGCGCGTTTATCACGCATGACGATCGCAGGGTAACGTTTCGTTTAATATTTCCGCCGTTTGCGAATGTCTCCTCGTCTCGATGAAAATTGGCAAAGATGAACGTGCAACTGAAACATTCCAAGGATTTCTGTACACTTCGCGTGCTTTATGCACGGCATCGGTGGTTGACGAACTATCGCTAGTCTTCGCTTGTGAAGAAATTATACGCGGATATTTATACACTATTATACGTTACGCGTGTATATGAGGTATGGACAGTGGTAACGAGCTGGCGAATTTATCAGCATGGCACGGTAATGTGTGAGCGTATGACAGATCGCCGCTTTCCCACGATTCCGTCAAATCATTTCGTACAGATGTGCCGCGGGAAGGAGGACCCCTTTCGATTCTGTTATTCGCCTGTGGGGGTTCCGACGTGTCGCGAGAGCACGAATCTCCGGGGAATTAGTCGAAATCAGGGCGAATAATGCATACTGCATTGTCGTACCCTTTGGTGAACGTAACATTCATACGACACACTCGTGGGTGAAACGATAGAAACGAAGTAACGATAAAAAGGTCAGCTAGGTATTAGATTAGCAATTCTGCTTGATCACATCTGCTTTGTCATTATCGGTTACATACCGGTATATACATATGATATCTCGTTTGACAATGACGTGACTGTGCGACGTGGTACCGTTTCGTGTCTGTATCATTCGCGGAGAGCAGCGCTGCACCGCAATTTTGCGTTCTCTAAAGAATGGATGGTAGCTCGTCTTCCAACGAAGACGATCATCTTTCCTCACGACCACATCTAACATCTTTTGGAAAAATTATTTCGGGGAATCAGTGAGTAAAGTTCTTTCATTCAGTTGAGAATCACTCTGCGATAACGTCAAGCTCGCGCGCGCGTAATCACAAAGTGGAAGAATCCGTTGGACTTTGTATACGGAGATGGACCTCCATGAGAGAGGTATCTTCTCTCTCCATCTCTCTTTCTTTTTCTTTCTCTCGTCGCAAGCATCTCTTATTTATCCGGGCGAGAGGGAGAGGCTGTCCCTTTTGTCTGCTTCTCCGGTAGAACGATAAATCCACACCCACACGGTGTAAACCGAGCTGAAAGTTGCCACTGGAAGAAGTAGCCGGAATCGGGCGCGGCTCTCGCCATCGCGCTGGTTATAAATCTGAATTAATTTAAAACGCCCGTTGAATCGCGGTGTCGATCGTCGCGTTGCATTTGCATGCGTATCGAAAGGTTACGCTGAAAGGAAATTGTCCGTGGCAGTTGATGCGTATCGGTAATAATAGAAAAAGGAAAAGTATAGTGAGAGGCATGCATTATTCAGATGCTTGTGTGGTACTTCCTGCTTTAAGCTACTCGAACGTGTTCTCGAAATCTAATCGAGTATGAAATATGAAATACGAAAAACAAAACAGACGTAATGTAATATTTCAACTGCAACACGCACACGCTCTTCTTCAGAGCTCTTCGAGATTCTTCGAGAGGCAGAAAGCGATTTGGCTCCGATCTATCGGCAAAGTTTCTCCAAGTATCTGCAGATCGTTTCAGCGCAATGCACGGCTAATTAAATCCCATTGTCCCTGTCTCTTTAACTCGCTCCGCACGCGCTGGCCGATCGAATTTGCTCCCGAATTCACGTGGCGTTCGGTTGACAAAGCAGATGCGCGGGATTCCCGCTCGGAAACAATGGGGCCCCGATCGACGGTGCGGTGCAGCCGGGGGCAGGGGGACCTGCCGTCGGCGGGGAGACGATCTCCATAGAAAGCGGACCACACCCCGTAGAAGGCGACCGTGTTGCACTCCTCGCTCTTGTGGCTCGCGCGAGCGCCTTACGGGGCCCCATAGGGCCCCCCGAGACCGCGAAGAGTCATCGAGTCGCTCGCAAAGCCGCCGCGCATCAGTACCTTATATTCCTTCTCGCTCTCCTTTTCCCTCTTTCTTTCTCCCGTTCTATCTCGCTCGTCCCGTTTCTTCCCTCCGTCCGCCCTTTTTCCATCGGTCCCCATATTCCCTCCTCTGCTCGATACCATCTACGAACTCTCCGTCTCTGTCTCTCTCTCTCATGGTGCACTCGGCAGCCTTCCTTCTCTCGCTCTCTCGTACTCTTCATATTTTACCATTACCATATCAGGTTCTTCTCGATCCCTCTCGCTCCCCGCGTTACCTCTCCCTGCGCTTCTATTTGGAGTCTCTTATTAAATATACCTACCTTACACACAAATGCACACACGCACGCACGAACGCACGCACGCTTGATCATCACGCGGACCGATCGAGTCATTTCTGTGAGGCCTCCTCCCGCGAGCCTACCCTTACGACTTCGTACGAATACCTACCTACCTTCGTGATGATCTCGTTCTCCACGAGCCTATCGATCGCTACGCGCTTCTTCACGAGTTTCTTCTCCGCGGACATCGGGTGTTTTTCTTTGTTTTACAAAAAGTGTTATCTCCTTCCTCCGCGGATTCCTGTACCTTTCATATCATTTACAAATGATTACTCCCGCCGGAGATAATCGCGACACAGTTCGATGCGGAATGCCGATAATATCATTCCACGGATGATCGTCGACAGCGCCGACGAAAGCTCTCGTCGCAAGGGAAACCAGTCTCGCGCGATGTTCGCGCGGGGGTAAGCGACTGTTTTTAATTAAATCCGACGCGACGCGATGTTCAGGGGGTCGGCAATATCCCGCTCTTGAATTCTTGCCGAGCCTCTTCTCTCTTATGCGGGATCGCGCACCGACAGGACGGTCCACACGTTCACTGTATCTGCGCGGATATGCACGCGGTGGTATGCACGCGTCGAACGCACGCAGGAGAAGAGGGTTCACCGTACCCGCGCACGGCGATACGCGCGGGGGCACCGGAGGGCCCGTTGTTCCATCCCGAGAGGTCATCCCGGTAGAAGTCGCTTGACCTCTGACTTCGGCGCCTCCGTGTTCCCATAAACGTGGCCACGCGATCACCCTTTACGCCCCGCCTCGATGCATCCCGGACGGGATTTTCGGTTACATTGTTCGAGATGCGCGCGCCGGAGCCTGCACGAGACCCGAATGAGGCGGTACCCTTCCATCACCCTTCGTGTCGAGAAAACGCAGCTTTCTTGGAATATTCGAGCAACAAGAACACGATGATGTATAAATTTATGGACGGTTTATGACACTTTTGGAAAAAACAAGTCGATCGAGAAATAAGTGGATCTAATTATGAAATATAATCGTAAATCATGATCTTTGTCAAATCCGAGTGCGGATGATAGATCTAACAATATATTTGTTGATGAGGCGTTATGCACGCTGATACCATGTGTCAGCTTAATTCAATCCGACATCCCGAATCCTCAATTACTCGGATAAGCAGAATTCCACCGACGTCAATCGCGCGTGACACGCGTGACTGCCTCCGGTCGGTAGTGCTCCAATGAGAGGATCTCGTCTGAGATGAAATGACGGAAGGTGGTCGCGGCAAAGGGGAAAGGGCGGCGAGGAGAAGGAGGGAAGGCTGGTACGCGGGTAAAGAGGAGTGGTACACCTGCGGCCATAAACTTGTCGAAGTGGCATGGCATAGTGTAATAGCAAGAGAGAGCGAGAGAGACAGAGAGAGAAAGAGCGAAGCGAGAGAGAACGCGAGGGAGCGTTGCCTTGCCTTTCGCGCGTTGCCCTTGATTGCAACGATAAAACCTTCCCCTTTCCGCCGCTTTGCCTCGCCGCCGCGTGCCCTCTTCTTTTCCTCATCTGGTTCCCCCTTTTTCCATACTTCCTCGCACTCTTCCGACATCTCGAGCGGCTCTCTCTCGCTCTCTTTTTTATTCGTGCATGCGTACGAGCACGTATGCGCGGTGACAAGCGGCGGCGCAATCGCAGGCGCGCATTCTATCGCGCGGCCCGGCGCTCGTAAACTCGGACCGGCCGGAATTCCTCGCGCGAGCGATAGCCGAAGCTTATAAATTCAAGAGCGCGTTCTTTACGAGCGCGCCTTGATCAGCTAACAGTAAAGCGGAGACTCTCGCTAAAGCGGGCCCTGCGATTATCAACCCCATACCTTCCCCGAATAGCGATTTTCCGCAACGTTTTCAATTCTCTCGAATTATGCAATATGAATGAAAGGAAGTGTTCTTCTCCTCCTCCTCGACGGAGCCGCGCCAGCGTAATGATAATCGGGCTCGATTATGATAATCGCGACCGTTGGCCGATGCGCTGAATTATTCGACGATTATTACGTTATCTCTGTGCGCTTGAATTGCGCAATACAAATAGAAAGAAATCGCTGGCGCAGTGCCGCAAGGCGCTCTTACGTTCTTCTAATGGTAGGCCTTTATGTTCCGGTCGGGAGGGATTCGACCAAAAGCCCCGCAAGACATTACGGTATATTTACGAGGAAATTTAGCCACTGGTATTGCCCTTAATTAGCGTAGATCCCTACCATTTCGAGGAAAGATCTTCGAGGGACCGCCGCGGGAAATCGGCGTCGTTTCATCGCGCAGCCTCCCGGCCCGCATTAATCATAAGTCATAAAGCTCACAGTAAAATGGAAAGAACGTGCCTCGGTCGGGTCTCGGTATTCGTTGCGCCATGAAAAACTGGAGAATTATAAGGAGTATCTGGAGGAAACATCAAATACTACTTGGGGAGAATAAATCTATGGTGGAGAATGAGCTACACTCGCGGTTCCACTTGAAAGGGAAGGAAAACGGTGATTTGATTACTACATCACGATGATCTTGTGCGCGTTTACGTTTCACTAATAATTCATAACTCTCTTCTTGTTATATTGTCCATTCGGTTGCAGGAACAGATCTTGATGATCAAAGCGAGACTGTATTTGAATAAATTTGTTACATACTTATCTAAACAGGAAGAACCAGATTTCATGTCAGGTGCACTTTAAAGTATTATTTCACTGCACAAATTAATTATTCGCCGGGTTCAGCGTAAGCATTGCGAAACTTTGCCTTGATTTACATCGTTCGGTATATTGCGGCAATTTGTATCACGTTTACGCGTTTCTCGTGCCTTCTGCCTTCTTTTTATGCCCCGGCCCTTAACGTCCTTCCTAAGGTATTCTTATGTATATAGCGAGAACATTGAAAATGTTGCCATTAGAGCGGCTTATTGCGCGCGGGGTGATCTCTCGCTCCTCTACCATCGTGAAATCACTCGAATGAGGATTACTCCGTGACTTCCTCCTTCCCCGGGCGAACGCGCTCGTCTTTCCTTTCCTTTCGCGTCTATCGACCTCGTCATCGCGGAATGCGATTATTATTCCCTCTTACGACAACGGCGTCGTTTCGCGGAGCGAGGCACCTAAGAACGTGGAATCCCGCGGCGCGCAAAAATCCGCGGCCAGCCGAGATATGCCGGCGTGTAAATTCACTTAACGGCCGAATTTCCGTTCGTCGGTCGTTGCTCCGCTCGCCTTTAATCGAGCGAATAAATTAACGATCGAGATCGTTCCTCGGGATGCTCGCAAAAAGTGGATCATTACGCGTTCGTATTATAACTCCACTTGCTTCCTTTTCTTTATTATTCTCCATCGAGCTTACGCAGATCATCGTGTGACACGCGTGTAGTTTTATAAAATATCTTTACAATTTTGTATCTTTATACAATCGACGCTTCGTGCGAGAGAGAATGACGTTGAAATGAGTCTGGACGTATCCCTAACGGTAGATTAAGTTTCTGCACATTTCCGCGGTATGGCACGGGATTCCAGTAGAAAGCAGCTCCATTCCGCTTTCATTCCGCTCGGCTCCGCGGTCGGCGTACGTATCTACGAAACACTGTCCGACGTAATACCCCGTCTCTTTTTCGCGTAATTTCATTATTTCGCGATGCGCGCGAGATAGAGGGTCGTTAGCTAGACCGGTTAAGCATACGAACCGGGCAAACGTGGTGCACGAGAGGGAAGAGGAGAATCCGACTCTTCGGCGTACGTGTACCGGGAGGAAGAAGGAAGTCGCGGAGATTATACGAGGGAACATGTGCACGAGCGCATCTCGAACGATCCGGCATTTCGATATCGTCGTCCGAACGTGACCGAGCGCGCGCGTTACGCGATTCCTCTCCGCTCGACGCATCCACGACGTGTTCTCGCTCCTCCCAGAAAAAAAGTCGATAATCGATAATTAAATCATGATCGAGTGCGAACACGGATTACTCTCTCTGTCTCTCCCTGGAACGCGATAACACAGGAAGTGATTGCGGCAGCGGGTGACCGCTGAAGAACTCGAATTTCGCAGCTGCCGACAATAGCACTTTGGTACCGCGCTGCTCTACCGAATGCGTTCTGATAGTAAACGCGACGTGATGGATGATTCGGCGTTGCCTGGGCTCCTCGATGCCCTTCCGCGTTACCAGCTTCCCGCGAAAGAGAGATCTTGCATAATTCTCGGCGGCGTTATCAGTGTCTGCCCTCGTCGGCACCGCGGGAGAACTCCTGGGAATTCGTAAAATCGCCGCTACAGAGTCAAACGGAGCCGGCGATTAATTGCACCGTGCATAGAGACACACCAAGTAGGCAGACAGGCACGAAATGAAACGCGCAGCGATAAGAGTCCGCACGAGCGCTCGCGGGAAGCCGATTACGTAACTGTTCAATTAATTAATGCTGGAATACGGAATGCCGTACGATGTGAAATACGAAATTGGAATCTTTCTCATTAAAACTCAAATTTGCCTCTTTACTGATCCCCGTCGCGCAGTCTCTCTGGATTTACCGTCTCGCAGAGTCCTCAAGATGTTTTCAACTTATCCTACTTACCTCACTCCAATTACGCTCGAATTTATGCCCGTTTATCTAAGAAACTTATCATGACAGTGGCTGCAAATAGTCGTCATTAGCATGTCAGTGAACCGCGTTGCGTGACGGACTTCCTCGCGGATGCTGGATGCTGCCCGCTGGATTTTGCCCGGCGACCAGTCGTCGCGCGCGATCTTAACGTCTCCGATCATGCGAGCGACGTTACGGCACTCACGATAATCGCGTTTCGATGCGCATCTTCGCGATGCTTTATCGCGCGTACGCATCGCGAAACCGGCCGCATTCCCCGACATACATCATCAAATTGACTCCGTGTCCCCGCGGCTTCCTCGTAATTATCGTTCGCGCGTAAACGACGTGATATCCACTGCAGGTGTCCACGTTAAGCAGCCGGTGCTCGATCGCGATCGATTTATCATGCGCTCGTGTTCGTTTGGCGCGATTAATAAAAGTCAGTCGCGTCCTCGTCGCGAGTCTGCTGATCGTCCTCGATCCGTTTCGCCGCGCGAGTTGGATTAGATCGCGATGGCAGTTTCCTGTTGCAGAAGTCACCAACGATCATGGAAGATCGGGCTCGATCATTCTTACTTAGGTGCGAGCGCGAGGAGGCTCCAAGCTGCGCGATCAGAACGGCGTGTAATCGCGCTAATTAATTAGCGATCGAATCTAGGGTAACTTCGGTTACGCGAGCGGGAAGTTGTGGGAAGATGATCCTCGCGCGATCGGCGAACCGAAATCTGACGCATGAGAAGCACCCGATAAAGTCGCTAATTGGCGGGCTGTGAAAAGTGATGGCGTGGAACAATCGCGTTCTCGCGCGAGCTGAACGGGCGATACGGTTTCTGCAAGTCCGCGCAATAGCGCGTTTCCATGGCAGATTGTTCTCAGGATGCTTAACGGGAAGGCTCCGTCGCATGGCGCGAAAGTTTCGGAGACTAAGAACATTGTTGGATATCGTAACATGAATCTCTTAATTAACACTTTTTACTCAATATTATACCATAACTTTCAGATTCAACGGTTCTTTATTTTTTATCTCTCTCTTTCTCTTGCTTATTAATATTAAATTATTATTGTAATAAACAAAAGTGTAAGTAAAGTCTTCCGAGCAGGTCCAAGCAATTTGCCGCGAAATTCTCTTTTAATTGTCGCAGCGGGAGGACATGCTATACATAATAATAAAAAACTGATGGTTCGCGAAGATAAATGTTAAATGAACAGGCTTCCTTGCAACCAGCCGGATTTATAAACTAATTGCTGCAGGTAATTGAGAGATCCCGCGGAGCAATGAAAACATTTTCGCGAGAGGAAAGAAAACATTGGACGCTGGTAGAGACTCATCGGTACACCTCGTTCGTTAGAAAAGATCATAATTACGCGCCATATGACTCGACTAATTAATGAAGCCGCTGTCAAAGGGATGCGCTTAACGAATAATCACCGGCAATTACGCGCGCTCGCGAGCGAGTTACTTCACACGATCGCGTTATAATCAATACCCGTAATCCCGTGTTAATAAGAGATTTATCCTTCGCGTCGCGGTTTAATTTTCTCCCGTTCTCGTGCCAATTATGGCAATTAAAAAAAAATGGTGAGAATTCTCTAGGAAAGAGGAAAATCGCCGGATAGATACACATTGTTAATCAGCATATCCCCATCGCAAATTAATCGAGTGTGCTCATTCTCACATTTGCCTTCCATCGCGTTTTTGTGCTCGCTGGGATATTAATTCTCAGTTACGTTCTCCCGAGAAAAATACGCGGCAATTCTGTTTCAGCCGTTGTCAGATTCACAAAATTCCGGAAATGAATTCAGGCATACGAATAATATTCGTAATCGTAATTCGCAAGCTCGAATCACGATTCTTGGTCGGACATTTGATGGCTCGGATGAGTCAGAAGTCCATGGTTGTGGCGTTACCGCATCGCGATGAGTCAATGATCCGCGATGGAGCGAATTCGAGCTCGGCCGGGCCGTGAAAGCGGTTTTCATCATCCTTACCGTCGCTCATTCCTCGCTCCGACGTCGCCGGAACGCACAGGTCGTTCGCCATGGAGATATCGAGCCTTCCTAATCGCGATGCGCGACCCACGACCCCATGGCCGCCGTGGCTACCGCTAAAATGCATCTTCACGTGCACCACGTTGCATAACGTGGTACGCGGCTCGCTAATGTCTCGCTCTTATAAGCCGGCGCTCCTTATTAGAAGCGGAGTAACTTCTGGGCGAGGGTGTATGAAGCGAGGCGCGGGGAAAAACGCGGGGGTGCCTCGCCGCAGCATCTAATTGGAACACGATTCTGACCCTGAAACCCAAGATAGGGAATATTCCGAGCTTCGACCGGGAACTTGCCCCTGCGTTCCTGTCCGTCTTTCCCGTGCACCAAGGGCTGCTGAAAATTCATGGTAGGACTCCGTGTCTGGCGATACCAAGCAAGATACGTCACAGGGTTTCGTGAAACATCCAACGTGTATACCCCATCAATACCGAAGAAAAATCATCAAGTCAAAAATCGTCTGCGAATGTCCCTCAACAACGAGTATCATGACGATTCACGCGCGAGCCGACTGTTTCTTTTTTATCCGTGATAGGATCGGCTACCTCGTCATTGAATTAATAACTCCTGCGCACAATACAGCTCATCAAAGCCTTGTCGTAGCGGGCCGCGAGTCTGCTCAGGGAGATCACGGGAAAAGACGCGTCGGCGTACGGAGACACCCAAAGAAAGAGAGAGAGAAAAAGAGAGAAAGAAGAAGAAGAATATATAATAAGAATAGCCTCGTTAGCATCTCTCGAGCCGGTCGATCAGTATGCAGACGCGCGCTGCAGAATGCACTTATTAATTTTAATCGGTGCTACTCGGCGAGTGGCGAGATAGAGCGAGATGCGCGCGTGGGTGCCGGTAGCGCGAGAACGCACGTGAAAGCTTCCAATTTCTCGCATCTCACTTGCGTGCGTCCTCTCCCCTCGTTGGGATGATGGAATTTCTCGGGTTGCGAGTAACGGTGCCGTGAATCCCCTGAGAACCCCCACTAGAACCCACGCACGTCCGACGTACCGCCGGGAAGCGAGGAAGATCGCATCCGTAATTGAGAAGAAGAAGAAGAAGAAAAAATCGCAGGCGACAAACTTACGGCGCGCACTTGCCTGCTTCACGTTTGCGAACGTTCATCTCCGGGATAGACCTTCCGGTGAAACTTTGTGTCGTCTGGATACGTCGCCTGTTGTGTTAATAAATTTTTACAGAACTATCTTCTTTGAATTTATTTAATCAATTCTTTCGTATTTGTGAGAAGTTTGTCGAGAAGAATCGCTCGCGCTTGAGATGACGAGGATTTCCGCGATAATTCTATATAAGATCTATCCGAGCGGATGATACGCGTTTTCTGAGACGTGGATATCGTCCGCCGGCAGCGAGCGAGATGAAAAGAGACGATTTTAACCGTCGAAGCTTACCTGCACGGCGGAGGCGGACCGCGCGCGTTCGCCTCCCGCGGTTAAGAGCGCTTTAAGGAGCGATTTCTATCTCCCTTAATTACCGTGCCTTTTTCGCCTTCCTGCCGGAGCTCATACAGTGGACGAAGAGAGGTACGGCAGAATAACGTAAGAACCGGGAGCGCGCTCGACCGGCCGCGGCGGATAAACCGAGTTTATGGGCTTTCTTATGTGCGGGCCTTTCCTGCTTCTCGATTTGTATCTTTATGTCGGATTTACAGGCTCGCGGAATACCGTGCCCCGCGTGGTCATTTAGGCGCAACCGGCAACGGCAACCGTACTTATCTCGGAGCCCGTATCGAGTATCGTATTAAACGTAGTCTACGTGGACAACGTGCACTTTCTATGAACAATGTTTACATTTCGTCCTTTCCCGATGCTTTTCTCTGTAAAAGCAGTTGTAGTCTAATTTCTAAAAATTATCGGAAAAATTTATAATCACATTTTATTTCGAAAAATTCGATGATATTGAAGGCAGACGTCGAGGAATGCGATTACAAGTCGGATTGGTTCTCTTTCCTATGCAGCTGTAAATCGACACTTACACGTAACATCTGTGTGTATATATATGTATAGTTCACGTGATCTACGCAGTACGTGCGATTTGCAGGAAAAATCTGCGCACCAACATTACGTAGCCGAATTCCGCAATGGAGCGATTGTCCATGGCGTCGACAAAGTGCGCGGAAGTGTCGCGGATTCATGCGTCAGCATCAGCATTGATCGTCATTGCACGTTACTATACTTACATGACACTTTCTCTCGGATTGCGCCGTAACGCGAGGCACGAGCAGAAGCTGATTCCGTGCGAGCGTTCCGCTCGCTTTTATTCGTCCGCGTATCCGTATCACGTACGATCGTCAGCCGACCGACCATCGCGGATCCGCAAATATTGACGATGACGGGGTACGATCCCCGATCGCTCCGAGACTCGCGGATGCTCTCGAGGATGCTGCGATCCGCCTAGCGAGAGGGAAACGAGAAACCGGGAGAGGATGAGTAGGGAAAAGGTGCCGTCGTGTTTGCCTTTTACTTGAGCATGCCGATGCCAGCCTGCGGAGCGTCAAGGAAATATCCTTGCGCGCTTTATTTTTCTTCGTTTGCTCCTGGGATTTTCTCTGCTTGATTTTAACGTTTGCCATTGGTTCTCCGTACGCTTCTTTCGTCACGCGAATAGGTATCAAGACACATTTTCTTGGCGCATCCATCAAGATTGAAGCAGTATGAATGCTTGAAAAGGAGGACAAGTCGAAACCCGAGCGCATCGAGGTCGACGCTCGTTCTGCTCGACAGAGATGCGGCTTCGAGAGACGATTTTCGTGTCGACGCACACGTCTCTCTCCCGGCGTGACCCCCGCGTGCACACACGCACGCACGTACGCACGAGCGACATTAATCACCGGCCGGGTCGACAGCGGGAACCGCGGCGTATAATGCGCCACGTAGATTTATTTATCATGCGCGAACGCGTAAGTCACCGGTAAATGCCCGCGAGCGGCGCCATTAGGGGCCCCTTTGTGGGTGGAACCACTCCTCGTGGTGCATCTTTCCTCCCCTTAAAGCTTAAAGCTGCGTCATTAATCGATCAGCGCTCTCCGAGCGAGAGAGACAGAGGGAGGGAGGGAAAGAGAGACAGAAAGAGACCTCGACCGCGCTTCCTTAAACGTCTCTCCTCCGCCGGCACCAACGTCGAGAGCAATAAAACCCCGGCGACGGCGCAACGACCACCCTTTTACGACGTCGTTCCTCAAATCGCGCGTGACACAGCACGACATGGAGTTTCCGTGGAGCTTACGTTCGCGCACGTCACTTCGGTTCTTCTTGTGCGACGGGAATTTAGGGAGGCGAAGTAGCATCTTATGCATGTAAATGTTTTCTATGTAATATTTATGTAATCTTTACCGTTGTTCGGGAAAATACTGCCTCATCTTGTATTCGCGTACTGGACAGATCGACGAATGCAAAAGTACAGTTAGTTTTCGTATTCCCATCAATTGCGAGAACGTGACGTTTATATTTCACGTTAATAAGTCATTGTTACAAGCAACAGGAAAGACGTGAAATAAGCGAATAACATTTCACTCGCATTAAACTGCCGAAGTGGCTTTGACTTTCGCGACACGTCCGCCGATATCCAAACACGTCGGCGTATAATGGACTGCAAATTGAAAACGGCGGGCACGAACCGAATGGGAATTTTGCATAAACCGCCCTTCGATTTCGCAACCGTGAAACGAATCACGCCTACCTGGTCCCCGAAGGCGAGCGAGCAAGAGAGATAAAAAGAGAGAAACCTTCGCTCTCCTTATTAAAGGCGCGTCGCTCTTGTCGATGCAGGAGCCGTCGTCTCGAAAACGAGAAACACGAGTTCCTCGCGCTCCCTCGCGCGGAGAACTCGCGCCGGAGAAAGTGCCGGCTGGAAGGGCGCGCAAAAGGGCGCGGCGGTTCTATGCAAATTTATGCGAGCTCTCGAAGCCGCTGCGTCCCTTCGGCTGCTGGCGACCACGACAATCCGGACTACGGCTATTGGGTTATCGGATACACGAGTGTCCTCGAAACGGCGGCCGCTCCTCCTCCTCCTTCTTCTTCTCCTCTGTTGCTCGAGTAGTAAATCGTCGGTCGAAACTGGAACTCGCGGGACCGGCTTCCGCGGGGCTTGTGTTCCGAACCGCTTGTTGAAATTCAAATTCGACCGGTGAATACCGACGATTCGGTCGATCGACGAGCATCGATGCGCGGCCGGATACCGCGATCGGCACTTAGGAACCTCTCGTGTCCGAGATAATCGCGCAGTTAACGCGTGAGTTGCTGGTTTCGGCCGCGATGCGAAGGAAATTAAAGAATCACGAGTTTTCTGAAGAGACATCAGCAGCGAAGAGCAACCCCGAATAAATTAAGCGAATTAAATTGATACATAATGTTTCGAATAACAAATAAAATGCTGCGAATTCCATCTCTGAGAAAAACAGTCGCACGCATTTGTGCGTCGCGAATCGATAATGGCTTGCACGCATCGGCAGGAATAGGTTGCATGGCATAGCAGCGTGGAAGAAAGAGGAGAATAGAGCAGTAGGTGTCTTCGCCTTCGATAGGACGTCATGCAGTTCGTCTCTGTCAAAGGGACCATTGACTCTACATCGATTCCCGGCATGGCGTACATGTCCGAGCGCGGCTTCGTCTTCGTATAAATAATCGTCATCGCGCCGTGCATAATACCTGCGATTATGCCTGATTCGACCGAAACGCATTAATCCCGGCTCGCCACACGAGTCATATTAATCAAATTTTATAAAGAGTGAATAATGATTCCAAATACTACGCGGTTTTTCGATCTCGTCGCAACTTTACAGTTCTATTCTCGGGAGAAACGATGCACGGGTGCCCTCATTAAACATAAACCTTATGAAATCGATATATTTGGTGTTAAATCCAATTTCCTTATAAACATCTGTTTATATAATTAAAGAAGCGAAATTTAAATTGTCAAAACTTCACATAAAAGGAAGAGCCAAATATAAAGATGCAATGCATTGAGTAAATGAATGCCCGGAAAGGGCGACGTGAAAAAAACGCTCTTCAAGGATGATTTCCGTCCGATTCGTCTTGCTTTTTCGCCGCTTCGTGGAGGAAGGTGGTGGCCGGCTTGAGATCCGACCTATCGTTCCCTGGAGGGTATCCTCGCGGTCTCGGCGGGGTGCATGTGCCTAAGGTGGGTTTACCTTAGAACAAAGTGGTTTTTGTTCGGTCTCCGAGCGAGTTGTGCGAGTCACGGCGGTTTTGTTGCCGCCGCCGCCGCCTGGAGAAAGAGAGTGAGACAGGCCAACAAGAGCAAAGACGCGCCACGCGTTGGAGGAGAACCTCTACACGCACCGTCTCCTCCTCTTGGCCTCTCTCAACCTTCCTCTCGAATCCGACACGACCGTCGCGCGTGTGGGTGTGTGCGTGCGTGCGTGTGCGCGCCACCGACCTAGGAACAAGCTCAAGTAACGCGGAGAACCTGGATTCGTTGTTCCTTTTCCCCATGGGGACGCCGGCGTCGATTTCGCTGGCCTGGCATCGTGGATGTTCACTTAATTAGTTACCTGAAACACAGAAGAATCCGGAGAATGTCGGGAGGACACCTGAGAAGCGTTATAAAAATTAGAGTGAACCTCCTCCCGATGACTCGGAGAATCTTAGGTATTGTTTAGGGGCACGTGTGTTTGCTCGCTGTTACTGCTCGCCGCGATCTTTCGGACTTCCTGGAGAATGTTATCCAATTTTTGTCTCCTGCCTGCGAGCGAGCGGAGAGCGGAGCCTCTTACCGTTCCGCTTATCCGCGATCTCGAATCTCGCGTAATTGCTTACCGGCGTGTATCACGGCCGGTGTGCCCCGTTTCTTGTTTGCCGTGCAATGGGCCCAAGCAGTAACATGCAAATCAGCAAGAAACAGATCAGGATCAATGACCATGCATAAGCGGCAATCCCAGTTCGGGCGCAGCTCGGTGGCCTTTCTATACCCACTTTTTCGGATCTCTTGTTTCCTCGGTGTTCCCCGATCTGCACCGTGTCATTTCATTTCGGAAGATGCTTATCTAACATTGATGCAATGAAAAACAGTACCAGCTTCTTCTGCATAACTCTCCACGTCTTTTAGCTTCACTCGTTTGCGTCTCTTCTCTTTCTCTTTCTTTGCTTCTTCTCACAACGGAATCGCAACAGCTCTTTCGCGTCGACACACCCTCAGAAAGGATTTCTGATAACAAGACGAAAAATATTCTTGACTAATTTAATCGTATTACAAGTATAAAAAATATGAAAATAAAACAATTTTTAATTTTAATCAGTAATTTCTATTCTTCTCTCTCGAATTAAATAACATTGTCTTACTGTCTTGAGACAAGAGTAACATATACAAATTTATGCTTATATATTCTTGTATGTAGAATAATTTGATATTAGCGCCACTTTATAGTAGGCTTTGTCGATGTCGACGCATCATTTTCTCACAGTCGCTCGTCGACTCAGCGCTTCTGCGTCCTTTATTCGGATAAAACGGCCAATATTTATGTGTTGCCATCGAAAATCGGGCAAGTGTTTCTGTTATTTACAATGAATAAGTGCAATACTCTACAAGAAATATTAAAAGATATGGAAATATAAGTAAGTATATACAATGTACTTACTTGAGAAATAAGATTCGAGATAAGACATTTCCATATCTTTTAATATTTCTTGTAGAGTATTGCACTTATTCATTGTAAATAACAGAAACACTTTCCCGATTTTCGATTGCAACACATAAATATTGGCCGTTTTGTGCAGATTCTACAAATTCTCTTAGAAGAATAGAATAAGATGTCTTTTAGATCTCACAATATTCTGAAATCAAGAATATTTTGAACTCGCTACAAATTTTTATCTAAATCCTTCTGAGAAAATGAATGAGATAGCACCAAGATTATTTGAATCTAGATTTTCGAATTTTCTATTCAAGATTAAAATATGCTTCTTTTCAATAATAAATATGATTGTCGCTATAGCGATCTTATTTTATGATAGATTAAAGAGTAATAGCATTAAGTCCAGAAATCTTTTCTGTGGGTGCAGTCGCTTTCGCGACTTGAACTGCAGGAAAGAGAGAGGGAGGACATGAATTCCCCAGCCCACTCTTCTATCCAACTTTAGTCTATCTCGAACTCTTCCGAAGCTTTAGGCGAAGCTGTCGTTAGAAACGCGAAGAGGACTCGCGCCGACCGCGAGCCGGAGGAAGGAACGGGCTCCGGCAGAGAGGCACGAAGTGGTGGGTCCCACCCACCTTAGCAGGCCCTCCACCTCGAGACCACGGGACTCGTGACCACCTCGGGCTGATATGTCGAATCGAAACCCCACGTTTCTTCCCGGCTCGCTCTCATCCCTCTCGCCTTCTCCCGCGCTTTCTGCTGCCTGGCTCTATCTCTCTCGCGCTTGCCCCCCTACTCACCGGATCATCCACGAGAATCCTCCTGTGTGTTAGCGTTTCTCTCCTCTCCGTCTACCTTTTTCCATCCGGACCCGCGAGAGAGACTCTCACGAATACTCTTCCCATGATTTACTCGGCCGTCTCGGAAGAGAGGAGAGCCCGCTCGTCTATCGACCGTTCTTTCTCCCATTCTCTCTTCGTTTTTCTCTCTCTTACCTCTGCCTGTTTATCTCGCCGGCGAAATCGCTCCTCGTCGCTTTCGATCGCGCCGAACGCGCTGGAAGATGGAAACGTCGATTAAACGACCGGGTGTCGCCGACTCGATAACGCGCGCAGCCGATGTGATTTATACGCGCGTATGCGCGATCGTCCGGGGAAAAGTTAAAGACCTTTAAGCGAGCGTTACCGCGATAATTATCCCCGCGAGCTCAAGAGAGCCGAAGAGTGCTGGGCTGGAAAACGTGGAACCAGTATAACGTCAATGCCTTTAAATTCCGCGATGGTACCAACACATGGACGTGATATCGGACGGAACGCATTCGTGAACGGCGTTCCCTGTCACATCAAGAATTCGCTTCGAAGTTATTAATCGGCGGCAGAAATCAATGACAGCTCAAGAGACAGACAGACAGACAGACAGACAGAGAGAGAGAGAAGGAGGGAGTGGATACATCCTCCGATCTCTAATTACAGAAACTGATTGCGACGCGAGATTAAATTTCGTCCCCGCGATCGCGTCGAGCATGATCCTTTTTGTGCCCGCGTTTAATAATCACCCTTGCCAATCACGCTTTCAATTAAGGACGCGCGAGCGATTCCGGCGCTCCGTTCGAGATACCCGAGATCGGAGTGGAGAGGCTGCTGTCACCACTGGACGTATGAAATCGCGCGTGTGTGCGTGCGTCTCACGCGGAAGACCTTCTCTCATCATTTTTCGGCGATCTCTGTCTCTCGTTTACGCTACGAAACGCCTCGCTACTCGGCTCGAAGGCAGTACGACAATTAACCGCGGCTAACACCGAGGTTACTGCGCAAGGGGACACGTGTTGGGAACCCGGGTCGGCTCCTTCGAAAAAAGGGAGGAGAGGAGACCTGACGTACGTCAATTATCTCGCCGTCATTTTTTATCCGCCCCCTGCGTGCCTCTCCTTTTAAGTAAGTCGGTCCACGATGGAAAAGTCACCAGTGTGAGCTCGAGGCACTCGAAATGCGTACCCTGCTCTCTCGAGTACCTCTCGCTGTCGACATCGAGGCTTGTATAGATCTTAGATCATATAACAACGAAACAGAATCAGAGGAATGATAGCTCCATTCAACGCGATTAATCGTGCGGCCGTGTTGGCATACGAGTTCAATTCTCCAACACTCGGGCACCTTCCTCATATCCGCAATTCTACGTAATTCGGGCGTTAATCAAATCGGTGCGATTCCTCATTTTTTCCTCGTCGTGGCGAAGTCGTGCCGAGGGTTCGCAATTAAGAGCTTAAGATTATCTGCCTGCGTGCGATATTTACGGTACCAGCGCGGCAGCTCCGGGCTAATAGACGAAGAGATGCAGTCTCGCAGTCTCTCCTCTCTTTCTCTCTCTCTCTTTTTCTCCGTGCCCTCTTCCTCTGCGTCCAGCTTCTTCATCTGCATCTTCCTCCTTACCGCATTCCCTCCTCCTTCGGCGCAACCCACACGCGAGGAGATAAAGTGGAGGATGATCGACGCAGTAAATAAGGTATAGAATACGCATATGTAAATCACGAAGGGCGCACCCACGCCCCCTTACTCAGCGAGCTTCCCTCCCTTCTTCCCTCCTTCGGGGGACCATCTCCTCGCGCCTCATCGTCCCGCGTTCTCGCGCGTCGTGTCCCATTCTCTTTCTGTCCCTTTTTCTCCCGCGTTCCCCATAAACCTCTCCTGCCGGGGCAGAGGTGGTGGTTAAACGAGGAAGAAGAGACGAGAATGAGGATGAGGAGGAGCAGGAGGACGATGCGTGTATGAAGGTGGCTCTGTTCTCCTCACACAATGCCCCGCACTCGCGTTCGTGTAAGCGGAGTGCTCTTCAACTTCTTCTCGCAGCCTCCTCTCGGCGCAGCTGAGATAAAGCAACCATGATACTGCACTCTCCTCCCCAGTCCTCCACCTCACCCCCTCGTCTATCGCCTCCACCCTCGTCACTCTACCCTTTTCTCTCGTACAATCCCCGTCCGCCCTCCCACCTTCGTGCTTCTCCTCTTTCTATCCGCGTCTCACGTTCTTCTCTCCACCTACTTCTTGTACACGACGAACCTCGGCCTGGACGCTCGCTAGATCCACGCCGCGATTTCGGCAGATCGCGGAGATTTTAGGCCCCGCTCCTATGAAACGGCCCGCGGTTAATCTTGTATAGTGCAATGCAATATCGATAATTACGTTGGCGAGGTAAAAAAGATGTATGAAAGAGACGAATGAAAGGATAGACTGTATGAGCCACAATGTGATTCGTCATCAAAGTCCTGCTTTTCTACATTAAGACATAAATTAAAGCGTCGATATTTTATTCGATTCCGCTATCGAGGGGATTTTAGTACCGATGGAGGAGCGTCGGATGAAGCCGAGAGATCGCCGACAGTTGAAATACGATGAAAATGGAAATCTTTTCTAATCGTCCACGTGATCAGCCCTCGAGTCATCGCTCGTTTGCTTTACGGCTGTTTCGACCGCATCGGACGACCATAATTCCAGCGGGGAACGACGTGGCTCCCCCCTGTGCCTGCGGGCCTTCCGGCTGATTTGCGTCCGGCTGATCGCGATCGATGTGCCACTTTCGCAAACGTAATATCTTTGTCCGTCCCGACAAACAATAAGCGACGATCCGATCCGATCCGCATTCGGGTCCGCGAGAACCGATCGTTTACAGCCGATAAAACCGTTCGTTGCGTAAATCAGATGTCTATCTGCCGCGGGAGTACTAGACCTCAAAAGCAGTTAACGACTCGCGGTACTTTCGGGAACCGTAAAAACGAGGAACCGTCTTGTAATATTGACGGGACCACCGTAGCACCCGACGATCGATCGTCTCGATCTATAATTACAAGTTAACTGGGAGAGCCGCAATAAAAAATGCGATGTCGACAATAAAAAATGTCGACACACTTTCGAAGATTGTGTATAATTAACAGGTGCGATCACAGATTTCTTCCGCCAATCTGAGAGTAACCGATCAACCAGCGTGCTTATATCTCGTACTGACGCCTAAAACTTGCCAGAATCTTCGAGGCGTCTCTCGGTCCCTGTTGGGATGGACTACAGGACCCGTGCGGCCCAAACACTTGGCTCGTTCTTCTCGTAATCAATTCTACAGGGCGAGACGGCCCTTAACGGATTGCCTCAGAAGGCTCGAGCCAGGCACGTGACATAGCATATTATGAACCACGAGGGGACGGAAACTCAGGCTCGGCTCGGAAAATCCAACAAGGAAAAGTCGACGTTAGACGTGCCGCGTGCCTCGAACGAATAGTTAAATAGTTAATGGAATGGCTTTAGGGTGCCGGGCCCGGGATTTTCGATGATTCTCTCTCCAAGTATCCAGGTACCTCGAGGATACTGTATGGTCGAGTGAAGTGATCACTTAGAGGAGAACGGAAAAGCAAAGAGGAAAGAGAGGACGCGATAAAGTGATGGAAAAAGCAGACGACGAGAAAGAAGGGAAGAAAAGGATAAGGAGAGGCGGAAAGTGCAGAGAAACGGCGAAGCCCAAATCGTAAATAAGGATGAGGCGATTGTCCTTTTTGAGCACAGAATTTCGGTGATCGAGAAAGAAGGCTTCTTTCCTCTCCTTCTCGCTCGTTTGATCATTCCTCCAAGGGAGAATAGTAGCGGCGTGACGGTCCCATTGTTCGAAGTGCCTGTATGCATCCGCACCACATCTGCACGAGCATGTGCGTATGGCTTGTGTGCGGGTATGTAGATATATGTAGATATATGTCCGCACGCACACCACTTCATGATGGAGAAGTTACTAAGGGTTTCGGTATATATCTGCTTATTGTCAAGTTCCTGTACTTTTGTTACCTTCTGCTCCTCTTCGTCTCTGCTGTTTCGCCCGCAGAGTTATTGTGCTTATCCTTGCCTGTCTCTACCAGGAACTAGAGAAATACAATAATTATTTGCTTTGCGAATTGTTTGCGGCTTGTTTGATCGGTCCGTTGAGCCTCCTTCTTGTCTGCCTCTGCTGTCCTCAGATTCGTGGAGTGTCTCGTTCGTGGTTTCGTCACTTGAATTTTTATGGAAATGTACTGAAAAGCGCGATTAATGTTTAACACGATTTAATTCGACTTTCAAGATTGAAGAAACCAATTTTTTGTAATTTAACAGTATAATTCGACTGAGATGAAGATTTGTGATGACTGAAGTCGTTGAAACTGTGATTTCAATGTACACATCAGTTTTATCACGTCGTTGATGATGATCAGGCACACGTTTTACGGTAACTACTACTCTTTCATGTTTGCGCGACGACGTTCATTGCATTTTTGCCCCGATGACTAGTTGTATTTTTGTATTTTTCCAGTCTGTCAATTTTGCATTATTGCATATCCTGATTGGTCCGCGTGGCGAAACTATTGTTGATCGATTGATCGCGTGTACCGTTGTCCTCGCTTCGAGACATCATTCAAGCACTGCGACGTGTAGAGGTTGAACCACCTGTTGATCACCATGCACCTGTTGCACTCGAGACTCCGGGCGAGTCATACGCGCCTTTCTTCCTCATTGCGAATTTCCCACCCTGTTTCTTCCTTCTTCTCACGTAACAACAGAGATGGAAGAAAAGGTCCACGAGAAAAAATATTACAAATCCAATCCTGGTAATGCGTGAATCGATTATCGATTCTCTTGCGTGATACATAACGCTTCCGCCGTTGCGATCCATCGATTTGAATGAAAATCACAAAGTTGCACTTGAATTGAATCTTGAATCTTGATGAAATTTTTACCGACACATGCGTGCATCACGTGCATACGTATAGAACCTATGCCGTTGCAGTACAATCGCGCAAATGTGTTTATTTAATCTCGAGACTCGGAGAAGCGGGGTTACGAGTTCGTCTCGAGAGTCTCCTAGCTCGTAACGTCTCTCGAGTTTGTTTGCGGATGGGCGCTCCGCTTTGGGTGTCTGGAGAATTTCACATCGTTCCCATTCACGTTGCCGCCTTGTTATGATACTGTGTCGTACTCGCGTGTTTACCGTGTCTCTCACGAGAGCTCGAAGTGTGATTCAGTGATAGGGACCGCGAATGAACGGCGAGCGAGCGACCGAGGACGAGAATTCGTTCCCAGGTATCTTTGAATTAGACGTTGCTCGCGCGAGATGTTTCGACATGCATTATTCATGGATCTTCAGGCGGTTGTGTTTTCTACGGTGTGAATTAAATACCCAAAATTTCCCTTCAATCAATCCTGCGCGTCCAAAATTATCCGTACATCTCTCGTAGATCTCTCACGTTGAACTGTCATCGTGCGAATTCCTTATCGTGCTCAAAGTTACGTCGGATCCTTAGGTTGCATTCTTTCGACGACGAGTTGTCGCTCCTCGTTAGGCATATTTTATCGAGTTACTCGTGCGTTTCGAATATTACACCCACAGAAAAGATTTCTGGACTTAATGCTATTACTCTTTAATCTATCATAAAATAAAATCGCTATAGCGACAATCATATTTATTATTGAAAAGAAGCATATTTTAATCTTCAATAGAAAATTCTAAAATCTAGATTTAAATAATCTTGGTGCTATCTCATTCATTTTCTCAGAAGGATTTAGATAAAAATTTGTAGCAAGTTCAAAATATTCTTGATTTCAGAATATTGTGAGATCTAAAAGACATCTTATTCTATTCTTCTAAGAGAATTTGTAGAATCTGCACAAAACGGCCAATATTTATGTGTTGTAATCGAAAATCGAGAAAGTGTTTCTGTTATTTACAATGAATAAGTGCAATACTCTACAAGAAATATTAAAAGATATGGAAATGTCTTATCTCGAATCTTATTTCTCAAGTAAGTACATTGTATATACTTACTTACATTTCCATATCTTTTAATATTTCTTGTAGAGTATTGCACTTATTCATTGTAAATAACAGAAACACTTTCCCGATTTTCGATGGCAACACATAAATATTGGCCGTTTTATCCGAATAAAGGACGCAGAAGCGCCGAGTCGACGAGCGACTGTGAGAAAATGATGCGTCGACATCGACAAAGCCTACTATAAAGTGGCGCTAATATCAAATTATTCTACATACAAGAATATGTAAGCATAAATTTGTATATGTTACTCTTGTCTCAAGACAGTAAGACAATGTTATTTAATTCGAGAGAGAAGAATAGAAATTACTGATTAAAATTAAAAATTGTTTTATTTTCATATTTTTTATACTTGTAATACGATTAAATTAGTCAAGAATATTTTTCGTCTTGTTATCAGAAATCCTTTCTGAGGGTGTACTTTTAGATTCATTAGAAATGCAAATGTATATCTGATCAGGCTCGCATAAATTTCTTACACGCGCATAAAGTACGCACAGAAATCTACGTATCTAGTTTCCATTACTTGTACCGCTCCTCTTCACAAAACAGAATTTATCAGACAATGCTGAAACGCCTTTCTTCAAGAATTTTCCATATGTTACCGGCGCAACTTGTTGAGCATCATCTGCCATCCTGAAGAATGGCTTACTCACAACTGCTACGAAGGGAAAGAAACAAGTCCACTCCCTGTTGCTCTTCCTGCTTCTTGAGAGAAGCACGTTTCGGTAGTATTATCGGCGGCCGCGCCGAAAACGTCTCCCAATCGCGATCACGGCGAGGGTGCATCGTGGATCTTTTAGGAGGAAAAAGGAGGCGGATGGACGACGCGCGAGCAGCATCTCGACGGCCGGATCTTCTCTCTCGGAGCCCCGTCATTAACCAGGGACTCATCTCTCTCTCTATCTCGGGTGAAGCCATTATCCATTCATATTACGCTTATCGGTGGTTCCCCCCGCGTATACGTGCACCTCTTAAGGTGAGAGTAAGGAGAGAGACGAATGCAAGGGCGAGAAAAAGGGCGCGCGCGTTCCTGTAAGCGAAGTAGATGGGGGACAGGTAAAAAATTGCGCGCACAAGGAAAATGGAAGAGAGGAAAGAGAGAGAGACGAAATCTTAGAACAGAACGCGACGATGTGATTCCATTATTGTCTGAGGCTAAGCATATTTAGCGCTGAGCCTTTTCCATTCATCAATCCCTTTCTTTCAGTTACGGTAATATTCTTCTCGTTTCTCCTTTTTTCTTTCTGCTTTTTTCTGAAGTGGTTGGAATGGTTTTATACATCCGTGCAACCCTGAAAAATATAAATCACATCACTTTGAACGTACCGGTCATCCCTTGATATTACCGTCAGTACATATATTTCCGTCGAACTTTATTCCGTGCATACATGAATATTATCCGTGCGCATCGCGTACGTAATTCTAACTCACGTGTCCCGAATTGAATTGCCTCTTCGCTTTCCGGTTCAACTGACCCTGCATCTTTCTCTTTCTTGCCTTTCTTTTTCTCTCGTTCTCCAATAAACTGATCTCTCTTTCTCTCTCTCTCCCAGCTTCACCAAAGTACCCTCGACCACTCCCAATCCCATATGCCGACGTCCATCCGACCCTCCTTTCCATTCGGTCGGCGCATTATGCGGCGTTCACGTGTGCGCGCGATAGGGCACAACAACGCCGGCAGATACGATCGTCCGTCGAACGGAGAAACCGGCGAGAGCGATTTAAACCTCTCCTACATATTGCCGCGGAAATTGTCGGTCGTTTTACGGCGTTCTCCGGCGGTGTCGGTCGGCGCGGGCTTACAACCTGTGCATCTGTGCGTTCGAATGCCGGTTTGTCGATACCTCGACCGAAACCCTTCACAGATGAGCGTAGAATCCTCTGCTACGCAGAGAGAGAGAAAGGGAGAGAGGGAAGGAGAGAGAGAGAACAACCGCATACCGAATTTAAATGATAATAAGCTATTGCCTACTCGACCCTCTCGATTCCTCGATTCCTCGTGAACGCACACAGCTTCGCGTTCCAAAGTTCTTCCTCCCTCGCAAACACCTCGAGTCCTCTTCGTTATTGTCGAGCCTACTCCAGGCTGATTCCAAGTTGAAACCGCAAGGCGGTTTCGGCCTCGGTGTCGACTCGTTAAATCCTCTAACGAGAAAACCGTATCGTGGTAATTACTTCTCGCGAGACACTATGAAACACACCGGACACACCTTCTTCGTTCTCCAGGTCTACGATGATGATCGATGCCTATCCTCGTCCACGTTACCACGGAGAAATTATTGTCCGGACACTAATAAGCCATAAGCGGCGTGTTGCAGCGCGCGCGGCACTGCAATAAATTAATTTCCGCGTGCGTTTTCTGGATTTAATTAGTGCCGACATGAAGTGAACGCCGCTTCAGCTCGCGAGCTGCGAAGGAGCGACTCGGTTTTACTGATTCCTACTTGCTATCTTACTATTTAGTCCAAGTGTTTCTCGTAAAAGTAAACTGTATTATACATGTACAATGATTTTTTATATTTTATCATTTAAATTTTACTTATAATTATATTTGATATTTTAAAGCTTATAGCGCATGCGATATGTATAAATTTCGACTGCATTCCGAGATTTTCGTTAGGTGCGCCGTGCTGGATTGTTGACCGCGCGACCCGAATAATTACAACGTTCTGCAGCCGCGCTTATGTGGTAGCGGACGAATAATTTTTCCATGGCCACGCTCGTGGCGTGCTCGTGGCCATCCCATGCGTAGGCTACGCTTTTTGGTAGGAGGGCACGGGCCCTCGCAGTTAACCTTCTTCTTCCACATCGTGAGGTCCACTAGGCTAGCAGTGCGTCTCAATTGATCGCGCGTGCCACCTCAAAACATCTCGAAACGTGATTCCGCGACGTGATCCATATCAGATCTATATCATATCATATCAACGAAGCTGGTTCATACTTGAACAAACATCAACATCGTTTCAGATTTAATAAAATAAAATCGCTTTTCGCGATTAATTGAAATACAACTTTCTCCGACCAATTGAGTGTCGCTTATCGTGTCGATTCTTCTTTTTCGATCAAAACTCGCCTTTTCGCAAATGGGTAAGAGATCGGAGCTTGACCACGTGCGATTCTGGCGGTCGGGCCGGCCATCGGCGAGGGATTTTCTCGCGGACGAACGGCCTAATGATACGTTTTTCGCGATGCCGGTGAAACTCCCGTGGAGCGTGAAAGCAGGAAGTCGCCGCGAGCCTCGGTTCCCGCGCTTGGTCGCCGCCGGTTGAGCACCGTCGTCGTCGTCGTCGTCATCGTCGGCGGCGAGCGGCGAGCGGCATGAGAATTTTCCCACAGTCCCCGACCACGTGGGCCCCAACGCGCGGGGACGCACACCCGCTCTCGCGATGTTGCCACACCTCGACAACCGACTGAGAGGCACTGCATCGCCTGGTAGGTCGAGGCGGGGGGACAGTGGAGGGCCGGGGGAAGAGAGACGGAAGGTCCCAATTGAAGGGAGGAAGGTAGCACCGCACCGATGGAGGAGGGATGGAGAGGGATCGTAAGAGGAGAAGGGTACGCTATGTGGAGGAAGAGAGAGACGCTCAGGCGTGTGCCCCGTGTTGACGAGAGAGATGGTGCGCTAGTCGGAGCGTGAGGGGGACGAGAAAGACAGAAAGAGAGAGAGCGAAAGGGGAGATGGAAGCGTACAGGGTGTTTTATACAGGGAAGGACATTCGACACGGACGTCCCTTTCGCTACTTTTATATCGTCGCGGGGTGCCCGGTCGTAAGAGGCACGAGATTTTACCATTCGCGTCCCTACGCGCTTCTTTTTTATCGTTTTTAATCAATTCGTGGTCGATATCGATTTTTGTCTGCGGTTCAAACGCGATGGTGTTCTTTTTACGGACAAACGACTGGATAAAACCGGATGGCGAACGAATACCGTGTGTTCTCTGATGAGCGACGTTGTCGGAAATAACTGGGGGTATCGATGCGGCGTGGTGGTCTTGGTAAAACGTCAGGATCGTGGCGGTGATTTTTGCGCGACGTGAGAGCGACTCGATTCCACGGAAACGCGAAACGCTCTCGCATTCTTTGCCGGGCTATTCTTCACGTAAGGGCAAAAAAGACGTGCGGCATACCAGCGAAATATTCGGACAGGTCTGTAACTAGTTGCCGCTCGCGACTGATGAGTAGTGGTCTCCCCGGCCTCTCGTTTCCCTACCACGGGAATCCTCCAAGGTTCGTGCACCTCGCCGTCCTTTTCCCGACCGCACGCGGATATTTTAAGGCAAATGAGATCATTCGGGCTGTCCTCGGCGCGGTTAATTGCCGCGGTTTTGCCAGATACTCGAAATTCCGGCTCTACCTGAAGCCACCGAGCGTGTCCTTTGACGACAACCTGCGGGATACGTGGAGAAGTAAAGTAAAAAAAGCAATCTTGCATTCCACCTGAGAATGATCGTACGTGTTGCAAGGAGGGCGATGGCTCCACTGATGAATTTTCTGAATTGATTTTTCTGTAATAACGGAAGCAGATGAATTACATATTTGTCATGAAAAATAATCGGATACGTGCCTTCCTAACAATTTTATAAATGTTACCATCATGTAGTTTATTATAATACACAACCAGACACCGATACGCCAGAATATAAGAATTAAATAAATAATATCACATTATTACTCACAGTAATTACTCAGAATCAGCGATACGATGAATTATAGAAGCGACAGCAGGATCATTAGTTACCCATTACGATATTTTACAATCAGCCATTCTATTTTCAAGATATCGATATTTGCATTTACGTAACACGTCGCGCGTTCTAAAGAGACTCGCGAGCGTGACCCTAAACGCTATTTTTCGGGAGCCTCTCGCTACAGCCCTGCTCAGTAACAAAGTAACGGATACACGTATCCTCGACTAGGTTCCGCTCAAACACGCACTCACGCACGCACATACGCGCTCACATGCATGCGTACGCGTGCAACGATCGCTCCGATCTGGGGTGAGGCCCAACGGACAATTGCAATTACGGGGGTTCATCCAGGTTGATTTATAAGCAGCGGGGGCTTTTCCATCCTCGTCCAGCGCACCCACGCACTCTCTTTCTCTCTCGTCGCAAGCAGATCCTCGCTGCCCTTTTTTTCACCTCCGCGCGGACCCTCGCGATGTATCCGCCTCTTTTCTCTGCCTTCTCTCCGACTAGTCGCTGACGCTGCTGGATCCTCCGTATTATGTTGGCGCACGATAGGACTTGCCCGGGGGGGTTGGTGGATTTCCAGGAAAAGGAGGGTCGTACCTTATGGAAATCAGCTCTCGCGTCATTAGCCCTGGCCATGGGGCACCCTGCTCGAGAGTACTCGTACCCTCACGAAGATTCCTGCGAGGTCCATGCGAGCAACATTCGAGATGATGCAGGTACTCTCGGTGGAGAGTAAATCTTCCAGGGAAGGCTGAGAAGGGAGGATACACGAAACTCCACAGTGTTATTATTGCACGTTATTTGTCGCTCTCCTTCTGCGTATATTTATTGTATAAGAACAATTAAATATGGGTATTCAGAGCGACCCGTTACGTGACGAAATGCATCGGCAACGGTGTCACGTTAACAAAGTATGCGTTAATCGCTGAGCCACGCCGAACTCGCCTCGCTCAAACGACGTAAAAGGGGGGAAACTTGTTTGCTCGATCGATCGACGAAAAACTAGCAGCCGCAGGGGGCGCCGATCGATTTCTTGCCGTGTTTTCGAGGCTGCCCGATGAACGCCGAGCATGTAGAGTAAAAAGGAAAAAGACTGCTGGGAGAATGAAGCGACGGTAAAAAGGTACGCGAGTACGAAGCGCGGGACGAATCGACGTGTAAATACGCGCGTGGTCGATTCTTAGGTAAAGGAGGCGCGTCGCTTTTGTTCGCGCCGCCGGTATCGATATTAACGGGAATCGATTCGTCGTGCCGAACGACGGGCGCCCGCGCGACTCTGCTCGCCTCTGGTAGTACCCCCTTTCCTCCTGCTACCCTAATCGTTTGGTCTCGGAAGGGGGGCAGCCCCCCTCGAATGCCTGAGTAGCTCCAGTTTTTCGGAGCACCGTTCCCGTTCCCGCTTTCGCGCGCCTTTTCTGTCGAGGGCGATCGTAAGAGCGCGACCGATCGCTGAACCGATCGACTTTGTACAGAATATGAGATTCCGTTGAGCGCCGCGTTTGATGTCCGCCGTTTAATTATGCCCTCTCACTCAAAAAGAGCCGGCAGTCAATATCGCATGGACGGGAGGATGACGCGGAGGAGTGCGGAGCGATAAACGGCAAGAGAGAAAGAGAGAAAAAGAGTGAAAAAGAAGGCAAGAGGGCGAGAGGGTACCTCGGGGGAAATCCAGTCACGAGGAAGGGAATGTGCAAATGCCATCGCGCACGCCGTATAGCCGAGCCACTGCAATTTCGTTCTTGCAGCCTCCCGCAGTCCCTCGAGCAAAGGAACCTCGAGCGAGCGAAATATTGTAATTGCGTTATCATGAGGGTGTACGTTGCGGCGTGTTACGTCGCGACGGAGAAGAGCTCTGCGTTGCCTCGCAGGTTCAGGTAACATTGTTCTTCCCGTTTTTGTATCATCACTCCTCGATCAAGTCACTGATTGTGCAGTGAATTTTTGCTGCCTCGGGAAAGAACGTTGCGTCAAACTTGCGGGATTGCGAGCGGAGAACCCACCGTGGAAGGATGTGCAGTGTCGCAAAAAAACGCAGGGTCTCCTCTGATACCGTAACTTGAGAAGGGGAAGAAACCCTCGCGAGGTTCCTCGGTCGAATCTCGATCGAAATTCCGTCTGGAAACCCGCGGCGTGCGGCCATCTGCGCGCACCTTGCGCGAAACCGACACCAGTCTGGAAATTCCGGCGCGATGCGATGCGATCTCTGCCGCGCGATCTCCCGAAAATTCTTGGAGAACGCCAGTGGAGCGATCATCACGAAGGATCACTCTGAATCGCTCCCGTGATCGATTTTGCTTATTATACCAAAGATTTGCATTCAGAAAACGACCGATGATCGCTATCCATCGAGCCAAGACGACCGTCATTATGAAATAGTAACCGTGCATTTATCGGCATGTCAATCAGAGGGATCGGCCGAGCGAGAGAGACCGCAGCAAAAGAGAGAGAGAGAGAGAGAGCGCGCTCTCATTAAAGTCCGCGAGATCCCGAAACGATCCCGACGAATTGCCGCGAATCGTCGCTCCTCGCTGAAGCGGTTCACTTTCGCGTCGCTTTAATATTAATGCCGTGGGCATCGTTCGCGGGGTTTTCTGCTGTAATAACGTCATGGGGCCCGCGGGTGTACGTGCCGTCTCCGCGTTTTTACACCACCACGTGGCTCTAACTCATGCCGTCGTCGTCGTGCTACACTACCGCTACACGGGAAGAGGCAGCGTGGTCAGACGCTCTATGGGGGCATAAATTATGCGCGCCATTAGATGCTAACTGACCAGGTATGTATCACCGGGCTATTGCCCGCTGATACCGGCAGATAAGGGGGACCGATGTGTCGAGCAGGACGAAGGAAATGCGGAAAGGAGAGAGATAAAGAGAGAAAGAGGGACTGAGGTGCGTTTCTTATATTGGCCGCACACGGAACGGTACCCGGATCTCCTCGCGGCGTTTTCTGGCCGCGAGTAATCGCTCCGTAAAGCAATGAATGACCAGGCTCGCTTCAAGTAGACTGCAAGCGTCGCGACTTGCCGCGATGGATCGGTTACGGGTACCCTTAGGGCACCTTACGGGGTGCCACGCGTTTCCGTCGCATCAGCATTAGCTGCGTGACCGCTCAAAATAATTGAGCAGCAAGAGAGATAAGCTTTTCTGAAACGTTCGGTGATACTTTCTTGCGACTGTTAATTGCCCATTTGTATCTGATGCTGGAGGCAACGTGTGTTTGCGATACAGTACGGAAGTTTTAGGTGCACCAACGTGCAGCTGAACGCATCGCGGAGTAAATGGAGCGATAAGCGAGTCACTGATAGCGATGACAAACGCTCGCGACGCCGATTCCCGCCGGTAATTGGCGATATCGTGTAACGCGTGTGTTGCTGGAACAAAACGAGGCCGGGCAAGTAATTGATATCGCGAAATAATATCGGCACTTCTCGCGACGCGTTGTCGCGGTAATTGCCGGACGGTTCTATTAGTCTCGATGCGTTTTCTGTCCGCGGCGTCGTTCTCCTTGATGTCCATTCGCGTGTACAAGGGCCACTTGGTGCTACCGTCTCAGATCGGCGTCCCCTATCGCCCACTTAATTACGGCGACGTCTTATCTGTCGGCATGTCCGCGCCCGACTCGTTTGTTCCTCCACGATCTCGTTATCGGAACCTTCGCGGCGGGATAAAGATCGGGCGGGGACTCGAGCAGCTTGTCTAGTCGCGTGATCTCACGTACATAAATTTCGCCAAACGGGTATTTTAATTAACAATACGCTGCAGACGCTACGTGAAGGCTTGCATCGAAAAAGCAGCAAAGAGATAGCAAAAAGAATTGTGTAACGTTTGCAAATTGGAAGATTCAGAGGAATCGCGTTTAACGATACGGCGTTTCAGAGTCACGAGTGATCAGCTGAGACATTACAAGTCCGTTAGCTGATCCCCGATCCGGAGAACCGTGCAGGAAACTGCATTTCTTCACGCTCCCTCGTGCGATCGACGGCAAAACGCGCTTCGATAACGGCCACTGCGGAACTGCGCGTTTCGTCGTCCCAGAAAAGATTCGTGCACAAAGCGATACGGTTCTCCCGCGGCGTTTCCGCTTCTATTTGCTTACTGAAGCTTCTTCAGCGCCCCGCAAGCGGAAGGAGTCCGTCTTGCCACGTCGGAGCATCAATTTCACGGCTATCGGAGCCCGTCGCTTCATTCCCGTCGGCGTGTCAGTTCCGATCGGTTCTTGCGCGATCGATCGCCGCATAAATTCATAGAAGCGGCAAAACCAGCGCAGCTTCGATCACCGCGGCGCGTCCGGATTTTTCACGGCGGCGAACACGCACGCTGGCGAACGGTAATGAACCCTCTTCACGACCAGCTCGGCGTGATCACTTCATCACCTGACGATATCGCGCGCTCTACTTTATGTAAATCAACTACATATTGGATCATTAGCTAAATAATCTGTCGCATCTAGATGGTGATACAATATGATAGCGATTTTTTGGAGAATTTTGCTTTTTTTAAGTTATCTATCTGGCTATAAAATTAATATTCGACAAATTATGTTGCGCTCTCAAAACTTTTATTTCTTAATTAATGACTTAATATTAATATTATATAATACATATGCAAACTAGTATAATAATATATCAAAGCTAATAATATATTACAGTGACTTAAAATTATCCTCCTTTTTTATCATCTTGCTATAATGGTTGTCGATCTCTTTCGTGTTCCAGGATTCGAGGGCGACCACTGCGAGCAGAACATCGACGACTGTCCAGGCAATCTCTGCCAGAATGGTGCGACATGCATGGACCGGGTGAACGAGTACTCCTGTTTATGCCCACCGGCCTTCACGGGCACGCAATGCGAATTGGACGTGGACGAGTGTTCTGTACGGCCGTCCTTGTGTCATAACGGCGCCACATGCACCAATTCGCACGGCAGTTACTCGTGCATTTGCGTGAACGGCTGGACTGGGCCCGACTGCAGCGTCAACATCGATGATTGTGCAGGTGCGGCCTGCTTCAACGGCGCAACCTGCATCGATCGTGTCGGCAGCTTCTATTGCCAGTGCACGTACGGCAAGACCGGTAAGTGCGAGCCAAGCTCTCGTTATCTACTGTAGGGACGACGATCGGGAATCGAGTATAAGGGCGGCATTCTGTGTCATCCTTGGAGAGACGTTTCCTTGTTCAAAACATGCTGGTTGCGTATAACATCTGATGCTAATAAATTTGAAACACTCGCGAGTCTTGAGGCTTGCCGTTGTGTTTGTTTAAAAGGTCCGTAATCAGGATAATTAAAAATAATTAGAACGACATAAAAGCTGCGTGAAAATTATGATTCGCGTGCTGTATCAAAGCTATAAAGAGCAGTGCGATATCTTTATTCGCGGTAGGAGATAGCTCGGACGGGTTTCGTTAAATTTGCCAACACGGTCGCCAAAAAACGTGAACGTTGCCTGTAGGCGCACCTGGTACCAATTTACCGGTTTGCGAGACCGCTCTCGGAGCAGATCGTGTCGTATCTGATCGTATTTTTTACGTGGTATCGCAATGGTGCGCTTGAAGCAGCAGCCGTTTACATCGAATTCCGGGTTCCGAGGTTTATCGGCCGCCGCGAGGCCGCAATATCGCCTGAGAAATATGACGCGGGCTCGGAAGCGCAGAAAAATTCCGCGTTCGAGGAGGAACGAGCGAGGGACTCGCGGCACTCTCGCGCGAGTGACTCTCGGCGAGGTCGCGTATCCGCGCGGAGTGATTAACTCTATACCGAGTATGGGATCGGAAACAAGACGCATCGGATCGGCAGGTGCATCTGCACACGTGCGGCCGCGTAGCGTAGAAACGGGTCCTTCGGAATCCCGGGATTCCGAAGACTCCCGGGGGCCCCGGACTCCTCACCGCCGACTATCGACCTTGGCGACTGGAAACGAGTTTCTGTCCTTATACTCGCGCCCATCGCCCTGCCATACCGCCATGCTCGCAGTCGAAGCGTGCTTTCCAGATCGATCCGCGCGCCGATCGCCAAATACAGGCATATTCGGCTTCTGCAGACCGAACGTCTCGTCCCCGCCATTCCGCCGGCGACGATGCTGTCGGTCCACTGTCGCTTCGTGTGAGAGAAAGAGATTTGTTAAGTGACGAGTAAATGTAGAGACATATCACCAGAGAAACTATATTCGTCACTTTTGGCTAATAGAATCCATGAATGAGGAAACGGCGAGATCGCACTGATGGCCGGACATGTCGATGCGATACACTCGGCTCGTAGATTTTGTAGGGAAAATGTAGAAGAATACGTTACTCCGTGATATTGTTACTGTTTCTAGGAAGCAGAGGAAATAATTTGTGTGTAGCGAACACGCGATGTATTATATTGTACGAACGCGTAATGCCTCTCGCGCTCTGCCTCGGGCGCGCTTTCGGCTCGCTGGAGAAATACGCTTACAGTTACTCGCGGGCGTGCTCGTGCATCTGCATGCGCGTTTACTCTGGTTTATATATATGAATATATCCCGGAGACTTTGGTACCGTTACCACCGGGCCGCCATGGGGAAAAGTTCGCCGCGCGCGACGCACGCGAGCCGTTTCCCAAGGAAAATTATGTTCCCCGGCCTCCCGGCTCGATTTTAAATTGTCCTTCCGAGCTTACGTCGCCGGCAATTTCCTTAACTAGCCCTGTAATAATTTGTCTGAGCTGCATAATTTATCGGAGATCGAAGGAAGCCGAGGTACACGCGCGTGCATATGCCCCGGTGCACAGGAAGACGCGCTTAATAATTCTCGGAGATCGTTCATGATTATCGTCGCGCCGATATGCAAGAATAAGAAGATCCGCGATGACTTGGCAAAATATTGCAGGTATATTTTACTCTTATCTCATTTATCGCGTCGCATTTATCGCGATCCCGCAAAAATGTTGGCAACCAAAGACATTAGTCAATGAGACAGAGATCAAGTATTATTTCCGCTGAAAAGAATATCGCACTCTCACGGCATAATTATATTTTCAACTATACTTCGAATTAAAAATATAAATATCGTGCAACAGCAAGTACGAGATTTAAGACCGAGCGGTCCGCTTTTGTTTCGCAGGGCTGCTCTGCCACCTCGACGACGCCTGCACGTCGAATCCGTGTCACGAGGGCGCGATCTGCGACACCAGCCCCATCAACGGGTCCTTCACCTGCTCCTGCGCCACCGGATACAAAGGACTGGACTGCTCCGAGGACATTGACGAGTGCGAACAAGGTAAGAATCTTGCTCCTTGTACATCCACGTGCATCAACAGCTCGCGTTCTCGTATTACTCGAGAGATTTCTTTTCTCAAGTTCCGTACACGTTCTTTACATTCACGGTGACTGAATTCTGATTCGCCAGCGTTATTCTTTCGCGTTAAAATATATTTCCGTGGTGGTTGATTTAGATGAGCGAATGACCCGCTTTTATGCAGACCCGTTCTGGACCCGAAGAATTTACATAATCGCCGATTACGCGCGGACAAATTCGGTAAAACACGAACCCTTTAGTCGATCATGGCTGAATCGCATCGGCCGATTAATGGCAGCTGCCTCCGAAGCAGATCGACTGTATATCCGCGTCCGTTTCGGCCAAGCGATTAATTCGCATTTCGAAAGTAATCTCCGCTTTAATCGAAAGTAATGAGGGTCCCTCGGTAGATACAGTCGGCGCGGTTATTAATGACAGGCTCGATTCGAGAACGCAGAAACGACGGTGCGCGATCGGGCAACAAAAATCGGCCGCGGATTGCTATCGGACAGATGTTATCGTGCAATGAGACCAGTTCGCATTAAAGTCGCTGCTTGGAAAATAACAAATCGCCACTGGGGCGCGGCTGCAATAAGATTTACCGTATCACTGATGCGATTACTCGCGTCTTAACGTCGGCTTAATTAATTAATTAGTGTTTTCCGCGGAAGCACTATTTCTCAAACGCTGCTGATTCATGAACGAAAATAAAGGAAAGAGACTTCTAACGCTTCTCCGATGCAGTGTCCACATTTTATCACAGCGACGTTGAGTGTGCGGCGCCTCTTTCACACGCGACGTTAATTTGCCGATTGCGATTGAAAAAATTTCGATGAGCCGTTGACGAGATTGAACGACGGCGTTCGCAAGGGTCATCGTGCTCGGTAATATCTCCCTCCGATCACGTATGTTCGCGCGATTGTGTGTCCGCTCGTCCACCTCGCACGATCTGTACGTGTTAACATCGTTGCATCAGCGTGGGCAGTATGGTAATTGCGAGCCAATCGAGGACACACGTGCGAACACACGACTGCGCGATCTCTCGTTCTCTCTTCCTTCCCTGGCGAAGCGGAGGAAGAGATCGGCCCGTGAGTACACTTCGTTAGCATCATTAATGATCCCGTAACGAAAAACAGGAGCCGAATTTCACGTTGAGCTTCACGTAATCAAGGCGACCGACCGAATGCGATACGTTCCGATTTTTATCCATCATCGATCAACTCGCGAGCGAGCGAGTTCCGGTGGGAGTGGATCATTACGCTCAATCGCTCGAGAGGATCACCGGCGCGGATAGTTACGTGTCTACTTAATGACGAATTGATGGTACGAAACTCGCGGACCGCCACGCAATAAAATAACTCCTGCGGGAAATAAACAAGGGAATATAATAATTTGAATATTATTATAATACTTAAACATGATTCATGCATGCATGACACTTAAAATTTTCATAAAGGTACAAATTAATTTAAGAAATAGTGTTTATGCAACATGATTCACAGTTGCTACATCGATTGCTGCAAATATCGCTCGAAAGCGAAAGAAGTGCAATTTTTGCGAATTCTACATCATCGAAATGAACGCGAAAGATCTTTTCGGGCGAGATAACGGCAAGATCCGTTCGCGGCTCGAGTACAGTAATCGCCGGATTAATGTGCGCGATCCGAGCGTACGGGGGCCCCCATGGTCCCCGTAAATTGAAAACCCACACGGGGCAGATTGGCGGACGGCGGATCGATCGATTACGATCGATTAATTCGACGCCACGTGTTATTTATCGTGCCGGGTCCTCGCTCTCATCGCGCCGTCCTATCGTCGTCGGGCTGCGTGATCGATTCATCGCCGATCGGGAAGCTTTAATCAACACACGTTACGAGTTCATAAGGGAGTAAAGTGATTGCGCCCGAACTTACTGGCAAGTAATTTTCGAACACAACAATGACGTAATGAGATAAAATAATTATATATAAAAAAATAAAATAAGCCTGGCTGTTATTCGATTTAAATTTCCTTAATATAATTTGGATTGTTTAATGATTGGATCGATTAAATCTGGGTCCCAATTTAAATTGAAAGAGGACACTTATGTATCGCGCGAGATTTATTGTCCGATTACACGCGCGCGTAAATTTAATCGTGCTCGGATGTCCGCAGGGGTGCAGCGATCTCTCCCTAATTTTCTCTCCCTTTCCTCTCGCGATTTTGCCGCGTAGCTGCAGGCAAACTTGTCACTCGGAGTTGTTCTTCTTCCCCCGGTACCGTAGGACTGTGTGATATGTGACCTATGATTGGTAGGTCCCGCGTGATGCATCGCGAGGAAATCCTGCTGCCGGGACGACAACGATTATTAATAATTCCGCGGGCATAATTAATGACCGTGCGGGAATTTATCGAGACCTCTCCTCGCGGCAGCCATCCCGAACGAACTCTGCACTCGTCGAATGCGTGCACGCAAGATCGGACCGCGCGATTGGCCGCGTATACTTTGTATCGGAGGCGCAGCTGTTGATACCGTTATCGACACAACGCCTTGATAAACGAATAGCAAACGAGTTTCACCGGAAATGCAACGGGGATTTTTGCAGTGCAATGTTACGCATATGTCGCATTTTTAAATGTCGAAGATAATAATGCGGCGATTCTCTTTCTTGCTTCATATCTCGAGCTTACGAGTCGAGATGTTAATTACTTCTCCATTTGCCTCGGCGATTCATCGGCGATAATATAATATTATATGGTAAATCGCGATTTTTTTAATTCGCGAGTTTTAATTTCCCGCTGGTTCGCGTTGCGATGCGAACGAATTTATCGTGCCATGATGGTCGCGAATGCGGGCCCGAAACCGGGGAGATTAAGCGGCAGTTCGGCAATGTAAGTACATAGGTAATGAGTTTGTAATTAACCGGTGGACAGGCAGTAGTCGCGAGTTAATTAATAGTCCGGCCGAGGCTCGAGCGCGGCATGGTGCCGCATTCGATTTCCTTGATACGCACGCAAGCGCACACATTCCGATTTGTCTGGATTCCATTATTAAATAATCTTCAGCAGAAACAATTCTTGGAAATTAAAGAAAATACCTTTCGCGAAAGTCTTTATTTTTATCAGAATTAATTCGTCTTGATCAGAGCGAAATTTTGTGAATAATAGTAACATGCCAGACGACATTGAAACTTTTCATGAATCGTTTTCAGATCGCGATTGAACAGACTGTCGCGAATTCGTTGGAAACTTCGTTGCAAAAGCGAATGCAGCTGACAAGCGGTAGTATCAGAGAACGATCTCGTGTAGAAATCCCCTTCGTTGCTGGGTACACACCCGGTATAATGAACACGCCCGTAGCGGAGCGTGGCAGCGTTAATACGTTTCGTTCCGGACAAAGACACTTCATTAATAATCGAAAGCACGTCTTTTGTGTCCGTCTTGCGAGTTCTCTTCCTCGATCCCCGCCCGCCTCGCTCCTCCGCTCGAGAGGAACTCTCGCGTCGCACACACGCCGCGGTGGATCCCCCCTCTTGCATTAGTAGCCGTTCGTTAATCAACCGTCACGGAATTAATTGGATTTCGGTGGTGAGCGTTAACATTTGGCTCGTTGATTGCCACGCACGACCACGCACGGCCGAAAGCGCGTTCTCGCGCGCGGGAAGGCGATAATCGTCGTTCCGTGATAATTAGCGGCGCAGCAACCGCGCGATCCGAAATGATCATAATTTATCTGAAATGTCAACTCGCGCTTTTTCACGTGCGTTACTTGACAGTTGAATGTTTAATCTCTTGTTACGCGTATACGCTTTCTCGAATATCCGATTGAGTTCACGAAAAGTAATTGTTACGCTAATTGTGTGTGCGCGGTTTTCCAAAATTACCGGAATCACTCGCGACGCGACGTGCAATTTGAGCAGAAACGCCCGTTAAAAATACCGTATCGCGTGTAGCGCTGTCATTTATCATCCGTTACGAATTATTCCCGCGATGGCCGATGGCTCGTTCGTTTGCGGTCCGTGCGCGTTTGAAATATGTCCAGCTGCCTCATTTCGAGCCGTTAGACCGTTTCTTTTCGCTTTTTCACCCACGAGCGTACGATGAATCGGTGAACACGCGTTTTTCTGCGATCGTTCCGCGTTCCCTACAGCCGATGGCGGCATCGCGTTCCACGCGTTATACGGGGGGCAGCGTAATTAGGAGGACATTACTCAAAGACAGCTTCCCTCTCTTCCTCCTTCTTTTGCCTGAAGAAGAGTCGCCTCTCTCTGGTGCGGTCCTCTCGCGGAGGCCTTCGGCTGCCTTTTGCTTCGGGGGCGTACGATTATTCACTTCTGTGCGCGAAGGACGCGATTCGAGAAATTATCGGTAAATTACCGTACAGCCGTGCACACCGGCCCGCCGTCACGTCTCGCGTTGTACGATGATGATGAAGGGCGAGCTACCCCTTTGGCCATGTAATGCCCGGTTCTCGCGCGTTCTTACGCGCGCACGAGTTTTCGCCCGTCTACTCGCGCGATTAAGCGACGCCGATGTGGTTATCGTCGATTTATCGCTTCCGCTCGCGACCTCTCAAAAGTCGTCTCCCTGGGAATATTCTTAACGAGAAAACGAAGAAAACGTGTCCGTGAAATAATACATTAGTCTCCGCGCGCACGTCGCTTTTATCGCGAAAAACTCGTGGAAGCTTCTATGTAATATTTAATCAACAGCTTTGAATAGAATGAAGAAGAATTAAATATTTCAAAGCATAATTATTACGCAAAACAGGTCTATTGCATCGATCCTGCGAGTATTAGGACGACCGATTCGACACTTTCGCTCGTGAATTTTTCAATTAATCACGAGCGAGATCCGCCCGCGTTTCCCTGAAGCCCCGAAGTTTTCAACGCATTCTTTGCGGACGCCGCCGCGCATTAATACCCGGCCGGTGATTAGCCGGGACTTGGAGGCTACCTCATCTCATTTATCCCCTTTTTTTCTGTCTCCCACCATCACCCCAGCTGTTTGATACCACAAGTCATTAAACTCTGCAGCCCGCAGCCGTCCCTCCGCGTTACCACCGCGCCCCGTCATTCGTCTCTTCCTCTGACGATTGCCCTGGGCACCCGGAGATTCTGAAGGCTGATAAAGCGACAGGGCTCTCGGCTGCGAACGGCCACGGCAAGAAATACCCGAGGATTAGTTTATTAATGGCCACCGGGCGTAATTATCGGCTGCTGCGCGTCAAGGTGGATCTTTCGATGTTCCGTTCCGAGCAGTGGCTGATCGCGTCATTTTCGCGATTCGATTTTTTTCATTTTTCTTTTTATTTTTCGTTCTCTTTCTCAGACCGGGAACTTATCGGCCACCCTCGGACACCCGCGGCCGTGCCCTTAAGTCGGAATAATAACTTAAGCGGCACCTGAACGTTCATGACTCGCAGCGCGGCCGCAGGAAATAATCCCTTAATGCTCTCCGCGCGGCTCATCCTGCGTTAATTCGAGATAGTGGTACGGCAGAGTACGATAAGTCAGGGAAATCGGATCCTCTCTCTCTCTCTCTTTTTCTGTGTTGCTCTCTTCTGTCGTCCCACCCCGTCTCACGCTGCACCCCGATCGTTCTTTAATTATTCCAGTTTCTGAGCGGATTCCTGGTTCGCTCGACGAACGTGAGGTGAATTTAATCGGCAACTTTATTAAGTCGACGAGTGAAGCGGATTTCATTATGGTCGCGGCCATCCTCATCTTACTGCCCGCAGTCGCCACCCCTTTATCACCCGCGCGTTCCACCGACAGTTTAATTTAGAATAACTTATGCTGGCTTATCAAAAGTTGAGCCGAGTCGCAGGAGCGAGTAGCTAAATTAAAACGCATTATTATTCTTTTATTATGATGTACACTTCTTTTCGTATTTTTAAATAATACTTTAAAGGGAAATAATGAATCGCGTCAGCCTCAAATTTATTTCGTTCCTTATCGTGATAGACTCGTTGCATCTTCTCGTCGGCGTAATCTTTCATCAAATATAATTTATAATCGTGGCGAAGATCACCACCACATGCCTTTCCACTTCTTTCTCTTGATTTATAAATATTTACGTCGGATTTCCGAAAACGCGCGGGACCGTTTGTGCAGTGAGGGACCACCGCAAACGAGACGGCGGTCCGCCGCCATCTCGTCCGGTGTTGAATTACTTCGTCGGTGGGTCTCGAGTGAGGGCGAAGGGCCTGATCCCTCATCGCGCGAAGGCGACACCGGCAGGATGTCAGAGAATTTTTGACACTTCCCTCGAGAAAGTGGATCACGAGGAGAGTATCCGCTTCATCCGACCTGCAAACATGCACTCGTAATATTTCGAGCCCTCATACCTTTGTGTGAGGTCTTTGACATAAGAAAAAGTATTATAAATAATAATAATCACATTTATTCTTATTTTCATCATTTCTGTTTCATATTTGATATAAGAATGATGCATCAAGTACTTTCTTTTTACTTTCGAGCAAGAAATAATTGGCAATCAGTTGTTTTTCTGTTTGTTATGTTAATGTAAATGCAAATAAAGGACAACGACACTTTTTTTATAATTCCTCTTTTTCGTTTTCTGCTTGTGTCGAGATTCAGGCGATATTCCGCAGCTTCTACTTAGAAACTATAACCCTACATTGCTACCTGTCAGCTAAACAAAAGTCCATTGTTATATCGAAATTTGGCATCATCGCATTGCTACGATGGTAAGTCGATCCTACCTGAAGGGACCCACATAGCTGGTCGGAGACCAGTATGTACCTGAATCGTGTCGAAAGTGGTTTCGTTCGCATTTCCTTAAGCAAGAACAAGTTACTACCTTGAAACCGCGAACAGCGACTGTAGAACTCGAGAGTTCCTCTCGAAAAAAATATTTTATTTATGTCCTCTTTCACATCACAAACAGGACAGAAGAAGATCCATAAAACAGATCAATCCTCAGTAAAATCTATCAATTTCGAGAGGAAACTCAAAAATATACAATTCTGCAAAGTACCTCGCATGTACAGGTCGATCGTTCTAAAACTCCTGACACGAAGCACTCCATTGTACACACGTCGACTACCTGTAGCCGTGTTACACGCGATAAATTAAAAGGAACGTTGCGCGGGGCCTGAAATTATAATGGACGACCGAAAGTGCCGTGGTTCGGCTTCACAAAAAGCGCAAATCGCGGCGATTCGGCGACGATGGTTGACGCGTGACGACAGCGCGCCGGGTATAATGAGATTTTGCCGGAAGTCGCGTCGAAGAAGGAGGAGCGAGAGAAGAAGGCTGATGCACCCGGCTCGGGTTGTCCGTACAGAAGCGCATCTCCCTCTTTCTCTCTCTCTCTTCCTCACTTCTCCTTGCTTTCTTTCTCTCTCGCCCCCGACGCGCCCCCGGGCCCCCACGAACGAATCTAATTAAACGCTAAATTGTTATTTTAAGTTTAATAACGACCATAATGATCTCGCGCCCGAGCCAGGGCTCTGTTATTATCTAGATTGCATATTTTCTGGTAGATTAAGTTCCTCGAGCAAGAGAGAGCGCCGCGCTCCCGGTAACCGAGCGAGATGCAGCTCCGTCCGCTGCTGATGCAGCAGCAGGAATCGCGTAAGGGGAATCGCCGTGCAACGCCACTCGCAAACTACGCCTGCCGGCGCATACAACGGACCAATTAGGCCGCATCGTTGCCCTCGAGTATCTGGAAGCTCCCTGTGTGTGCTGCTTGCATAAAACCGCCGATGCGAAAAACTGACGCTCGAAGAGCACTCTAAGAAGCGATGCGAAAGGTCGCGCTCGACGCTTATCCGACTCGAGCGCGACTCGCAACGCCTAGATCAGACTTGGAGCTCGGAGTTCCGAATTATTAGGAGTGTGATTTAGTTTTGAAGGGTTTTGCAACAGATGGCTGTAGTGTCAGTTTGTTCCAATAGCTGTTTCCGATAACTGTTGTTTCTTACAGTCTTGACATTATCCATGACATTTAGTAGCATTATAGCAATAGATGCAATAACAGTCGTGTTTATATCATCGTAAAAATGCAACTTCCGAAAGCTCTTTAGCATTTTCCACATGCGTTGCTTTTGTTTTTTAATCAAAAGAAAACTGCGGCTGACGGTTATAGAATTCTTGTGGAAACTTATGGTGATTCTGCCCCATCAATTAAGACGTGTGAATACTGGTTTAGACGCTTTAAAAGTGGTCATACTGATGTGAAGGACAAAGAACGCTCGGGACAACCAAGAAAGCTTGAAAATGCAGATTTGCAAGCATTATTGCACGAAAATCCAACACGATCCACTTCAGAACTTGCCAGAGCATTAAATGTTGATCGTACAACAGTTACGAAACATTTACATGAAATGGGAAAAATTCAGAAAGAAGGGAAATGGGTTCGACATGAATTATCGGAAAGTGCCATTGCGAACCGGTTGAACATTTGCATTTCGTTGATCGCCAGGCAAAAAAAGAAGAGTCTTTTGTCTCGGATTGTTACTGGGGATGAAAAGTGGATCTATTTTGATAATCCGAAACGCAGAAAATCATGGGTGGATCCAGGCGAACCATCAACATCCACTCCGAGACGCAATATTGACGGTTGAAAAGTAATGCTCTGTATTTGGTGGAATAGTGTACTATGAGCTGTTAAATCCGCACGAGACTGTCACGGCTGATCGTTATCGACACTAATTGTACAAGTTGAAGCAAGCATTGGATGAAAAACGACCACCAATTGCGAGTAAACGACGGAAAGTGATTCTTCTTCGTGACAACGCTCGACCTGACGTTGCGTTATCAGTGAAAGAAACACTATTAGAGCTTGAATGGCAAGTCTTACCGCACCCCGCGTATTCTCCATGCGATTATTATTTGTTCCGGTGGATGCAACACGCTTTAGAGGATACACACTTTCATAATTTGGAAGAAGTGCGAAAATTCGTCGACGAATGGATCAACTGAAAAGAAGAGTGATTTTATCGTGGTGGAATCGATCTCTTGCCAGAAAGATGGGAAAAAGTTATAGAAAAGGAAGGAAAATATTTTGATTAAGGTATTCATTCATTATCATATTTAAATACATGCGTTTTTGAGCAAAAAAACCCTCAAAACTAAATCACACCCCTAATATTTCGAATTACTCCACAGAGTATCCGCACGAAGTGAAATTTCTGCGTGACAGGCGAGAATTCCAGTTGACTCTGATACTCGCGAATCTTGGTGGTTTGGAGCAGGTGAACCGCTGTTGGTTCCTTTGAACGCTGACATGTGCGCGACATGGCTTTTCAGCTCTTTCAATGACCACTCGCTCGAGTTGTGGTACGTGTCGGTCTCTCGGAGAAGCGATTCGTCATCTCTCTTTCTTTCTCTCTCTCCCTCCGTTATTCTCATCGTGTCACCTGATCGCGAACACGGCGCGGCAATGCGTTTCTTGCAGTCGAACACGTCGCGACTTCTTTCCCGCTCTGCACGCCATTTCCCTCGGTCCCCTTTTATCCCCCATGGGTCAGTCACGACGACAGGCGACGGCAATTACGCCATCGGTGTCGGCAAAACCGTCGGCGAGTTACACGAGTGCGGTATGCGGCTCGACGGGGGCAAAAGCAGGGAGACGCCTCTTCATAAGCTCGCGTGTACTCGTAATCACGCCGATGAGGAAAGGAACGAGTATGTCACGGAGCTAATTGCGCGTATCGCTTCGAACATGGGGACGGACGATCGAGAAGATATTTCGAGTGCTTTGGATAAATGCATCCTTAAATTTTCGCGTATCTCGTGCCGCTGCAATTATTGCCTCGAAATGTCGAAGTTTGTATCGGACTGTACGCATTTGCGTCCAATTACCTTTACTTTGAAATTTCTATATAATATTAATATTGTATGATATAGTATTTACTATATACCGTGTCTTGTATCACGGTCACGCGGTACCCTTGATAATTTTCAAACGGAAATTGGAAATTACAGTCGGCATTTTTTGTCAATTCTTGTAAAAGAAAATTGAGATTACCGTGCGATATAAACAATGCAAAATATAGCAAGCAAAATGAACGCGGTATCTACCAAAGTACAAGTTTCATTACATGCGGGGAAAAGAAGGGAAAAAGGTACAAAGAGAAAGAAAGAGAAAGAGAGAGAGAGTGCTTCTAATGAAGCACTCATTTAGCGGGACACGCCGGATAGCCAACTGCGCCCGCAGCAATTATCTCATTGCAATTAGAGGGGCTACTACACGTATCTCCGGGAAAAGAAGGGTTCCGCGGGCAAAACGCGATCTCCTTTAAACGAACCGTCGTCGTTGTCGTCGTCGTCAGTGCTCCAAGAATGTTCTACCAGCATGCTCCTTCTTACGGTCGAGTTAAGTCGAGTCTAGAGAAGTGTTCTTCCTCGCTCCTTCGCCCCGCGCCCTGATGGCGATGTCTAAAAAGTGCCGGCGAGTTCGCCAATTAAGGGACACTATCCTTGCCTGTCGGCTCGTTGCGGCAAAAATGCCCCACGCGGCATCGAACGGGGCCGTATTTAGCTATTAATTATCATGCGCACTGCGCTCGCCGCTTTGCCACGGTTTTTAAATCATCGGACGAGGCATCGACAAGAAGGAAGACCGCACTTGCGGTCTTCCCTTTTCTCAGCGTCGTTCACGTCGAGGACGGGAAAAAGTTTCACCCGAAACGGCGGCACGTGAGCGTGTCCCGATACCGAAACCGGATGAACTTTCACCGAGGGACCCCGCAAATTCACGAAATTTCATGGCGCCAATTATCCGGCAGGACAAGACATCGAGACGAGACGTGCGAATCATTATCACACGGAAATAAAAACAGGTAGAAATGAATCAAAGAGCTGCGTCAATTAATGTTGAATATTAAGCTGCTTTTAAGAGACGATGCACGTGATATAAAGATCGCCGTTAGGTTTCACGTCGCGTCAAGCGTTACACATCTTGCATTTAACGGGAGAAACAAAATGACACGAGAGAGATGAGACAGAGGAGACATTTTCTAATGTTACACCCTACTTCACACATCGCTTACAAACGTCTTTGTCTTGCCTGTTCCAGGTTCCCCTTGCGAGCACGACGGTATCTGCGTGAACACGCCCGGCTCCTTCGCGTGCAACTGCACGCAGGGATTCACGGGTCCACGATGCGAGACCAACGTGAACGAGTGCGAGTCACATCCGTGCCAGAACGAAGGCTCCTGCCTGGACGATCCCGGGACCTTTCGATGCGTCTGCATGCCTGGTAAGTAAAGCCAAGACCCTATACTTCATCTCTCTACTTTGGACGATTACGGTGTCCCCCTTTCGACGTTTCGTCCAATGCCTTTCTCTCTCTCTTTTTCTCGTCGCGTGGCGAGATGCACACGCATTCCAAAAAGGAACACCGGACGCACAATATATCCCGCCGTTTCCTTGCGTGACCGCGAGATACGCGCGAAGATGCTCACGTTCGGAGACGCGCCTCGGTCGCTTTCACGACGGCAATTTCGCTGCGAATTGTTGTTGTTGTTCCGCTTATATCGGCGCAAGTAGCTTCCATGTATCCCGATGTCGTTGCATGCATCGCGTCTCTCGTAAAAAGTCTCCTCGTGAAAGTCCCAATTATCTTCGGAAGTGCCGGCTCCCTCGAACGCGTTCGAGGGATCGTTCGTTCTCGCGGTTCTCGAGACGGCGAAAACGCAATTCTTTTTTTTTCCTTTTTACGCCTTCGCGTGAGTCGCTCGCGCCGAAGCGAGAGAGGGTTCCTTCCGTTGGAAAGTCCGTGTCTCCTTACGGTAACGGTGAATCACGCTATTGCTCCTTGACAAAGAAAAAAGTAACCGGCCGAGAGTATAATTAATTTTGAATCATGCCAGAAATATTTTATAGTGCTGACAGCAGCAACAGTAGTCTTTGTTTCAGGCAAGAAAGAAAACGTGCAGCTGTGCAGTCCGCGATTTTCACGTTTCCGCGAAAACTCTCACGAGGGGGAGGATCATGAGATGCGCACGTTCTCGTCGAGATATTCTTGGATGTTCAAAAGATCGCGCGATGTACAGAAGACGCGTCCTTGTTCTAAAGTGGCGGCGACGTTTCCACGATCCGGGCAGAGATCCTCGCGAGATGCATTTTCGCGGGAAATCGCGAGATGCGAGAAGACGCGCGAAGAGACGCGATCCGCCGCGCGTGATAGGCCGCCGCACCGACGGTCCCCCCTCAAAGAGGGCCCGCAGTCGCCGGTAAATTCTTTCAAGATGACAGTGCGCCGCGGTTCGCATTATCTGATACACAAGAGCCGCAAGAGAGCAAGAGAGAGAGAGAGAGAGGAGGGCAGCGACCGGTAACTTTGCACCCTCTAACGCGGCGCGTCGGCGCGCGTAAGTCAGCCTTAATTGTTTGACGCAGGTGGAACGAGCAGCGATCTACCCCTCGGTCCCTTAAAGGGCTCAACCATAGGACTAAGAGATCAGCGCGATCGATAATTGATACGATCGACGGTGTTTGCGCGCGGCGTCGCTGCCAATATCGCGGAATCGCGCGAACGCCGCGAGGTATCTTCTCCTTTTCTCGTAGTTTGTGTTCTTCTCCTGCTTCTCGGAGGCTTAAATCGCCGTTTATTTATGATGAGCACGAGCCGGTCTTCTCGTGGAACGGATAGCGAGAGGATGTAACGGAGGGGGATATAAACGGTCGCCGATTAAACGATGGCGCAGATGGGTGGTTCGAAGAGTCGTTCATATCGGCGCAATTAGTCTCTGTATAAACCGCGATTTTTTTTAAACTTAGTTTAAAAGCCTAAATTTGCCAGTACTTGTACTTCCATCTTTCGCACTGGGTTACTGTATTACGTAACGCACATGAAACCACAGTGAGAAAGAGAGATGTTCACGATGCACCGATGATTAGGGAACGGTCAGTCGAATTCTCAACATCGAAGGGCAGCCACGATTCGAAAGATCCCGGAGGGAATCGGGGGTCCGAAAAGCGAGGTAACAAAAAATGAGGTACTCCCGGACCCCCGAGCGGACCCGTGCTGGTGGAACGAGCGGGCAGGGGGGCCAGCAGCATAAAATATGATAGCGGGATTCGCGAAATATGAGACTGAGACGACGAGATCCGTTGCCCCGGGGCCCGCGTGGGCCCCTACGGGCCCCCGTGCGGACACAAAGGCTTATCTTGTCCCTCACTCCGCCATTTCGGTACTCCACCTTCGCCCCCTTTTCTTCCTCGTTCTCCAGCCACGTCTCGCCGTTCCTTTGGCTCCTCGTCCACCGTCTCTCCTCGAGCCCCTCTCATCTTTTTCGTCCGGCCCTTCGTCGGTCCATACGTCGTGCCTTCCTTTCTTGTCGGGGCCCGCTGTCCCGTAAAAGGATCCGCTAAATAGCGCTAAGAGCTTCGAGGAAAGAGGATACTTGGGCATTCAGGATTTTGCACGACCGGCGAACCGGGGCCCGCAGCATCGGCGACGGGCCTCCTGCACGTATTGTACCTCCGCGGACCCCTTTGTAATTGCCGTTCGCGCGGCCCACCACCGCACTTCTTCTGTTTCGAGTTGCACGCTGCGTAATGAGAGAAGCTCACCTCCCTGTGCCCCAAGAAAACCGTCGCTCGTCCAGAAATTAGATCTGGATCACGACCCACGCGAGATTATCGTTCCTCCGTCTGCGAATCGTGCAGCGACTGGCACCCAGATGGATTATCTGGACCGAGTACATCCGATCGCGACATCCGCAATATCCTCCGGAATGTCCTCCGCGACGTGATGATCATCAGATCGCGATATTCAATATCGCAAATTTTTACAGAGGGAATCGGGGGTCCGAAAAGCGAGATAACAACCGAAAATTTCATCTTCGAGAGTAGAGTTTCATCAAAAAGATTGCTAATTAAGATCTAATCAGAGAGGAAGCTGATGTACCATTTTTCTAAGATTCTAATAATATTTTAATAACGTTGCACGTGCAGCAGCATTCTCCGTTCTTCTCTTGCCGGCATGTAATTTATACGGCGCTTCGCACGCTGTAATTTCGGTACATACAATTTCGTTAGCTCGCGATTCGGGATCTCGACAGGCACATGCGTTATCGCGTATCGCGGTTATCGCGGCGGTTGTGCCCGGCGTATTGTGCGGATATACGCGCTTCGCCGATTATCCGCGTATAATGAAGAGGAGGAGTGGCGCGAGATCTCCCGGTGTCATTGACGTACGAGAGCAATTACGACGCTATTGCGTTTTCCACAGGGCGATCTGATAGTACCGGCTCTCCTCCCAACTGATGGATGCTCTGCGGTGCGTGCGCGTCTCTGCTCCCTCTCTTTCTTTCTCTTTCTTTCCTGCTCTCTTTCTTCCTGGTGAAAAATGCAGATTAATAAATCGGTAGCGCCCGGCCAGCAATACGCCGCGGATTGCATCAACTCGCTATTAAACAACAGGCGGACGTAATGAGTCGGCCGGTCCTCCGACGGTCGTTAAATCGCCAACCGACGATCATCTTTGTGTCGTACCTACTATCGGCGTAACGACCACCACGAAGAAGACGCGAGGCAATCTGAATCGCGACTCGGTTGCTTGATGATTTCGACCGGAGAGATTCCTCGATCCGAGCGACCGTCTGGTTCTTTTCTTCGTTGCGAACGTCGGGGTGACTTAATAAATCGCGTTGATCTTAATCGAGGAGGCTCATATTTTTCGAATTTCAGTTGCAGCGCGCAACTGAAAGTATAGATAGACGCAGCGCTGGTGCGATGATGGCGTCCAGATTTCATTTAAGAACACGATATTTATGTATCTGTTATTAAAAACATTATTTGATTAAATTTCGAAAGAGTCCTCTTTCGCAGAAATGCAAAGCAGATCCTTGCGAGTCGTGAACATCTCGAGACAATTCCGTACTGCGCGATTCACGTTTTCGTTGCAGCTCGGGCTCTTTCATTGTTCCCGCGGTAATCTAGCAATCCGACCGTAAATGCGAATGAAGATGACAGAAAGCCGACGCCATGCGCGGGGAACCGCTACAAATCGCCACGCGGACACCTCTCTGCAGCGCAAAGCGAGACAATGTTATCCGCCTCGCCATCACGCGCGACTACGCTTCCAAGTGTTCACACGGAACAGGAATTCTCGGGACGCCGTTCCTCTGTCCGTCCAGCGTGCTGTTCTGAATCCAGTTGCAACTGCATTCTGCTTCTCGGGAACGTTTCGCATTTTCCGTTTCCCATTTTCCAGCGTAAATCTCCGCGTTTCTCGGACTTGCCAGACTGTCCTGTTGCTACGAACTAGACGATCGATCGTTGCGCTGCCCGAGGAAGGTCCAAAAAGCGGCTCCACAGCACCGAATTGCAATCGAGACATATTTTACTGTCACGCGCGATCCGCGCGGGCGTTTTCTTCTTCCTCTTGGCTTTGTCTCGCGCCGTTCCTTTTGCGACGCGCATCGCATCGCGGAAGATTTGTTGCCGCCGTGGACCGGCCAGGGAGATATCTCAATATTCGCGGCTTGATACACCCGGCACGCACACGCACGCACAGCGTGCACACTCCGCGTGCCTGGCGGAGCGACGTCCAGTTTCACCGGACACGCGCAGGGAGTCGTACGATACATTACTGAAGATGTAGATTGCTCGCTGGGTCCAGCAGCATCCTTCCATTGTCCACGAGACGGACAATGGCTGCCGTATTCTGTTATCTCGCAGTCTTGATTCGCGTCGTGTGCTCTTCATGGTCTTCTTCCCCGCAGTAGAATTTAACTGAATTGTCGGCTTCATTCGTTTAATTTTTCTATATTTAATCAAATTACATTGTATATGATATCCACGAGATACTTATACTTGAGGTACAGGCTCCACGCTGACGAGAACAATGGTAGTATTATCTGAAAGTCTGAGAGGGGCTCCTCTTCAGTCAATGTACTCGCGTTGCTGAACTCGCCGCGACTGTCAGTTAGCTGCGAGCGTGGCTCTTTCGACAAAGTTCGGTCGGACTAATTAAGTGGGCATAGCCGGGCCCGCGAAACGAGGTATTCATGCTTTTGTTTCTCTCCGATCGGCAAGAAAGGACAGCGGAGCTGGTCCGTCGAAGCGGAGTCGGATGCGCCGACTGTCAAGGAGTGACGGCACCCTCCCGTGCGAGGGAGACGCGCGCATTTATTGTCCGAGACCCCTTTTGTGAATGCCCTTTTCACGGACACTCGCGATTTCCTTTTTCTTCCGCGTCGCTCCGCGCGCGTGTTCGGCTCACCGGCCACTTCATCACTCCGCCCGGCGAAGACGTCGATGCCATTTTTATCGTGCCTCCTGAGGAACAATACCGGATCTCGGGCCGTTGCCCCGCCGAATAACGACGGCATCTACCGTTGATCTCTTAGTCACGAATCTTGAATATTAAGAGAAGAATTCTGCAGTAATTTAATTTCGCATACGGACGTGAATTTTCCTCGAATTTGTTACATGTTAAGTATGGAATTCGTTCGTGATTATTATCCAGATTATTATTATTTTATTATAATATGTTCATTTATTTTATTTTTTAATTTTACATTTTCTATTCGACAGAAACTTGGTCGTTCTCTATTAACGAATTGCGAATTACACTTTTACAATTCAAAGATGAAGTAGCGGACGCATTCGCGGGAGGAACAGTTACATAAATACGGTGCAGTACGTAAAAGCGTCGAGGGCCCGCGCCAAGATTCTATCTGAGCTTACCCAACACGTCCGCTAAGTCTTCCGCCGGACTTTATCCGCTTGATCTGCGCTCGCGGGTCCTCCCTTCATTCCCTCACCCCCTCGTCACCGTACTGTTTTCCTTCACGGCCATGCCCCGCCGCCTTATCCGCCTCTATCTCTCGCTCCTCTCCGGTCCGGTTACATCAAAAGCGGACGAGAAGCTCCAGAAAGGCGGCATCTAAATTACTCCAGATAACTGTTGATTAAGCGGCTCGACAGAGACAGATTTTGGGAGCAGTGTCATCGGGAGGAAAATGGATGCTCTTTTCCTTTCCCGTGTCTCACGAATCAGGAGGATAAATCTTAGCCATGTATGTATCGGGAGATCTCCTCGAATCAACCGCGGATCTGATTACCGTGATAGATGATGTCATCTTCCGATTTCGATCTGGGAATCCTAGCGCGGAATCCACAAAAAGACGCCGGAAGGAGAGGAAATTGTAATGAATGCACTCCGGTGGTTGCTGCAGAATGACACTGATTTGTTTTCGTAAAGTTGGAAAATCTATTGTATGTGCGTATGTTTTCATAGTATTTATAATACAACTTGAACATTTCTACAAAACGCTGTATCACAATTCGATAACGGATATAATCTTGCGGCGATTTGATCCGAGATTGATCGAGTTTAACCGCTATGGTGATCCAGGTAGCAGCGAAATGAGACAAAGTCCAGTAAGAGCGAGGAGGAAACGCAGACAGATCGCGAAGTGAGAGTGCATCTCGTGCCGTTGCTAACAAGCCGGATTGTCGCTCAGCAAGACGCCGTCCGTTTTGCGTTCTCTAGCGCGTCCATCTCGAGCAAGCATCATTCATCCCTGAAACCGTCATCAGGAACCTCGACAACGTCATAGGATCGCGAGCGTGCGTGCGCGTGCATATGCGCGTGTATGCCAGCTCGCTCGCTTGCACGTGCACCAGTAAATGCCTTGTGTTTTGCCTCGGAGCACTCGTGATATATGGCCACCATGAATGAGACGGACACACCGCGCCTTCTGGGTAACGTGTCTCTTCTGCATGTTCCTCCGCTCGTTACTTCTCCCCGTAGTTTTTTCTGCCCACCATGGCACTACCGGCGGGAGTTCTTCGGTGGCGGAAAAAGTTCCAGACGAGTACCGGTCCAAGATGAGTGCGAGGGAGGATGCTCCAGCCGGATATTCCTCTGCAAAAAGTGGCAGTAATAAAGCTGTTCTTCGAGGAGTGCGTCTGGGCAAGACATCCATGAGAGATTGACAGAAAAAGACATAGAGAGAGAGAGAATGTTTCATTAATATGATGCATAATCCTCGACTATTGAAAATCCTTTAAACACGCAAATGAAAAAGTTCTAGCCCTTAGAAATTTTTTCTTTTCCGAGAAGTTCTGAGTTGATGATATCATTATTTTTTATATTGCCTAGAGTTCTCTGTTATTGAAAATACCGTAAACTCAGAAATGAAAAAGTTCTCGAGTTTAAAATTTTTTTCTTCTCAGAGGAGTTCTGAGTTGATGATATTATTTTTTATATTGCCTAGAGTTCTCTGCTATTGAAAATACCGTAAATTCAGAAATGAAAAAGTTCTCGAGTTTAACATTTTTTTCTTCTCAGAGGAGTTCTGAGTTGTTGATATCATTATTTTTTATATTGCCTAGAGTTCTCTGCTATTGAAAATACCGTAAACTCAGAAATGAAAAAGTTCTCGAGTTTAAAATTTTTTTCTTCGCAGAGGAGTTCTGAGTTGATGATATCATTATTTTTTATATTGCCTAGAGTTCTCTGCTATTGAAAATCCTGTAAAACCAGAAATGAAAAAGTTCTAGTCCGTAGAAATTTATTTATTACTAGCTGGCGCTTGTTCCTTGCGCGCTCGGTATATTTGGAAAATATAAAGCATAAAGAACGTATTTTTTTGCGACGCGCACATTTTTAGAAGTTGCAAGACGATTGCACATAGTCTATGTTACTCAGGAATTGTTTCGGAATCAAATCATCGTCTTACGTACCTAATTATTTTTCTTTCTTTGCGCTTTTTTGCATGTCTCGCGATTACTACCTGCGCGCGTATCGGGTTCTTAGTTTTTTGACTGATCTTTTCTGCAGACTCCATTCGAGACCAATGCGTTATTTTTGATGGAATTACTTTGGACGTCGACAAAGACCAGCCTGATTTCTATAGGGCGGATTCTCTTGGCGGCCGGTGACTGCGCCAATTCTTTCGCCCGCGTTTGTACCTTGTCCTCCACCTCCTCCTCTTCTCTTCTTCTTCGTTCAAGGTGGAAATAGCCAATTTAAGGGTACAACGGGATCGGCGACGCGTGCGTGAGTGCATGTGCGAGAAAGTGCGCGGGGTCGCATACAAATGCGGCCTTAAACGCCGTCCCTGGATCCCGATGGTACCATTCCACACGGAGGATGGTTTCCTTTGCTTGCGTTCGCTTTCAGCGTGGGTCGCGCCGGCGACCTCCTCGACCGCCTTCGTGAAGTCGGAGAGTCGCGCTCGTAAACGCCGGGGTGGCTGCCAGCGAATCCAGAACGAATCGAAAGTACCTTCGATATTGTGTCGACGAAGGGGAGAGACCTCAGCTCGGAAACGCGTTCAAATCAGGAGACGGCTTGGCAGAACGAGAATCTAGTCCGATTGTCCAGCTGCTTTGAATTTCTGTCGGAATCGCGATGATTGCCTCTCAATGTCGCGTAAGAATATTTTATAAGATTGATCAGTGTGACAACGAAAAATTTTCACTAGATTTTCCGCGATTTTCCTGTCGTCTCGATGAAAATGGCAACGCGAGTGCAACACGAAGTTCTCGCCTGTTGCGTACTCTCGGCGTAAAATTCAACGCGCGTACAGCAGGCGATCCTCGCCTGCACAAGCCGGATTCGCAGGACACGGAGGAGGCGAAGGTACAACGACACTGCGGGACACATTGTCCTGTCGCGCGCGACGTTATTTATCTCGAACTGTCCCCAAGTTCTACGCCCGTTGCGGCACTCGAGCCGTGCATCGCAGAATAGAAGAAGAACCGGGAACGTTGCAGAGAGGAACGAAGTTATAGACTCTGCCAGAGCGAGAGCAGGATTCTGCGTTCTCCAGGTTTCACTCTTACTCCATAAATAAAGAAAAGGGATTACTCTTTTTTCACGAGGAACAAGCGAGAGATAAATGGCGAGGAAAGTCTTTGGCAATATAAAAGAAAGAATTATAACTCGACAGTCATCGAAAAGTTCCAAGGTTCATAAAACTTTATTAAAATATCGGTAAAATACCGGTATCACCGTGGTACCGTTCCGATTTCTTGCAACAGGCAACAACGGATACGTTACACCACATCCATACCGTGGGGTTCAATGTAGTCGAACACGCGGCGTGCAATTGATTGTCGTCAGTGGAGTCTGAAGTCATCGATATTCCACGGATCGGCGGATTGGAAGAGGAATCGCGACCCCGGGTCCAGGATCTCCCGCGTCCTCATCCGCGATCGATAATTTTCTTCCGCGGGCAACGATGTATGGCCTGTCCCACCGATCCACCGCTGATCTGCCGCTATATCGTTATACCGTTAGATCGCGGGTGGTAAACGGGCGGTGCGAGGGCGAGAGAGAGGCGAGAGACAATCCTAGATCCTCCCGTTGGATAATGGCGGGATGACGAGCGTAGCCTGATAGAAACCGGACGTTTGACGGATAGATAAGCCGACGTGAACACATACGCGTATAATACCCGCAGCAAACTGGTCCCGCTACCGAGAAGATGGAGATAAGCCAGTATCGGCATCGGTTTCGTCGTTCCTCCTCGTTTCCTGTTCGGTCAGCCTACCTTGATCGACTCTTGATCGCGGCGTTTGCAGAAGATTGCGCTTGCAACAACTTTACGCGTTCGGAATCTGAAAATGTTGATAAATCACGAGCGATCCTGAAATTAACATCACTGTCTTCAGGAAACTCAAGTGCGACAAGAAAGTAAATTGGAAACTTTACCCTGGCCACCTGTTGAATATTAAAATGATATTAGCGACGACGATAGGAAACTTTGGAGACGATAGATCAATAATGTAAATCTTGAGACACCGCTTGTGATTAATTTGCACCGTGGAATCCGCCGATGATTCCTCATTTTCGCAAATAACCGAGTCCGCCCAGACTCTTTCCGGTCGCTTTTTATTAATATCTCCCTGCCGCGATAAGAATCGAGTCGATCGATCAGGAAGAACCGGAGGGCGGAGGCACTGTCGTTATCGCGGCGAGGAAATTAATTTGGACCCCGAAGCGAATGCGCCGCTTTATTGGCGGAAGTTAATTGCCACAGAGAGGTCCTCTCTCTCTCCGTTTGTTCGTTAGCTTCTCTCTCTCTCTCTGCCTCTTTTTTCTTCTCCCTTTTTTATCATCTCTTCGTCATCTCCGCCTTTTCGTGTCGCTTCCCATTAAAGGCGCGTGCAAATTGGCGCTTTCGTATTTCGCTGGTGGGCCCAATTAAAAGGACAACCATCTCCGAGCGTTTAGCTGCGAGTGCCACACACCATCAGGCTTCTCGTCGACGTGCCATTTTTTATGCGCTAAACTGTAACTAATTATCAAGTTGCTTTGCATATACACCTCCACCTGTTTCTCCCTCCCTTCCAAAGTTTCATTGTAAATTCTCAGATGAAGATTCGGGATCGTTCTATTTTAATCGCCGAGATCTTACTGAGCCATTTCCGTCCCGCGATTGTTCTACGTTTTTTGCCTTTTTTTGTTCCGAGATATTCAATACGATTTGGAAGCGCATAAGCGCGGTTCTCGTCGTAACGCGAGCAAGCGTACGACGATGGACGGAGGAACGAGAAGGGAAAGGGCGTGAGGAATCGTGTAACACTGTAAATCTCCTCGCGCGCCAGCTTTCGGTTCGGCTGTGAGACGACCCCGAGGGCAGATCCCGCGTTTCATTACTCACCTCGTTATCGTAAAACGATAGTAGAGCTAGTTGAGACACAGAAAAAAAAGAGAAAAATTTTGGCTCGTTCCCGCTGACCGCCCTTTTTCTCTTTGCCTTTCGTTCCGCGCTCAATGAATGCTTAATCGGTAGCGGAACGAGCTCGATCGTATTGTTGCTATTCTTGCTTGACGGAAATTCATTTCTGGAAGTGTCGATGAACAGAGAATTATTATTTGTACTTGCAAAATAAAATTCTTATCAGATTGCGAAATTATCGTTCTCCATTTGGACTCGTCGCGTATTTGGCGTATTTGCGCGCCGCGATGATGTACAATATAATGCCGGGACGGTGAGAGTGCGCGCGCGCGAGGAGATCTTAATTTTTGATCGGCGATTTCATTGGGTTTCATTATTAATGCCGGTGGGGGATTAATGGACGAGCAAATTACAAACGGAGACGTGGCGCGCTCGCTCGCCTGCTCGCTCGCGCGGTGCCCGTTGCTACACATGTCGAATGATCGATGGTATCGTAGTATTTATTATTCATTACCGTTAAGTCGGACGTTTCGCGTACGCGACTCAGGGTCGGCCCGGCAAGTAATTAAGGTGATTAATGCCTCTCCTTAATTGTCGAACCGAGGGACAGAAAGGGTCGTAATCTCAGGCTGGCGCTGCGACTGCAAAAGTACGAATTTTATTGCGCCTCTCTCGGATCTCGGCGCGGCGCGGTTTTATGCGTGGCATCTCGCTCGGCCGGCCGCGCAAGCAAGCGGAGCAACGCGAGAATATAAAGCGGAATGGCGCAGATAGGCGACGCGATGACGCGGCGCGTGTGCGGCCCGGAAGACTAATTATTCTCGAGTTTCAAGCGATCTTTCCGACCCAACGTGGCTCGCACATCGCCAGGCACGTAAACGCACGCCGCACGCTAATGTTTTATCGATACGCGCGTGCAGTAACGTTCGCAGCTCGCTTTTACGCAGCGCGGATTAGCGCGCCGCGTTAATCTGCGTTATTGGCGAACCGGCCGCGCCGCTCGTAATGAAAGGTCGGAGCCTCAATAAGGCGACGCGTTGCTGCGTTATCGGCATCGATAACTCCTTTTTCTCCACTGGTTGCGTTCGAGTCTGGACTAGCATGGACTAGAGAGAGAGAGAGAGAGAGTCCCTTCGATGCACCCTCGCTATAAATCATTCGTCGTTATCGCGCCGTTTCCACCCGATCTCGCACCGGCTTGTTCCGTTAATTGCACTGTTTTATAATTTACTTTGGACGTTAGATATTTAATACGCCCGTAACTCACGCGCCGAAGTACTCGCAAGTGTTCCCCAACATTGCGCGTGTTAATCGACAGCGATCGCGGAAACATGATTAAAACGGGTCGGTGAAATGTCGGGATTGGTTGCAGTAAAGTTGTATGACATTGTGGATCCGCTCGATTAGAATCTGTTCGATTGAACATTTCTTCTCTCAGTTTAAGTGAGCGCGTTGTGGTTTCGTTACGACACGATCCAGAATAGCTTGTTCAGGCAAAAATGCGGTCGTTGCTTAGTCTAGCAGCCGAACGTTGTCATCCAAGTTGGTACTTCGTGGCTTGCGGTTCGGTTATGCAACTGTTTCCTAACATCTGTTTAACACGTGTACATAAAATACTAAATTTTTCTGAACATGGTATCTCTCTTTTAAAAGTCTTCGAGATGTAGGAAAAATATTGTGGCATTCTCATAATTAAAATATTTTTTTCCTTCGCATTTCCATGCTTTCCTTCACAAATATATAATTCAGAATTCATTTGCGCTGTTCAATTTTAATGTCGCGTTCGACATCGATCGCCGCCGAGCACGGAGTGTCGTAGGTATTTAACAAATCCTCTCGCGCGGCTTCCATTGCATAAAAAAAACAAAGGCCCATCATGATACCAAAAACCGCCGATCGTTAAGTCCGAATCGGTCGATTTAAGCGACGCCGATGAAGAAGCCGCGAGCAGGCCGCGATTGCGGTGGGCAAAGTGAAGAAATAAGGAAGAGTCTGCGGATCGTCGTGAGCGGTCGATTTTTCGTCTCGTGCTCCCCGGAGAGATTCTATTTAAAATGCAAATGCAATTGGCGACGCCATGATTCCTCTGGTTTTCTCGCTGCGAAGGAATTCGATCGCGAATGTGCGCCACGTACGCGCAACTGCGATTCATTTAGCATCGGAATTTCCCCTGAAACAGCTCACGTGTATAAACTGAGACGAATTCTCAAGTTGAAATCCAAAACGACGTTCTTTCCGTCAGGATTTCAGCCGAAACGACTCGCACGTCTTTATTTACCGGTCTAATTAATTTATTGCGATTCGTAAGGTACCCTCGTGATGAAATAAAATCAATCCAGTGTCAGTCCTTGGTCATTCCACATGGGGGTTTTTTACGATCTTATGGGTCGTTCTCTCTGTTTTACAATTCACTTTACGATTATTTACGGCGTCGGTATCGCTCGAGCGGTGAGGAACAGTTCAATCTCCGAGCCGGCAACCATGGCCGGAGGGTGTCCGAGTAACTAGATCCCACTTTAGGATGCTGGCACTGCAATTGATAGACGAGACGGTGGTGCAGCGCTATAACGAGGCGGAGCTATACTCGAGGCTATAACAAAACGCTCGTCGAGAATGAAAGAGAGGATTGAAGAAAGAGAAAAAGAGGGAAAGATGTTCCGTCAAGATCAGGTCAAAGTTCACCGACAGCATTCGACTCGAGCGTTGAAAATCGCGAGCGAGCCTTTCGATGATGCGCCCACCTCGGGATTCGTTGCACTCCTGCGCGTATCGATCGATTCTTCTCGAAGAAATTCGCGACTTCTTTCTTTCTTCTCCCAGATATTCCCCGGAGGGATATACAGGGAGTTGCTTTCGCGTAAAGAATTGTCGTAAGGAATTTATAGCCGTGACGAGACGGCATCTTCATGGTAGTTTCTTCAAATTTGATCCACCGGAATTTTCTCGCCGTCGCGATTCGAAACAGATAAATAATTGAGAGGCTAAAATAGATTTATTATAAAGGACAGTAACGGGTTTCGTTAGCAACAGCAGAAGAAATGCATCAAGAAAGATGCAATCGAGAATGCTGTTTGTTTTTTGGTGCCAATTTAGTTACAGGATGCTGTGCGAACTTATGTTAATCTGGATCTTTTATCTTTAAATCTCTCATCTGAAATCATTTTAATCTCAGCGGATATAAGCATTTCCTTTAACGCATGCGTGTCTTTTTCTGTTTCAGGTAAGTTTCAATGCTCCTTCCGTTGCCAGAGATCAGCATTTCCGGCTGGTTGTCGAGTGCAACAAACTGTGAGTCGGCAATTAATTAGCGAGAGGTGTAATTCCAAATTCGATTGACCGTGACATGAAACTAGCTCGCGTACCTTTTGCGGTCGTTATCGCCTAATTGTTCCGATTTAACTGTGCCTCTGTGATGGTCGTTTTATTATCACGACCGACGAAGACGCTGGCAGGAAATTGCGCCGGGCATAATCGTTATTGCCGTGGAAAGTACCGAACAGCCGGGTAATTTCTACGCATATTTCTACGCATATGCTCGTCCTTGACGGCTCTTAACGCACGTTATATGCGAGGCGTAATCGGCACTTTTCCGTCTCGCGATGCGTCCTTTTCTGATCCAAGTCTTGCAGTTACGCTCACTTCCGGTTTATATTTCGCGGTTACGACGCGAGTAATTCGTTCCGGCACGATTGAATGTACCATAAAACTGCCACGAAATCGTCAAACCTTCGCGCGATCTGTGAGAGAAATTAATCGATTGAGAAAATCATCCGGTAAGAGTAATTGATCGTCGTCATTAGTCTTATTACGAGGTAATAAATCCGTCTGAGAAGCGGAAACGATTTCGATTGCGCGAATAGGGACCGACACGTCGCGCACGACGATGGCTTCGTGAGAAAACGCGAGAGAAGACGCAGAAAAACGGACTTGAAGCGACCGTTCGCGTGCAGATCGCTTTGCTCTCATCGTCGCCCTCTCGTAATTTCAGTCACGGCGCTCACATCTCGAGCGAGCCAGCGAGAATCGATTTCGCGTTATTTCGATAATCCCGTTTAGCGGCAAAAACCGAACGCCTGCCGGTTTCCTCTCGCCCGCAAAAAGGCTCGATATCTACGGCGGATACCGTATCGCCTCTTCTGCACTTTATTTCCTGGAAACATAAATCTTGCGTCTTCGCCGAGGATCGCCGGAAGCAGCATCCGCATAAGAAAAATTGCGCGTTAAAACAATTACACATTATCATCGTAAAATTTAGTACTTACAGTATTTATAACAAGGATATCTCCTTTCTCTTTTCCATAAAATTTGCGATGGAAGGACCAGTGAGGAGTCTTTTCTTCCCGAGTTCACTCACAATCAATGAGGAGCGTTGCATTTGCATCCTTTGAGCTATGGATGTGGACGACTATAGTCGGCGTTAGGGACTAAAGTATTAAAAACGACGGCGAGCTCGAAGCTCGTTATTCGATTTCCGCCGCGAATCTTCTTCATTTCTTCATTCTCCGCTCACGTGCGGTCAGCAGTCTGCTTGCCGGTCCTTCCCGCAGCTTTTTCGAGCGTTTTTTTCTCGGTGTCCGTGCTACTCTCTTGCACTGCTCGCTGCTCCGATCCGATTTGCGGACGAATAGTTTTCACGATGACTGCGCGCGATCAGCGCGGCCGAAATGGTCCCGCGAACGACGTCGGCTTCTTTATTGGATTATATGGGTTTTGCTGGTCCCAGTTGGCGGCGAGCGGACTCCACTTTGGCGCCGCCATTATTTCCGTCAGAATCGTGCGATCCGCGTTTGTCATGGCACATCGGAAGCGGTTGACTTTTTACACGCCGCTTGGCCCCCGCAACCCCGTTTTTACGGGGCTTGATTTTCCACGGAAATTTAATTCCAGTATTAAACGACACGTGCAACATCGCAGATTCAATTGCTCGTAACGCGTGACGATTCCTTGACAAACTTTGGCGAAAGACATTCCTTTCCGCATCACCGCATCATCCACTCGAAGATATTTACGCTGAAAATCTACAAATTCGTTAACTTGACACTGCAATCCTTTTTTTGTTTAACTTCGTCGAGATAGCATGCTTTTAGCATTAATAGCATCTAAAGATATTACCGGACGATCTGAAAGTATACCTGAATGGCTTTGATCACTCGCGTGCACGGATGTTTGTTAGAAAGCTTCGTGGAATCTGCAGGCTGCGTTTAATCTCTAAATGGTCGCATTCCAAAAGTGGAAACATTCTTTTGTCGAGGTCCCATTCACCTCGCAGGTGGTCGCGTCCAGGTGGACCACCGTTCTCCGATCCCTGCGAACGCTCTCCAATCGCTCGTAGAATCGTCGCGCTGATTCCGCGTTCGCTATGTCGCACGATAATTCCATCGAATTTCCATCGATTTCGTTGCAAACTCGCACGAGTTCTATTAACCGACACGTTTTATGATCCGCAATCTCGCTTCAAGGAAGACGTATCTTGCTATATGTACCCACGTAGAAATTGCCGAGGTTGTTTAACTGGCCCAACATTGGCCTAGTATTGGTAGCCCAGAGTACGGCAGCGGCGTTACACTCCAGTGTCGGATCTGTACTGGCACAATACTGGCGGCCAGTACTGCAAAGAGTTGGCAGACAGTCTTGTCCCAGTACTTATTAAAAACCCGGCCATGTGACGGGCCATTATAAAATACAGACATGGACCAGTACTGGTTGCGAGACAGGCCATGCTTCGGCAACCGACACAGACCCAGCATTCGACTACATACATTGCCGATAATATATAACTAGCAACACAGGCGCGCGCTATAAATAAAATAAGAAATAAAAAAAAATAAAAATAATATAATAAATACAATTGTCAATATAACCGCACTGACAGCCACTATGACATTCTGACATTCGCAACACGAAGTTCAAGTCACACGAAATTCGTCGCGGAAAAGAGGCCTCAATATTCGACAAAAAAGAACTTCACGAAGTTAACACGCCTTTTTTAGAATAGGATTATAATAATATATTGATTCACCAGCGACCGATAGATGGCCAGATCAGGCGTGACGTTCTCGCTAGAAACATTTGCGTTATCACGTATAAATAACCATCCGGAAAACCGATTTAACATCTTTTTCTTTTAAACGCGATATTAATTCACGCGACATTTACAAAATGATTTTACTAATGTTGTTTGCATTAGTCTTTGTTTATAATATTTAAGTCACAAATACAAATTAAAAATAGTACAAAATACATATTATATATATATATATAAAATACATTTATACATTAATACATTAATTGGTCCACTTCTATGCCCAATGCTGGTGCAGTTATTTACCCAATACTGGTCCATATATTATTGCCAGTGTCGGATCAGTACTGGCAATTAAGGGGGTATTCTAGTGTAAAAGCGGAATTTGTATGCTATTTTGGTGAATTTTTTTTGAAAAAAGTATAAGGTTTTTTGAGGCAGGGTTTTCCCTGCTTATTCATACATATTTGGTGTATGTTTCCAAATTTTTGTATTAGACAATAACTATAAATAAGCGCTGCACATGATATTAAATAAGAACATGAAAAAAAAAGTTGGTCCATGGTTCCCATGATTTCAGCTGTTCTGCTCATCTGAAACAAAAAAACCAAAGAGATTCTTAATTAGTATGAGTGTGGCTATAGCAGGTACCAGAATGAAAAAAAAATGTTGAAAATTTAAAACATGACTTCATTGAGAAAATTAAGTTTCGATTTGTGCCATTTTTTTCACCATTGAAGGGCTGTAGAAATTCAAAAAAACAATATTTCGACTTGATTGTGGTAGGGGCTATAGCCACACATATACTGAAGATGTGTGCAAAAGCCTGAGTCAATTGATTAACTGGTTTTTGAGATATCATGGGAACCAATTTGAAAAACATGGTTTCGAGAAAAACACGTTTAAAGTTTTTCATACTGATTACATAGAGATAATGTTACTTACGATCAATCGGCTAGTCCAGGGCCATACAGGGGACATTCCTCTTGTTCGTAGAAGTCCTGCAGAGCTGATCTCTCTTCCCTGCGATTCATTCTCTGATCTCGAGAGAAGTTAGTGGAGCGCCGCTCCGAGCGGGTGATACGAGCTTCGTTCCGGGAGTTTGCGTACATCACCGCTTGCTGACCAATACTAACTCCCATCACGTTCATAAGTTTGAAAATTGGCATAAATCCTTTATTGAAAATTATAACTGCCAGGAATGTTGCTATTTCAACAACTTTCACGCCAGCATGGAGATGTTTTGGAGCAAAAGTCCAAATCAATGAATTTAGAGATTCATTGTACTATATAACCTGTACTATACAAAAGCTCCAATTCAAATGTACGACCTTCAAAGAATAACGATCTTCCGACCCTACCTAAAATACTAACAAAATGCTCTGTTGTGTGCCGCGCGGTCCAACCGCCGAGCGCGCGCCAGAGGTTATTTTCTATTAGGTGCTATTACTTTGTTAATTTTGCGAATCGGGCTAAATCTTCTCGCAGACATATTTTCCATACCATATACTTGCAAAATATGCCCAAAAAAAATTCGATTTTTCTGACATGCTACACTAGAATACCCCCTTAAGTACGGCATGGCGTTACACTCCTGTGTCGAATCTGTACTGGCACAATACTGGCGGCCAGTACTGCCACGATGGCAAACGGTACAGTCCCAGTATTGGACCGTTTTGAAATTTCTACGTGGGTAGCGGAGATCGAGATTGTCTATTCTGCTTTGCGTTTCGTTGCTGGACGAGCGACGAGTAGCCCGCTCGGCGATATTATTTATTCCGACTCGCTCATTGGTACGAATTTACGGCCGGTCGCGATCGTAAAATCTCCAAGGCGGTGCCTGAAATCAGAAAAAGCTGGTACCTTCCGTAGTCCTCGCCGCGGGACGCATCGGGCTTTGTAAAGAGAGTCCGTTCGAGGAAGGGTTATTAGATTGCGCTGGACAGAATTCCATAGATCTCCTGCGTCGTGAGTACCCATGAAGTCTTTACGTAACAGCGTGGTCATTTCACAGCGCTTCTTCGGTATCTACGATCTTATTGTTTTCTCCATGTACGCGTTATTAAATGCAGTGGTTTTCGAATACTACAGATAAGGAAACGGATATCCGTGAAAATCGAGTCTCGAACGTAGGCGATTGGTATCAGCAGGATTGCTTACAACATACCTTAAAATATTTGACACAGATTTTGTTTAACTAAGTTTGTGATCGGACGGAAACTTGCGAAAGATTAATAACAAGAGTTTCATCTAAGATCATGTCTATTATATTTATATAGTTTTTAACATTTGCACGTTTACCAGGAATTGTTCTAATCTAAATCTTTATGCGAACATCGCCGCGAGACAATACATTTATTGCGGATTCCGTAACGAAATCCTGAATTATCCCTTGCTCCAAGATATCAGAGAAAATCGGGTGACGTTTATTCCGAATGCGATGTAATACTAACGCTACCACGCGATCGTAATGGTTTATGGACGGCATAAAATCGCCCTTAAGCCGACGACTTTAATGGTTCACGACTTTTGCCTATGCAGATTTCGTGGTCGATAATCTCGTGCCCCGGTGCTCCGACCTCTCTCGATCGGACAGCAACGAACGGCGTTTCCACGGACCGGTCGCTTCCGCTTCGCCGAAGATCTTATCGGCGTCTTGATAAAATTAACGCGGAAGTCGTAAAAAGAATCTCCTCAATAATTAATGAAATCGGTTTAATTGAATTGTACCGAAATGTTTCGCGCAGCTCACTTTCGCGCTTAACGACGAATTTTATTTGAGATTTCCGCGCGAGAGCGTGCGTAGACGCTGAAGATGCTTGTACATACCGTGCGGAATCTCCGTTTCGCGTTCTTATCTCGAGCCATGAGGATACTGTGGCGCAAGTTTCGGAGAACTTAACGAGAGTAGCTTTCTAGAGACCACGAGCAGGGACACGGAGGCAGGGCCAGAATCGACACTTGAACACCGGCGACATTCCAGTCCTATCTCTTCTGGGTATCCCGATATAAATAAATAGACCTCCGTAGAAACGGCCGACAGGATTCCGGTTCACTATTTCTCGCATAGGGAAACGGGTCATTGGTCTGTTATCTCGTCACGAGGACGCGTCTGTTCAAAATTGGATGTTTCAATCTGAGATAAGGACCGTTTGCTCTCGGGATGCTAAAAAAGGCAGATAATCGGGAGAGAGAAAATTCGATTTGGATCATCCAGAATCCCCAATAAAACCGTACTTAACCGTTATTAGCTTTATCATTATTATGTACATACCTACATTATACACCTCCATCAACAACAAAATTAATGTTCACATTACAAAAGTAATTACAATTCCGCATCAGACGGCCAGTTAAACGAGCGCTCGGGTCGAAGTGCCCCGCGAGACGAGATCGCGCAGTTGCCTTTTTAATAAATCGAGCATACGCGGCCACATTGCAGAATAGTATTAATTATCGCTGGTTCATAAGGGAGCCAGAGAGAAGAAGAAGGATTAAGGAGCGCGGGGGCGGGGAGGAAGAGAGGCGTCTTCTCACAGCTGCTTCCGTGCTCGGGCGGATTGCGCAGGACCGCGCGTTGCATTGATTTAAAGGCCTCTCAAAGACACTTAATTGCATCCCCGTTTCAATAGCCGTGGAGGATGCGCCGGAAGCTCATCGCTCTCCTCACCGCTCGCCTCGGCCATTATCCTGCACACCTGTTCCCCCGCATGCAGACGCGAACGGCGGGTACCTAGTCCTTCGTCTTTCCTCCGGATCCTCCGGTTACCACCACCATCGTAGGCTTATCGAGGGTTCCCTCGCGTAATTCAGGCCATTGTGGCTCCGGGCGCGCGGCTCTCGGGAATTAGCACCTTCAATTACGCTTTCTTCAAGCCGTAATTCCGCGCGCCGGTCTGGTTCGTTACCGCGACGCGGAAATCCTCGGAGGCGATCCTCCGAGGCCGATCGGAGTGCCAACAATGACTCCTCGCTCTCGAGAGGAGTGAAATAAACGGCTTCTCGAATTGCTGTCAGAGAAATGAAGTGCGCACGATCGCAGAAGCTACGATCCTTTAATTGCTGGTAGCGTCGAGTCTCCGTCAAGCTTTGATCAAGATTGCACAAGTTGAACCTATTCGTAAAACGCAGATGTCGTGTATACCTTAATCACTCAATTTGTAGTAATAAGACAGTTGCAAAATGTAATTCTACAATTTTATACGTCAGTAAAAGATTAAAGTGCTTTGCGACGCAATGCAAATCAGAGCCTGAAGCAGACATTTCCCGTCGCAGGTCGGATGTTCCAACGAGGTGTCTAACGAAGTATCGGGCGGTATCAGGATGAGCGATCGTCGATCAATTTGGATCGCTACCGAGCGTCCTCAAAGTATCAATTTCTCGGCTGAACGTCGCGGTTAAACATTCGAGCAACCGGCACGACCACGAAAACAACCGGGAAGACTCGTTCTCAGGGCTCTTTCTTCCACCGAGGAGAGAGGCCCAGGAATGGTCGTCGGTTCCCCGGTGCTTCATATCTATCCGAGGCCGATCGTTCCACCGTCTCCCGGACTCGGCCCATTAACTTAACGCCCGTGCGATATACATGCACCAGACGACACACGTCGACGACACGCCGCGACTCCGCTGTGACACGAGCAAAACACGACAGATAACGAACGGATCAGCAGCAACTCTTTACCCTTACCCTCTTTACCTCTTTCTCCCTCTCGATCTCTCATTCTCCTTTTCTCTCTCTTTGCCAGTCCGCGAGAACGAACTTTTAATGAGCCACCACGACAAACACCGGCCGTATCTTGTATAAAGAGGTGTACCTGATAGCATCTCGCGTCTGCGTGCCGCCTCGAGTGGGTTCGCATTGTGTCGCTGTCGCGCAGAAATTGAAGCTTCATAGATCTTGGCAGGTTATTGCGATTTTTGACGCGGCGACGGAGACGGAGAAAGACGTGTCTGCATATTGATTGTTTCTTCCTTCCTCTTGCTTGACGAATTCGAGAGACCCGGGCTGATCTGATATCCGCGATGGGAGTTTGCGGACGAAGGACGCTTTGATAAAGCGTGGATACCGGTTTCGTCTCTCGTCCCAGGGACGAAATTGCACGTTAACGAAATTAATCGCGTGTATTAGCCGCCGGCTCCGCCTCCGTCTTCATTGTAACAGGAATTACCAGTCGGACGACTCGACAGCGAATAACTCCGGCCGATTTCTGCGACGTGCGGGCGATTCGTGTCTGCAATCCCTGTCTGGCGTTTAATATTCCGCCGAGTTCGAATCGCACGATAGTGCACGATGGTGAACGATGAACGATGATGAACACATTTCGGCACCATGAAGACACCTCACACGAATTTCGGCGAGATGTTTTCTTTTCTGGAATTTAACGCCGTGACACCTCCGGATACGTATGCATCTCGTGGCAGTACTTTTCGAGGAAGGGATTACGAAATATCCGGTTTCGCCTCCGGTGGCGGTCGCTCTCGAATCATTCGTGTCGTAATCGCATTATGGTACCCGAGTTCGTTCTTCCCTTCTTTTTTCATCTGTCGCTCTGTCTCTCGTTCCGTTGCTCGTGTTACGCGGCCTCATGGTGCGCACGAGTCGCGCGGAATGATTTCTCTGGAAAACAAAGTGCAAGGTTTCATGTGTATTACGTTGCAGAACGTTTCATCGTGATACATACTCAGATCGCGCGACAGTCAAGAACTTTGTCACAAATATGATAAATTATCGGAGTCTCGCAAGATGTATGTTTCTTCATCAAAATGTCAGAAAACTCATTTTCCGATCGCGAAGATTAACAGCGGCTGATCTCGAAATAAAATCGCTCCAAAAAGGATCGCACAAAAAAGGAGTAATTTAATATCAATTTACTATTACCATATTTATTACGCTCCATAAATTTGATCGCCGCGTTGCGCGCGAGCAGGAACCCTGGATGATGCTGCTCGACGAAAGATGGAAAGAGAAAGAGAGAAGTGCGCGGGAAAGCAAAGTTGGAGAACGCCTCGTCTCGCTCGCGGTGGTCGTAGCAAGCCGGGAAACCGGTATATAATCGAGCAGTCACCTATGCACCGGTTCCTTCGGACGTGCCGCAATAAGGGAGGTACGTGACCCGCGCAAAAAATGGTGGTACCGCCTGGAACACGTTGGGGAACGGGGGATGCGGGAGCTCGGGGCAAAAGGGGGCGAAAAGGGGCGCTTTTGTCGGCGCGCAGCGGCGTTAAACTTTCATCTCTCTCAAACGCGCATTTCCGCACGAGGACCACGCTTCTGCGGCGCGATGAGTCACGATCCTATTAAACGTTGCTTCGCTCTTCTGCGGGGGCTTTAGTCATAAACGACGGTGGAAAATCGCGCGATCGGATGGATTATTCAGGGGAAGTTCCACTGTTTTCTGACACGCTCGGGATCGATGTGGATCGTCATCGATCCGCGGGATCGATAGTCTGCGGGCACGAACCTGCGTGTTCTTGTCGGAACGAACAAGCCGGAGAGATTCCCGATCCGCGAAATACGCCCGCGAAGCGTAATCGCCGAGATACGATTGAACTCGCGGCGCGTATAAAGCGCGGCATTAATGTCGTGCACCGTTCTACCTGCATGACGAGCGTTCGCGCGATCGCCGCGAAGACGTCGGTATCGCACGATCTCAGGATCAGAGATCGCGAGTATCAAGTGCTGTAAATCGGAGGATTAGGTGGCGCGGATTTTCCGATCTTTGCTTACGTTCTTTTAATTATAGACGCGGAAGTCGCATAATTATTTAATTAATTTTTCTGGGACGATCTGCTCATCGAAAAAAAAAGTATCGAGACTCGAATCGCGAAAGATTCGTCGTAGATTCGTCGCGATTAAGATTTTCACAGTGTCGCAGTGAAGGAAAAAAAGTCTTATGTCGGCGCAGAATTATCGCTTTAGAATAATCTCGCGCAGAGTTTGATCCGCGTGAGGGGAATCCTCGGTATAGAGCCGAGATGAGAAACGTATGAGGAACGTATCCGAGCAAAACGAAGAGAAAGACGAGAGAGGTGGCTTGCAGCGGTGGGAAGCAAGTGGACGAGGAGCGGCGAGGGTGGACGCGGAGAGGAGAGGGCGAATCGAGGGGAAGAGCCGAAGGAAAGAGCGTGCTTTTCTGCTCGTGATGTCCCGAGGCTACCGCAGACTCGCTTGAATAGCCCCGACGCTAACACGCCCATACCGGTCACCGGGGAAGCTCTACCCGACGGAATTATTCGCTGAATTTATTTACTCCCTCGTGACCCCGAGAAAACTAGCCGAGGAAGCGCCTGCGGACCCCCCGAGAAAGAGAGAGAAAAAGAGCGAGAAGGAGAGAGAGAGAGGACTGGTCAGATACATCGAGCGTATTCGAAATTGATACTACGATAGCGTGCAAGTCGGCATGAATATATGCAGCGCACATTCGCCGATTCTACACACTTAATTTAACACACGCGCAACCGCCGGGCACCGATAAATCACACACCCCCCCACCCCCTGGCGAAAACGCGGAACTCCCGATCGAGGAAACGAGATTGGACATTGCGTAATTCTCCGGTTCTAATTCTCTCGCGGAGCGAGTTAATTGCGGTCGGGAGATAAAATCCGTCGCACCGCGATCAGATGGAACATTCCCGGTGGAGGGCGAACTGGAAGAAGATGCCTCCCATCATAAGAGAGCAAAAAGGCTAAAGTCCCCAGAAAGCAAAGGCGCGAGGGGCGGAAAGGAAGGAGCATGCAAATATTCGGGTACCAATTAAAGTTGCAAAGCCGAACCGTACTGTCCGGCTTGGCGACTCGTTAAAATTATTGAGGGTTTGTCGCAGGCGGGGTTGGGGCCCCAGGGTCTCTTTTTCTTCTGCCAGAGCACGCGGAATCCGACGGGGCACTATCACGATCTGGTTCCTTTCTTTCGGGGGCCCCATCTTGCTGAGTAGAGAGAGAGAGAGAGAGAAGGAGAGAGACGACAGGACGTCTCAGCGAGTGTCCAGAGCCGCAGGAAGCTATCGGTCCCGACGCCCGATGATCTCTCGCGGGACCGGGCCGTGGAATAAAGCCAACACAGGCCTCACGTCGGGCCCCGGGATCGGGTTGTCGGACAACGGCATTGATTCCGCGATGCGTGTTCGTCGTCGTGTTTGTCGTCGCGCGATACACGACGAATTAATTCGGCGGCATGCACATTTCGCCGGGACATTTCTCCATTCTCCTCGAGGGAATGATCCCTTCCAGCAAGCGACGCGACATGTTGAAGCTGCAACGAGCGTGTTAAGAGTCGCGGCTGACAGCCGGTTACGCGCTACAATGTTCCGTTATTATTAAAGCATATTCTCGCCGCGAGCTTGTCGTCTTCCACAGCAACGGAGTATATCTCGCGGATGCATCTCGGTGCCCTGCCCTTCGCGCAGGAGGAGGTGGGCAGGGAAGAGATCCCTTGATGTCGAGATACATTTACGTCGCCATAAAACCGCGAAGGTATCTTTTCAATGTAGCCCGTCGAGATACGCGCGTCACATTTGGATGAAGGAAACTCGTTAATATCAGTGCGGCGAGAGTTGATGCTCGCGACAATCTGGACGGCTTCCTCGACGTGTGCGCTTTCCTGTTTCTCTCCTTCTCCGTTGCTCTATCTTTCTCTGGCCGCCGCACGTGCATTGTTGCATTGTCGTATACCCGGCACGCAACGCATCTTCCAGCTGTCACATGATCGGTCGATATTCACCGGTCGCATGCAGCCGACCGGTCGCGCAACTGCAATTGCATAAAAAAATGCGCATACGGACACGCGCAAATGGCCAACTGTCGAAAATCCCACGAATCCCTCGGGCGATTCTTCCTCTCTCTTTCTCTCTCGCTCTTCCTCTCGATTATCCGTTATCCGCTAACAATGCGTGCCACCGTGCTCCCGCATCGCGCTCATGCTAATTTACTCGTTTCACGCACCGTGTAGTGTTGCAACAGGAAAAATGCAAAAAAGAAAAAAAGCAGATTTACTTATTGTTACGCCAAGCTATTCACAAGTCGCCGAGTACATTAATCTTTTAATATGGGAATATTCATGTGCTTGGCGCTGCGTTGTTAACTCGTAAACAGTTGCGTAGAGAACAGTTCGCGAAATTATAACAAACGTGCTTTCCACAATCAGAAATGCTTGCATATATTATTTAAAATTAAAAAGCGAGACATGTAAATGGGGAATCAATTAAATAATTTTTTTTTCTTTTGGAAACTTAATTCTCCGTAATTATTTGTGGATTAACTGATTGATACAGATATATCTGTCTAGTTTCAAAGAAAAGATTCAGTGGACGCGTTTAGATCAGTTCGAGGAAGCGCAAAAATAATGTTCGCCTCATTAACGTTCGATAGTCGTGCCGAGTCTAGAAACGATCATTCTCGTTGATCGAAAGTCGAAGGTACTCGTTTCGTAGACGAGCGATCGTGCGCCCCCCGAGGGTGTCATGATAATTTTCTAAAGACAATGGGGCGCTTTCTTGCTCCCCCTCGGATTCGATTCGATTACACGTTGCCTGAATCGCGGCGATCACGAGTTAAATTTGAATTGGGTCCCGATAGTCTCTCTTCCTCTCTCTTTCTCTCCCCGTGACTCTACTCGCACAGCAATTTGATACCTATCTCGGCATCGCCCACTGTAAAAGTACGTCCACTCCCTCCCGCTTTCCCACCCCCGCATAAGTCGTGGCGGCAAAAGGAGCATTCGGGTACGAGAGATTTCGCAATATCGGAGCAACAAAGCTACAGGACACGAAGAAGAATGATCGCGTCGCAACGAGAATGGAACAATGGCAGTCTAAATTCTCTCTTGTGAGGGAAAGATTTCTCATTACGAGAAATTAAAAATTTTTCTACGAGAAAACGCGCGTAAAGAATAAGGGCCTGCCTGCTGAATTTCGTTCGAGCGCGTTTTACGATCGGCAAACTTTCGCTCCGATTCTGGTAGCGATTAATGACGAACCCGCGCTGGTCCCACGATTATGAACGGTACTTGAGAGACGTGCGTCGTGCAACGAAAGTAAGCACTCAAGTCCGACGCTAACGAAGTCTGGGCGGTGTACGTGTAACTTCCACTAATGAGAAGAAGCGCCAGTCTCCCCTATGACGCGCGAGAAAAAAGCGAATCCTCATTACCGCCGCTTCAATAACGCTCTGTACGTTCGGCGGCTTCTATCTGCCTCATTTCTCACACTCGTCAACTGGCCCTTTCGCTTCGTTTTCCCGCGTTTCTTCGCGTTTCTTCTCGATCCCGAGGAAACTCCTTTCTTTGTCGCGCCGTTCGTTTCTCGAACGAAGCACCTCCCTCCCACGAGGCAAGAAACGAACGTGTAATTAATTCACGAGACCTAACTATCGCATAGTTACGGTAAACCTTTGAAATTGTCCGCGAAATTATCTGCCCTTCTTACAACTTGTTAAACGCGAGTTTACCGTCTTCATAACGAGAACAATCTTTCTTTGGACGATCTTGGGATTCTCCACGTGACTACGTCGTATAATCTCTCAATGACTTCTCTTTATCCAGCGAAAAGTTTTCCCGCGCGAGGATGTCGCTCCTTCGACGCGGAACTCCTTCGCCGACGCACTCTCGGCGGTCCGAGCGGACCTTATTGACGATTCCCCACCGGTTGCTACCTGAGACAGTCCTTTATCTCGATTATCTATCGTACTTGCCGAGGAAACGTGGCGGCACACCGTCGTGAGTCTCACGGTTACTCGATCGCGGAGATTAGTCACGACTCTCTCTCGCTCGGCCGAAGAACGAGAGTAAATCAGACCCTCGCGGCCCGTTGACACGTTTAGCCGGGCCCAGGATACTCGCGGTGCCCCGACAAGCTCGGTGCCCCGACAAGCTCGGTGCCCTGTATTCGTACTCCCGGAGTGCTCCCCGACGACGACGACGACGCTGATGGCGACGGTCGTTTCTCGCATTGCCCCGTGATAAATCACTGCGGGTCTCCACCGTCGTCACAATCTCGCGGCCATTAATCTCGATAATTGAATCAATATTTGTGATATCGTCCTGTGTATTCGGGCCGGCCTCATGGTAATTAGCCGGACTCGTCATAAATCATGCCCTCCGGGCGGGAGGAGACAGGAGCGCAAGACAGGCAGAGAGAGAGAGAGGATTCCCCGAAGAGGCTGTGTCTCCTTTGTGGCGCCCGTATTCGGGTGTGTTCCATAAAATTAATATTTTATGTCCTTCCACCTACGGAGGAAGCCTAGCGAGAAGAGAGATGGTCGGCGGGTTTTTCGGCTGGCGAACACGCTGACGTTACCGTTGGAAATATGAACGGTGCTTTATAAGAGCCATGGAGAACTCCGTGGCGATTCGGAGAATGAGTTACAACGGGTAATGCTGGACGATGATCTTCCAACGATAAAATTAATAGTCACCGCAAGAAAAAATACTGAAAACATTAGTAGATAATTCTATCACTTGAGAAAAACAGTTTGTCGTGATTGTTTATTGAAACTGTTGTCGGTCACGCTTCGATAAAATTATAACCGTCTATAGACGGACTTTCCAATCTTTCGGAGATCTTTTATGACGATCAACGATAATCTCGCGCTTTTATCCCGCGTTCCGCGTATGGAGAAACTCCGTCATTACTCCGGTAACGAGTTTTCCCCGCATTACACGCGGCAGTAATGACGTCTCTTCCGCGTGCATAATTACATTCCTTTCTTAACGTCGGGGCGGACCGGCAAGCGTTACATTGTACGAGGTGACCTTACGTAAGGCAACGCGTCGGCCACTGATCGCCATTTGCGATTCGCAGAGCTCCCCGCAATTCTCTTCGACCGACGGCATCGAGATCTCCCCATGAAAATCACAGTGGTTCGTGATAATGCGTGATGGTCCGCGCCTCCGCGAGAGTTCACGGTCTTGTTCCGTGGTTTCATGGTGGATAGCGGTCCCGGGACGTCCCGGGACTGGTGATGCCAAGATCGGTGATCCCGCGGGTCACTCCCCGCGCCGCGTAATCAGTCGATCGTTATCGCGATTCGCGCCATAATAATCCATGGTGGCCCCGCGCGGCGTTCGCCACCGACCCTTCTACCCTCGCGGGTTCCCTTCTCGGCTCCTCGTAACGGTGGATGCGTAACGGTGTTCGAGGCGTGGTGCCTGTCCGGCAATACCGCCAGTGTAATATTCACGACCTCCATTATCCGGACAGCCGATTAATTAACGGTCGCAAGTTGACGCGTTCAATTATCGATGCCATCGCGCGACACTCACGGCGAAGGATCATCGTGTACGACGAGGTGGGAAGCTGAGCATTATGTCAGGCTTCGCGCTGTAGATGTATCTTTTCTGCATTGGCCTTAAGAGAGATTAAATGTAGGAAGACTTGTAGAAAGGCGCTTGCAAGACAATTATCAAGGAATCACTCTTGTTGAAAAGAACGTTGCACTCCTGAAGAGAATGTTAGTTTCCTTGAGACACTGTTGAGATGCTGATCGTCAACGCTTATTTTTATTTATTATCATGCGATATGCAGATACACATTTATTAGGAGTGTGATTTAGTTTTGAGGGTTTTGCAACAGATGGCTGTAGTGTCAGTTTGTTCCAATAGCTGTTTCCGATAACTGTTGTTTCTTACAGTCTTGACATTATCCATGACATTTAGTAGCATTATAGCAATAGATGCAATAACAGTCGTGTTTATATCATCGTAAAAATGCAACTTCCGAAACAGCATTTTCCACATACGTTGCTTTTGTTTTTTAATCAAAAGAAAACTGCGGCTGATGGTTATAGAATTCTTGTGGAAACTTATGGTGATTCTGCCCCATCAATTAAGACGTGTGAATACTGGTTTAGACGCTTTAAAAGTGGTCATACTGATGTGAAGGACAAAGAACGCTCGGGACAACCAAGAAAGCTTGAAAATGCAGATTTGCAAGCATTATTGCACGAAAATCCAACACAATCCACTTCAGAACTTGCCAGAGCATTAAATGTTGATCGTACAACAGTTACGAAACATTTACATGAAATGGGAAAAATTCAGAAAGAAGGGAAATGTGTTCGACATGAATTATCGGAAAGTGCCATTGCGAACCGGTTGAACATTTGCATTTCGTTGATCGCCAGGCGAAAAAAGAAGAGTCTTTTGTCTCGGATTGTTACTGGGGATGAAAAGTGGATCTATTTTGATAATCCGAAACGCAGAAAATCATGGGTGGATCCAGGCGAACCATCAACATCCACTCCGAGACGCAATATTGACGGTTGAAAAGTAATGCTCTGTATTTGGTGGGATAGTGTACTATGAGCTGTTAAATCCGCACGAGACTGTCACGGCTGATCGTTATCGACACCAATTGTACAAGTTGAAGCAAGCATTGGACGAAAAACGACCAGCAATTGCGAGTAAACGACGGAAAGTGATTCTTCTTCGTGACAACGCTCGACCTGACGTTGCGTTATCAGTGAAAGAAACACTATTAGAGCTTGAATGGGAAGTCTTACCGCACCCCGCGTATTCTCCATGCGATTATTATTTGTTCCGGTGGATGCAACACGCTTTAGAGGATACACACTTTGATAATTTGGAAGAAGTGCGAAAATTCGTCGACAAATGGATCAACTGAAAAGAAGAGTGATTTTATCGTGGTGGAATCGATCTCTTGCCAGAAAGATGGGAAAAAGTTATAGAAAACGAAGGAAAATATTTTGATTAAGGTATTCATTCATTATCATATTTAAATACATGCGTTTTTGAGCAAAAAAAAAATTTATTAGGGGTGTGATTTAGTATCACACCCCTAATAAATATGCACTACTTCAAATAATTATCGATATTGGGAGGACAGAAAAAGAATGAGGCTCTTACATAAGGTCTTTCCTTGCAAAATCTCCACCGCACTCGCGAGTGTCGCAGAGAATCATCGCAGTCTGTACTGGCAATGTAATTCAATCAGCCTGCAGAATAGCAGCGGCGCGAGCTAGCGAACCATCTAAGGGGAATCTGGATGAACTCATCAAGGACGCGCTTCGGTAGAATCTCAATTAAGGCTGAATTGCGGGGGGAAAATGGAGTGCGAACGCGGAGGGACCTGGTGGCGAGCGGGCTGGCGTAGAACGGCGGTGCGAACGCGACGGGGAAGTGAACGGAAGGGTCTTCAGGTTCACTCCGCGAATGGAAGTCGAAGACCTCGGCAGCGAAACGGCATTCCGAGCCACACTTGATTGGTTTTGGCGGAGTCGCGCCGCTTGCGCCGGAGGTCGGGTCAGGTCACTCCAGGAGGTTCTACGTGACTCCTCTCTCTTTCTCTCTCCCGGCTCTCCCACCTCTCGTTGGAGTACGCATCTGGGTCCACACCTCGGCGGCGTTTGCGCCACGCCGTGGTCGTCATCGGCGCTGATTAACGAGTTATAAGTAGAACCTCTTCACCGACGCGATTTGTACGTCGTCGACGAGGCTTCGATCATGCGGATAGTCACGGTTTAATTATGGACGATGACCCGCGCGCGCCATCGACCCCAAGTGAATTCACCGTTGGCGCCCAGGATTATTGTAGCGTGCCCTGATTTTTACGGGAGGCTCGCATCCCCCCGTAGCGTACCCCTCGCGTCCGTCACTCGCGTCGGATCTTGAGCAACGACTGGATACCCCGTGGACATCGCCGTAGGTGGACTCGGGATCGTAAAACGGCGCCCGCGAGCGGCCAGTGCTGGCACAGTCTTGCTGGAAACACCTAACGGCTGTCTGATTGGCTGGGTACAAGGCAGTAAAGGGGATCACTGCGCGGATAGCGTAGCCTCTGATAAATTTAATGGAGGACGATATGCTCCAAGACCGGAGGCATTATAGTATGCCACTAAAAATGGCATCTTTCTCCGTCTTTCGTCCATGTTCTCTCCTTTTCTCTCTCTCTTCTCTCTACGCATGCTCCGTCGTGGAGACTACACGGCCTATCCGATCAGCAAACGCTCGTAAACGACTTAACGAGGGACTACCTACGCCCGCCTCGACGTTCCTCGGAAGAATACCATCGTTCAGATAATCGCGAAAAGGTACATATGCCTCGGTATATGTATTCGACGAGAGCAAGATTGCCGGATCACACACGAGTACGCTGCATACGCCAGTACGTACGTGCTGCAGTTGTTCTGCACATGACACACACTCTCTCTCTCTCTGCATACGTTTTCGGTAATAAACTTAATAAACGACCTGTTTGCTTTTGTCTTAAACAAGCGCGACTCTAGTGTAACATCTGGCGTTGTAAGATTCCCTTTAACGACCTCTTCAGTTAACGCTGGCGGGACCTCTTTCCGTGGGTGACTCCGTTGCCTCCGTGCAGGAGACCCGTGTCTTCTTCGTTTACTATTGCACTCGATCGGAGCGATACACGGCGCTGCGATGTGGTAAGCACTAATTAATTGGCATCGCACTGGGCGGCGAGCGCGTTAACGCGGACTGTAAGCATCAGCTCAGGAAAGGTGGCAATTACGTAAGCGGGCTGTAATTTAGAATGATATTTCGAGGTCCGGCAGGCAACAAAGAGGAATAGAGACGAAGAGGAAGACGCGCGTGAAAGGGAGCACAGGATACCGGCGGAAGTGCGTGTTCGCGTCTGTAATTATCCACCATAGAACGGAACGCCATTATGCCGATTGTCGGCTAACGGCCTTAATGGGTGGATATCGGTCCGGCGGCGGGTCGGCTCGTTATCCCTAATTTATGTTTGGCCAGGTCGTCCTCGCGCTTCTCTCTCGCGGCTTAGGCTCCTCCGCTCGGTCTTCACGCCGATTTTCCATCCGCCTCGCTCCCCGCCGCGAATCAGGTTTCCTTTCTTTCTCTTTCTTTCTCTCTCGTGCGTACATACGCACACACACACGCGTGTTGCAGACCGCTGACGCGCTATCATGCAATGCCACGCACCGCAAGAGATCGCGGCGAGAGAGAGGCGAGGATCTATGTGTTCCGACGAGTGCGAAGTTAATTTGCATGCCGCGTCTCCGTCTTACGCGGCGACGCGGACGCCGCGTAATTAACGCGTCGCGATGAACGTGGCGGTTCGATAACCGCGCCGTCGATCGCGCCGATGAGAGAGACGTACGATGATAATTATTCAGATCCATGGTATATCTCCATTAGCCGTATCCAGCCGATCGCCGACACGCCGACAGCCGCCGCGCGCTCTTTTTACCCGAAACCGGATTTTATTTACAACGTCGGGATGTCGCCTCGGCAAAATGTGCGCGTGCGTGCGTGGTATATTCTCTCCCAACGTGATTGATCGAACGCGATTTAATAATCTCATCGACTTTGATTCCATTCGAAGGCTCCATCCGGCTGATGTCTCTGCTCTTTTCGTCTCCTCGAGGACGGAAAGTAATAAAAACCCAAGTCGCTCCGATCCTGGAGGACGCGCGATAATTCGTCTGCATTATTCATTATTAACAGCGATTACGTGCGGCGAATCGCTCGTTCGCGAATTGATCGACTCCGGTGGCTGAAGAGCCGGTTGCTCAGAAATCGCAACCGTGTTCGAGTGAGAATTTCATATTGCATGAGAAACAGGTTCCTGTCCTTTTCTTTTTTACGGCTTCGCCTCTTCCGGATCGAAAATCACCGGCTGCGAGTCGCGGAAAACCAGCATCCGCCTCCTGACACATTACACCACCACGAGGGGGATCTCATCGGCGCGACGTGACGCCTTCCGCGATCTCCCGTCCGCTCGGGCGTACGCGAAGCGGCCGAAGCGGGCGTGCGCGGTATCACGCTCGACGCTTCGAGTAGGTACTCGCGTCTAAGTCCGCGCGAGTCCGATTTCAAGACAGTTAACTTAATTACCGTCGTTGCGGCGGAAAACGATACGAGACGGGATATCTTCGGCGGCGATCGCCGCTGCGAGGGATCGGGTCGATCCAAGAGAGAGAAAGAGAGAGAGGGATACGCGCGTTGATGTCGGCGCGGCCGCCACCGCTTCAAGTAAGGTAGGTCGTCGGCTCTCCCGGGCGTGTTCATGTCCGATGCGACCTTCGGCCTCTCCTATGGGGCCCGGTGGTTGCCCGGATGGCACGGACTGGATCCATGGTACCGCTATCTCCTGCCGTCCTCCGCGCGCGATCCGCCGCCACGGCAGCGCCGGCGAAATGGCATTGCTACCCTACATACCTCCGAACCGCCGCGAGAGAGTCGAGTGAGTTATCCCGCGTCGCCATTTCAGATTTTCCGCATGACCGCGCCGCGGGCTGGACAACCGAAAAATCCGCGGCGTGCTGCCTGTACCGGGCAAGATGGAGCGCGCGATGGCCTTTCCCCGTTACACCCGAGGATAGTTTTTCATCGATCAGCCGCGCGACGATGCGTGAACGCAGTTTGTCCCAGCTTTCACCATTTTTTTATTTTGATAGATGCACCGCGCGCTTGATGTAAGCGGTCTTATATTCCAACGTGTATAATTGGCTCCCTCGGCAGAGTGATAAGAGAATTATCGTGGATAATTGTTATTATTATTATTAATAATGCATTAAATTAGGTGATTATTTCGCTATCACGATAGTTCCGCGCATAATTACAAGTTAGCCGATAAGAGATAAGCTGTTACGTGAAAGCGCGATAATTCCCGATTGATTTAAGTGAAAACGTTAATCTTCTCTCTGGCGATTTGTTAAATAGGGATCGCGGGATCCCGTTGCAATCGGCACCGCTCGCACGATCGTCTCAGGCTGCCGGCTTTGGTTCACATGATCGCGTCGGTATTCGGGCCAGACGTTTCGCACTCGTTTAATTAAATTTCTCGAGGCACTCTCGGGAGTGCTCGAGAGCCACCATTCGATCGGTGGGTAACTTATATGTTTCAGTATATTAACGCGGAATATTATAGAGAGTAATGCGTACATTCTTATACAAATCGCATTTTATCAAACATTTCTCCCCGTACGATCGAGACGATTCTTGTCTCCAGAAAAACAGGACGTGCAAGTATTGCCTCTCTTTTTTTATTCACTGCAGCCCCTATCGTGACGCCGTGCATTAATTCGCGTATTAACCGGTCGCGATGTCATCTCCATCCTTTTGACGGCATATTCCTGATAAGATAATAATTATCCGCCGGGCTCCTCATTATCCGCGAGCGGATCGCGCGCGAAGCTGATTAACATAACGCGAGCGAACAGGTTTGTCAACTCCGTCGTTCGGGAATCAATGAGCTGCGAGGAATCGATATCTCTGGACCGGCTTTCGGTTGTCGCGCTAAGTGCTCTGTTGCTACCTGAACCCGCCGCGCCGTCGCGCTCGTTTCCGCTCGATCCCGCTCGCGTGAAATCTCGTCGCCGACGGACCGATCAAACGGCGCGCTAGTGTTCCGCACCTTCGCTCGCCTGCAAATGCCATCGCGTTGCCCGCTCACGCGCTGGTGTTAATTCCGAGATGCGAGGTGATTTTATCGCCAGGGTAGTTTACTCTCCTTTTAGGGCGAGATCTGTCGACTCTTTGATTAATCGCGTCGATTAATCGATCGTTCTCCCGGATGCGGAAATTTATGCGCCACGCGTTGCGCGGACGGAGGCACGCTAATAAACGTCTTTATCGACTCCTCGTTCGTCTTCCTCGCACCACCGTTAACCGTACACGCTCGTATCCTCCCCTTCGAGCAAACGGCCGTCTCTAATCGGCGATTAGCGCGCCTGTGGCGGTCGCGGAGCTCGGCGAGCTCCTCTGCTCGCCGGCTACTTTGTTTCTTCCATTCGAGGCTGCTTTGTATGTTGTACGGCGCCGCAGGCTCGTAAGAGCCTCATACTTCCGCCATGCCGTGAAATCAGAAATGACGAAAGCGAGCGGCCTCCGAGCGACTCGGAGGATAGGCCAAAGCCAAGCAGACCGAGAGATCAGCGGGGCTTCTCTCGACTCTTGTGAGCACTTTGCGGTATCCTGGTGACTCTTGTCCGCGCAGATTCCATTCACTGATCACACGCTAATCACGTCTGTCCTTTTTTTCTGTTACAGGTAAGTTTCGCAACTGCACTTTGCTCGTTTCGAGAGCGCTCTGGATACCTGCCAAGGTCAGATATTTCCAATTTTCTACCTGCGAGACTACTACCCGCGCAGAAACGGCCGCTCGTTCGCCGCTCGTAAAGCTTCTCTTTCAGCGAGCGGTCGAGTGGCTGCCGCAAGATTTGAACCCTCACAGTTTCGTTAAATTGCCAACGGGGCAACAAATCGCTCACCTGCCGCGAACTGGATACATCTCGGCAACGTATACATTTCCTCCTCTTGGTAAATCACACGCGTATCGTTAACGTCGCGCACGTGGGAGCGCCGAGCGCAGCCGCCCAATGCTGTTACATCTGATAAAAGCATCATTCCCGTTCTGTCAAACTGGCCAGCGAATGACTTGCATCGAGATCCAACTGCGACCAGCTGGAGTTGTCATTCGTCACTCGTTTGCCTTGGTGTATATTAACAAGCATGAGCTAAGCGACGAGTTGGTGAACCTTGTTTAACTCACCGAAATTATTTCAATTTTCGAGATACTTATTTCCAGGCAGATTTCATAAATCTGTATGCGTTATTATTTTTTACTTTTTTTTATTTACGAAATCCAGAGGGGACTCGTGACGCTCTGCTTTCCCATCTCTGTTAACGTAAATTACTAGCACGCCGTTTACTTATCGGGGTCAGACCGATCCCATCGTGACAGTTACGCCAGCCGAATTCAACTGCGACAGTCGAGGGTTAATAATACCGGGCTGGTCAAGCCGCGGGAGAGGTAATCATCACGTGAGCGTAGCAATGATGTTATCAGGATGACACACTTGCGAGTCTCTCCTAATGGCAGAGTAATGACGCGGCCGTTATATCCGATAAAAGCTTCATTCCCATTCTATCAAGTTGTCGACCGAAGCGGGCACACTTGCGAAACGCAGGTGCAATCTCGAATCAGTACGATTACCAATTTGGACTAATCCGCGGGGATGAGGACCGAACAGTAATCGAAAGTTTGTCCAATTATTCGTAATTACTGTGCGACGTTCTCGCTGAAATCGGGATAACGCGAGTTCAAGTCAGGATTTTTTAGCAGTGGTCTTGATTGATCAATCAAGGATCCGCAGGATATATTTCGCCATCCTCGCTCATTATTCGTCGCAGAATGCGCCGAACGACACGTTAACTGGATCGTAACGTTTAGCAACGAACAGGAACGCAATGCCGCGTGTTTCTTCAGGACAGAAGTCTCGCGTGGAACAAATCTGTTATTTATGCGTGCAGTTTTCTTGCCGATTACCGCAACGGGGTCTCCAGAAAGAAAAAAAGAAGAACGTTTCCTGGCACAGATCGCGGCGGTTGCGGCAAGAGTCATTTACGTCCACGCTTGAATTTCGTCATGTTCAAGGCTGCTGAAAAAGCGGAGGAGCGAGGATGAGGACGTCCTGGTCGTGACACGATATCTACCTCGCATTCTCGCTCGATTCTACGGTGCGATTGGCTCACCATGACGTTCTGCAGCAACGTATTTTCATCCGACAGCGCAGCACACGACACAGCGGCGTTCTCCATCACACGCACCGTCGTCGGGATCGCTCGGGTTCTGATCACGACGTATTTATGCAACAACAAACGCGAGATCAGAGATCATTCCCATTTAACAAATCACTGCAGGATCATTGCGATTTGATGACGCGATTAGAAAACGGTATCGCACGTGCCCGGACTTCCAGGCTAACGGTACACCATAGCGACGTTCTCCATGGTGAGAGGGTTGATCTCATTGCCGACTCATCGATGCCATCGTCCGGGGAATGATCGCGGCTAATCGCGCGATCCATCGCCCCGAATTAGCGGGCGAATTCGCGTATGCGTGTACGTGTACGTCCCGCAGCATCCGGCGAGCGCGTAGGCGGCGGTCCTGCTGTGATGTCGGTGTGCGTGCGTTGATTAATCTCGGGATTCCGATCTAATTGGATTAGAAGGGCTGCGCGCCTCGCACTCCTCCGGTTTCCATTCGTCATCGTCCGAATCTCCCGGCTAGCTCGCCCGATGATGACTCCGTGCGTCACGGAGCCGGATCGCGATGCTGGGCTCCTTCCTCTCGGTCTCGCTCTGTCCCGAGGTAGACCCTCGCCGAGGATATCAAAAGAATCGGTCGGCTGGTGATTTGTTGTCGACAGCGCCGACAGGTCCGGTTTAATGGGGGGTCCCTTACCTGCGGCTCTCTAACGTTCAAGAGAAATTCTCTCTCTCTCTGAACGTGAACGTCCGCACGTTCTTTCACCTCCTTGCGACTCTCTCGTCTCGGTGAAGCATCGGTCCTGATACTGGCGACACGCGCGGAGGGATGATAGCGTGTACGCTTCTAATTATGGTCTTTCATGGGTTCAATCCTTACCGACAGTGTATATAAATGTTATCGTATACAAATAGGATACGTGTGCATCAACCGTTGGGCCTCCCAGGCGGATGACGGCGAACCGTTGCTTCGGTAACGCAAGCGTCTCGCGTTTCACATTGCGCGGGAAGAACCCCGTTTCTCGCCCCGGTATTATCGGCGACCCTCGCGGGGGGCGCGTGTACGCACACGCCTACCGTGTGTTGTAAGCGGAGTAAGTTAAGCGGAATGATTCCGGGCGCGGGAGAGAGCGAGCGAGCGGCGCGGCGCGGCGTGCTGGCAAAGGATGCACGGGGCGCGGACCCGTTATTGGTCCTGGAGAGGCGAGAGGACTCACGGTGAGCTACGTACGTACGTACGACGTAAGTGTGCCTCGGGGGGGCCGCCCGTACAGAGGTACAGAGCCAAGGAGAGAAGCCGCGCGATGCGCAGCTTGCACAGTCGTCGATATCCTCGACCACGCCCACGTTCTCTCTCTCGCTCGTTCGTCGCCTTTTCTTCTTGCTTGTTCCCTCTCAGCAGCGAGGAGAAACGGCTTGTTCTTAGATATCTTGGCGGCAACGCTAGATCAGAGAGCGCATTTGCATGTCGGCGTGGCGGTGCGGCTAACACGCTTGCTCCACTTGCGAGTCTTGCGAGTCCGCTCGTTCGTTACATTCGCTCCTTCGAGCGAGCAAGCGAACGTCTCCACACACCTCCACATGCGCGGCGCATCTCGCACGATCGGCTTTAATCGCGCGCTAATCGGGATTTTAAAATGTCACGCGGCGGCAGCTGAGCAGCTGCTGTCTCTTTCCTAGAGCTGAGAGATTCAATTCCCTGAGCGTATCGCTTCGCGGGGAAAGGCTCGAGATTCCGGTCTGAAGCTGTCGCTTAATTGGCTCGCGCATTTTTCGTCCAGATTCTTGTAAATCTTGTAATATAATTTCTTTTCTCTTTTTCATTTCAATTTTTATATACTTTTTTTACACTAGCACAACACAGGCGCGCGCTATTTTATTTTTCAATATTAATAATGTTTTCGAATAATAATATCTTATATCTATTATTTATTATATGCACAATTATCACACTCTACTAAATTGTTAACCTCCACGCGAAGACAGCCGCGCGATGGTAATCTAAAGTTTAGATTCTAAATTGACCATAACGCACAACGCGAATCAAGATAACCAATCAGCGTCGCGGAAAAGAGGCAACAATGATTTCGAATTGATTTAACACGGCTTTTTTAAGAGTGGATTTGGCATATTGCGAAGAGGTCTCGATGATTGAAAATCCTTTAGATTTAGAAATGAAAAAGTTTTAGCCATTAAAATTTTTTTCTTTTCCGAGTTCTGTGCTAGTTATATTGTTCTTTGGCATATTGCCTAGAGTTCTCGATGATTTAAAATTTGTTAAATTAATAAATGAAAAAGTTCTAGCCCTTAGAAATTTTTTCTTTTTCCGACAAGTTCTGAGTTGTTGATATCATTATTTTTTATATTGCCTAGAGTTCTCTGCTATTGAAAATACCGTAAACTCAGAAATGAAAAAGTTCTCGGGTTTAAAATGTTTTAATATAATAACTATATATAATTTTTTTTAATTTTTTATTATGAGTTTATCAAGACACAAGTATCACACTCTACCAAATTGTTAACCTCCACACGAAGACAGCCGCGCGATGGTAATCTAAATTGAACATAACGCACAACGCGAATCGAGATAACCAATCAGCGTCGCGGAAAAGAGGCAACAATAATTTCGATTTGATTTAACACGGCTTTTTTAAAAGTGGATTTTTAATTGTTTATCCTTTTAGTTCTTTCACGGATTTTCTCGAATTTCTTCCCTCTCGAATTTCCTTTGTCGTAAACCAGGGATAACCATCTCCTGCCGTAGGAGAATGATTTATCGATCTTCGCGCTCAGGATACGAACGCGTATGTTACGCTTAATAACATGGTATCATTTCGTAACAACGGAAACTTATAAAAATCTAGTGTGCCAACCTCGGTCGCGCAATAACAGAGTCGCTCCACATAACGGAATCCACCGGACTCCGGAAAGAGGAAAAAATCGCTTGTCCGTTTGCTCAGTTGCCGGAAGACCACTTAATAATAGTACCGAGACATCTAACTTTCATCGTCCGTCACGGTGTACCGTGCAATCATTATCTATGTCCAGCGGATATCGGTCGCAGCTCGTGAGAGGCTCACCGCTTCCGGCGAAAATTGCTCGCATTTTCCATCCGAACGCGCGAGGAATGCTTTCGCGGTGGCTCCGCGAAGCTTGCGGAATTCCTGACGATAAAGCAATGTACCACTCAACGAAGTGCTGAAACATGTGCCACTCTAAACGGTACCGGTCTTACCATTACTCCGTCAGCTCGCATTACTCGTAAAGTTCGTATCAGACTACGCGTTGCAGACTGACACTGTGCAAGCTGGAGATTGAGACTTGACCGAGCAAAAGGCTGCCTGCTCACCTCTTGATGCTCTACGCACGTGCCACGTCTGAATGCGTGGCATTGATGATACATCCTCCGGATGCTGCTGAAATCATCCGCTTCGCAATGGCGAACGTGATCGTCAGAAATGTCACGCCATGCGGAACCACATATAGGCTGGATGCTGCAACACGTAGACTGATCCGCAGTGCGCGTAACTGGGATACGACCCTTTTACTCCACACCTAAGGTGCTGCCAGCGTGAATCGGCACGATCGGGCCGGATCGAAATGTTAGCATCGCCGTGGAAACCCACGCTCGCATTAAAAGTTCAGCCGCGCGGCAGACTCGTAAATATATAATACGATTACCGATTACCTCGCCTCGCCTCGTTTTCATATCGCGCGCGGATACAAATGTACGTAGGTACAAAAGAGTACACCTCTCCTCATCTTGGAATCGCGATCTGTACGGATCCAATGCGTCGCGCTGCATGAACTGGTTTCCCGTTGAACACGTACCGCTGCCACGAGGTGGTTAATGGTGAACCAGGCCTCGCGATGCTGTCGCAATGATGATGTCGCAACGGACTTGGCTCTGCCTGCGCCACGAAGGAAATGCACACGTTTGTTCGATCCGGAGATAATTAATTAACAGCGAATTAATAACAATCCAGAAAAGTCACTTCGTTTGCTTTGCATTACGTCTCAATCAATCATTTCCTCTAACAACGTAGCAAATGTTAACAACTACCACAGATAATCAGACATAACGTCAGACAATTGGACGCTCCGTTCCCTAAATTCGAACGGCTTTAGGAGGGATATGATTGATGTACCATCTGATACTGCGTCTTTCCTCTCCTTAACGAACGAGACGTTGAATTCACCGGAACCGTGGCTGGACGCGAGGATCCTCGGCGCGGTCCCGGCGACGCGGTTCCGTCGAAAAGAGCCTGGGAGATAATATCTCCAGGTCCCCGGCATTCACGCGTGGGAGATTGCCATAATGCCGGTAACACACGGCCTGCCACGCCCCAAACAATTACCAAGAAGTCGGGGCGATAAATCAGCCGTGAAACCGTCTACGGGTACGAGTCTACGGCGTAGCGCCATGCTAAGCTGCTGCACGGGGAACGGGGGTACGTGTATGCCGCACGTCGATGGGCGCACACAATCGTCGAATCCACCGGGAAATCGAGGGTCCTTATCTGAACACGTCGCGTCCAAGGGGGAACGATCGCTGGATAAATGTCTCGCGCGCGATGTCACGCGATCATCTCTCAGAGTCTCCAGACACCTGAACACACGTGGATGAGCCTTCCGATGCGTTGCTCCTCGGTCCCTTCAAGAACAGTACTCTGGGAAAAACCAAGATAACAACGGCTTTATCGTTATTATTATATTAGGAGTGTGATTTGGTTTCGAGGGTTTTGCAACAGATGGCTGTAGTGTCAGTTTGTTCCAATAGCTGTTTCCGATAACTGTTGTTTCTTACAGTCTTGACATTATCTATGACATTTAGTAGCATTATAGCAATAGATGCAATAACAGTTGTGTTTATATCATCGTAAAAATGCAACTTCCGAAAGCTCTTTAGCATTTTCCACATGCGTTGCTTTTGTTTTTTAATCAAAAGAAAACTGCGGCTGAGGGTTATAGAATTCTTGTGGAAACTTATGGTGATTCTGCCCCATCAATTAAGACGTGTGAATACTGGTTTAGACGCTTTAAAAGTGGTCATACTGATGTGAAGGACAAAGAACGCTCGGGACAACCAAGAAAGCTTGAAAATGCAGATTTGCAAGCATTATTGCACGAAGATCCAACACAATCCACTTCAGAACTTGCCAGAGCATTAAATGTTGATCGTACAACAGTTACGAAACATTTACATGAAATGGGAAAAATTCAGAAAGAAGGGAAATGGGTTCGACATGAATTATCGGAAAGTGCCATTGCGAACCGGTTGAACATTTGCATTTCGTTGATCGCCAGGCAAAAAAAGAAGAGTCTTTTGTCTCGGATTGTTACTGGGGATGAAAAGTGGATCTATTTTGATAATCCGAAACGCAGAAAATCATGGGTGGATCCAGGCGAACCATCAACATCCACTCCGAGACGCAATATTGACGGTTGAAAAGTAATGCTCTGTATTTGGTGGGATAGTGTACTATGAGCTGTTAAATCCGCACGAGACTGTCACGGCTGATCGTTATCGACACCAATTGTACAAGTTGAAGCAAGCATTGGACGAAAAACGACCAGCAATTGCGAGTAAACGACGGAAAGTGATTCTTCTTCGTGACAACGCTCGACCTCACGTTGTGTTATCAGTGAAAGAAACACTATTAGAGCTTGAATGGCAAGTCTTACCGCACCCCGCGTATTCTCCATGCGATTACTATTTGTTCCGGTGGATGCAACACGCTTTAGAGGATACACACTTTGATAATTTGGAAGAAGTGCGAAAATTCGTCGACGAATGGATCAACTGAAAAGAAAAGTGATTTTATCGTGGTGGAATCCATCTCTTGCCAGAAAGATGGGAAAAAGTTATAGAAAACGAAGGAAAATATTTTGATTAAGGTATTCATTCATTATCATATTTAAATACATGCGTTTTTAAGCAAAAAAAACCCTCAAAACTAAATCACACCCCTAATATATTTTCCGATAAAAGAGAGACAGAAATAATGATGTCCTCGTAAGTAGAGAGAGAGAAAGATTTTGAGATTGCAAAAATAATTTGTATGCCACAATAATAACTGATACGTGTGATGAACATAGAAAATGAAAGAGTGCATTACCTTCGACCTCGGATCAATGCGAGATAGTTTTCCGTGCGTTGCATGCCTGGATAGTCGACGTCATGTCGATTTACATAAGAATCTGGTACCGGAGAGCTCTCGCGTTCTGGACACGTAGACAAGGATCCTAGCGAGGCAGTCTAACGTGATCGCTGCTTCTTTGAAAGCAAGATCCATGTTTTCTCGAGATGACCGAGGAGGAACGAGAGGGGAACGAAACAAAGGCGTGGGTTTGAGATGAGAAAAGAGAGATGCTTGCTCTATCTTAATGATCCTTCGTGCGATGACCGTCGGACAATCCGGTGGTACGAGACAGCGTATTATTCCGTGCCGAATAGCGTGGATACTAAAATTAGTTGGTCGAGTTGACGCATGCACCAGCAACGTCTTCATTATACCTGAACGAACGAGTGTATTGAATTTACCGGCCCGTCATCGATCATCCTCTCGGGCCTTGACAGACTTCTTGACACCTACGATCTTTCCCGTATCGCTGTTCTTCGTCGTCTGTTGTATCGTACCTTACGCCACCAATGATGATCACGAGAGCATCCCTTAGAACTTTAGACCCTGGGAAAAGCACACATTTATATTTTTCTGCAAGAAACACAGATTCTTTAGTTATACATGTGTGTGCGTATATATGTATAATAACAATTTCATTGCATAATGATATTAATGTGAAATCATGAAAATTCACAAAAAATATTTAATTGTAACGAGAGCGAACACAGACGGAGACGAGCAACGGAAAATTAATGCAGCAACAGGCAATCCCGAGAACTCTTGTCGTCCCCGATTCCCACTCACTCATCCACCCACCCATCCGCGGGAGGTAAAAACGGAATGTACTCCGAGTACTACGCTCCGATTACGTAAAACTTATCCGTATTTCCCATCGCGCGAGTACCGGGGCGTTGTGTGCTTTCTAGGCGACCCGGACACGTACGCGAGATCGCAATGCGGGCTCCAGGCCGCGTTCTCCGTGAACGGAAATCATTTTTAGCACGTTCCTCCATGATGGAGGGTTCCTTTCTTTCTTTTTTTTTTAAACTGTACATACTGTACAAGCGCGTAAAATTTTATTTTTTTTCGTCTGACCACTCGAGACTGACCTCGAGAGCGACGTCGCGCGGCTAATGAAACCAAGCTATCGCTGGGTGGTACTTGCTTAATCATGACGAGAGGAAACGGTACCCGTGAGAAAAAGGCTGGCAACGCGCCAGCCGATCGCTTGCTCGCTCGCTTACTCGCGCGTTGTCTCGCATTTGCCTAGTGCCGGCCCTGTCTCCACACGTCGGGCGTGCAGCGTGCGCGCGTGCCACACCCAGGTCACAGCACCTACGGTGAAGCGTTTTTTACGGGGTTTCCCCCGTCAACAGAAAGAGAGAAAGAGAAAGATCCCGATACCATAGCCATCTCCGTGACTAAGTCACTAGTAGACGTGCGAAGTGGTGCGGTTTGATCGCCGTTCTTGACGCGTGCACCAGCGTGAAGAACGTTATTTTACATATACTGAGCTGCACACGTATAACATCGATGCTAAATAATTATTTCATACGTTCTATATTTTTTTTTATCATGTATACATCTCTTGCATTTAAAGGGAGCCTATATTTTTATGCTATCTTTGTAAAAAAAATTGCTGGACCAGTAGGATGCTGTGTTTCGCGCAACTAGAGCTCATACGCCACTTTTCTTCCTCCTTCGTTTCATCGTCTTTCTTCTCTAATCATTCTTCTCTCCTCGTCTTTCTCCTCCTCGTCCCACTCGCCCGTACGGAGAAAGGATGACCAGGGTACGCTACCTTCCGTGTCTACCTTCTCTTCGTAGGTAGCTCTGGTAGCCGGTCCATCATCGGCTTCCCGCCGAGAGAGAGATGCTACATTTTAATGAATATTACGCACGCACGCACGCATGTACGCATGCATGCGATTTCCAACGTCGCTTCCAATCGCTTCATGCGTTACAATAATTCAGTTAACAGTCGACCGTTGGATCATGAAGTCTACAAATTCAACAAGATCCGCCTTCGGGCATCACCGGGTTTTCTAAACGCGCGTCCTTGTGAAACTCGTTCTCCATGTGCGATCGATAGCCCTGACTCTCCTCGACGCGGATACGCCGATCGATCCTCGGCATTTCATTTCAATCGCATAGCTCATCCTACGCGCGAACCTACAGCAATGGGTACACGCGAGAGGATGATTCCTCCTCGCTGCAAGCTTGCCGGTCTCGCTCGACGGCGCGTCGTAAATCCTTCCTCGTCGCCGCTCGTCCACGTGGCAGATAACACCGGATCCGCCGCGCACCTGCACGCGGACACAAGGCGAAGCGTAGGACGACGATGAGGACGAACGAGCATTTATTGGCGTCTCGTTAGTAATTTTGTAGCTGAACAACGGCAGTGAAATAATGCGGAGAGGGATCTCGGATAAAAAGATCGTTGCAAGAAATCCGAGGTGGAACTCGCCGGTCGCTCTCATAAACGCAATCGTGCGCGCGCTTGATCCGCGCGTATTCCAAGCGTAAAGCAACGGGGCTGGAGAACGCGCTCGTAAAACGCGCCGGCCGAGCAGATTCGAGCTGGAGGCTGTAAGCTCTCGTGGACCGCGGCGAATCCCGCGGCGGAATCCTGTTACGGAGCTCGAGCGTTATTACGCCACGAGCCGCGCCGTGCCGCTCGTTGTAATTAGTCCGCCCGTGAAAAATCCCACCGTGGATTTGCATAATCCATGTCGGCGGATTACGCAGGAACAATCCGGGCACGATCCTGCGCGGATCCGGAACGGGGAACGACGATTTCCATGGGGATTCGCTCCGGCGAGATCATAACTCGGGACTTTCCGCTCTATTACCAGACTAATTAGCGTTCGCGATTCGACGTGCGAATCCTCCTCTCCGAGCTTTCCGCTATTCCTAGCTGCCGCTACCAAGCTAAACGATCGACTCGGTCGCGCGATAATCGAGACGATCCGCTCATCGCTTCCCGAGTCGCGGACCTTTACCGTTTCAGGCCTTTTTAATAACGCGCCATTGTAGCCTCCGACGTAAATTAACCGTTAAGGTCCATCGATCCGATCTCCTCGATCGGATCATGCAATATGAAATCGCGTGATGTTCTCTGGACCCCGAATCGATGCCTGACGGCGCTTCACTCCTCGAGTGATTCAGACGACAGTAAACTCTCGCAGTTTACGGAAATTTTTGTCGAAATCCCTGGATGATCACGAGGAAGTGAACGATGAAACGCAGCCTCTCAATCTTTTCCTCGTGATAAGGGGGAGGTGCGTCCGCTTTGTGCGTAATTATCGGTACATTAACTCGTTAGCATATTCCGCTCCGCGGAAATGGTCGGAGACGAAATCGCGGCTGAGTGTGGGCAGCTCTTTTCGCATTCACGCGCGTTTCGCAAACGCGTAGGACGGAGATTTTCGCGACGCAGCCCTTGGTCGGTCGAGCCAGCCCGCTGACAGGCCGAAGGGAAACGATCCGCACAAATACCGCCGCGGACAGATGCGCGCCGCAATTAGTCTCCGCGGAGGCTTGACTGGCGTGCAAAGGAGGAAGAATCCGCGCGATTTGCATAATCTTCCGTCGTGGAGCACGCGAGCACCGGGACGACGAATGTCCGCCCATCTTCTTTTCCTTTTTCTTTTATCCTCCGTGCAGGAAGATCGAGCGCTTTTCCCATGCGACCTGATGCGTTGAACCCGAGGGCGACCCTCGGTGAGATACCATGGATATCCCGCAAAAATTTCGAGCTTGCCATCGATCTTTACGGTAGCTGAAAAATAAGAAGAAAATACTCTTACAAAGTTGTTTCTCTCTTTCTCTCTCTGTCTTGTTTTTTTTCCTTTTTTCCTCTCGAAGACGCTCGCTTCCGTTTGCAGAAACGCGCCGCTTTATTCGGGAGCCGCAAAGTAGCCTCGCGAATGAAATCAACATGATTAATGCGACTCATTCGACTCTTCAGCTGCTCGCCATCGATCCAGGCGAGTACGGCAGCTGGCCTGGACCGGAAAAACGACTTGGTTTCTCGATTCGCTCGCATCCGCGCCGGTTTTCTGCGTCCCAGTCTACCGTACGGACCGGCCGGTCAATTACGATCGATTAATCGGGCTGCAGCGAAAAACGCGCGGCTCGAGGAAGCCGTCATCGTCGTGGAGGCCGTCGTGAAACAGCCGTCTTGGGAATAGCCGTCGATGCGGTGGTCAGGAGTTACCTCATCTTGCCTTCCTCGATACATCCACCGATACGTCGAGCCGCACGCCTTATTCAGACTTTCAGGAAGCGCCGTTGAACTATCGGCTGTATCGATCCATCCGTCAGATTCGTTAGATTGTTCATCGCGCTCGCAATGAAAAGCGGATGAAGCGGGCTTCGTCACGCGTCGACACCGGCAAAAACGATCTCCGCTCCTGGTGATTCACGATGAACTGTCTTCGTGCTGCGAGCGTTGCCGCTAAACGCAATTTCCAACTGCCACGGAAAAACTATAACAATTTATTTCGATGCAAAATGCTTCTTCCTTATTTTATTTATTTCAACAAATTGGATCGAAAGCGATCTTTAAGATTTTAATATCTCAAGCTCTCCAAACATTTCCGCGATCAGGTTGGCCGCGATTGTTCGTGAAAAAGATGAAGATGGGTGATGTCGATCCAGCTGCGGGCGTCGCAGTTACAATCTCCGCTGACATCTCCGTGATGTGCAACGTGATGCAACGGGGCCCGCCGAACGAACGCGACGCTGGAATCCACAGGGAAAATTCCAGCTCCGCCGCGGCAGAAACGCATTCGGGTTTACGAGCGCGCTGGGCTTCCGGATTTTTTATTTCTTCCGGCGAAGCGAATCATCCTCGAGTCTGCGAGGAAGAAGTGCCTCGCCCTCTTAGCAGGGATTTACAGTTAGGCGGGCAGACGTGCCGGCTCCTGAGAGATGGGTTCGACGGTGCAGCTCAGCAAGAGCTGAGGTCGCACTTTCAGCGACATCCACGTTCCCCGGAAGAGTAGCATGCAACTCGGGAGAATTTAGAATTTGCTCTTGGGAACGCGCGGTTTACGGTTAGGTTGGCAAACGATTGGATAATACAATTCAGAAGATTCTGAAAAATTCTCCCAAGAATTGACGATCGCTCATTCAACGTGCAAGGTATTCGCGAAGATCAACTTTCTGTGACATGTTATTATTTAATTTTTATTATATCCCAGTCACAAGGGTAAATCGTCGATGTCAAGTATCAACATGATCGTTCTCCCAGAGGACAGACAAGTACCATAAAACGTGCGAGGGACTGGAAACACGATGCATCATGCACGTGACGTGAATGATGGGTGGAACACGCTAGCTGGTACCGATTACTTTTCGCAGCGTTTTCGCGGCGGTCAGGCATGCGACCGAGGCTCTTTGGCGAACATGGGGCCCGCAGCTCTCGAATCGATCATTCGGGGCCCAGGGAGTCGAATCCTGGCTGCACGCTGGCGATTAAGAATCTCCTCTACCGTTAGCACACCGCGTCAGCGCGTTCCCGCGCGATTTCAGCAGCTCGCACGCGAGTAATCGCGCTTCGCCGCAGACGCAACCTCGAGAGGCTCGCCCTCCGGAGGAGATTTTACAGTTAAACCGACATACCGCGATCGCGTATGATCGCCCGAGGACAACGCGGACATCCCAGGCGCTTACTCGCCGCGCGCGGATTTCGCGCGCCGATTTTGCGCGCCGACCGACTTTCCACGGCGGCCGATGATCATTTTTCTCATCAGCGAGAATCGTTTCGCATATCTATCACTTGCCGCCCGTCCATCCGCGTCCATCGTCGGGCACCAACCACGTGAGCCGCCAGGAGAATTTATGGTCCGCGGATAATTTCCGATTTAGGTGACGCCGATGAATCACCGAGCATCGTCTCGATAATCGAAGATTGATGGATGACGCGCCGCTCGTCCTGAGAGAGATTTATGTATACGAATCGGGAATTAATTACGCTCCTGATCGGCGAGATGCGCGGAGGCGCATCCGCGATTATTTTCGATTACGGATACTGACCTGGAGGACGGTAGAAAGACCGGTACCGCACGTTCGTGTATGGCGACCTCCGTATCATTATCCTTTCTTGCGGACCCGCAAGCGGGACGTGTCGAGGCTGTAATGTGGATTTAATAACGGCTTTGATCGCTGTGCAAAGTGCGCGAGAAAAATATTGATGAGATTAATAATGATTTCGAGACATCAATTAGAATATCGTCTCGCACCTGCGTTTAACGTTGACCTCTTACTTAGTTCCTCAGCGCGCGTCCAGTCGATTTCATTAAATCGATCGGTTCGGCATTTAAGCGCGGAAGATCCATCAGGCCTCGAAATTCATTTGCGCGACCTTTTTTGTCATCCTTGATGAGTCCCGCGTTTCGCAATTGCAATCTGGATAAAGATGAGCTCGTGGGGACCTTAAGAGAAGGAGGACGAGAAGGCGGCAGGTACAGAAGAGGACTTCGATCATGCAGTGTCCCTTCATCTGCTTGATGAGGAGCCTGATGATGGGCCCTCTTTTTCATTCGATTCGGTAAGGCTCGCCGCCACCGCCAGCGATTCGACTTCCCGGCCTATGCGAGTGCGACTCGTCATTATACGTCGTCGTGCATTAACGTCATCGTGAGGGCGAGATTCGATGAGGGGGAGGAACGAGGGCAAGCATATATAATACAAGAAGCGATTTTCGATCCGCGACCACGTCGCGATATCGTCTCGAGCCGGCGATTCTCTACAATAATCTCATCAGAAATTTGAAACGCCCCTTCAATGATTTCTCGATAAACGATTCCTGCTTTGCGACGCAAGATTAAAAAATTAGAAAAATAAATATTAATATAATAGTGCATTACATCTCCATGCAATTGTTTTTACAAAGTACAGCAATGTCTATGATACTGATAATGGACCACTTGCAGATCACAGCATCAACTGCATCAACAGGTCCTTTTTCGCAAACGATTTGTCTTTCATCGTTTAATTGCGAGATCTCAGAGATGCCTTAGAAGTCTCTCTCAACTAAATATCGAATACGATGGACACGAGTGTTCGGCGAAACTGCGAATGACACGCACGATGCATCACGCATGGTGCCTTCGGCGCGCTCGCCGTGAAAGAGTTCTCCCGGGGAAGAGAACTCTCTTGGAGGGCTCCCTCGGAGATTATACCAGCGCGCTGGTTTCCGCCGCGGGCCAGGAGTGGATCTCGCTGGTGCATGAAGGGACCACTTACGGAAACCGCGCCGTGTATCCTCTCACGAATCCTGGCAGCGTAGAGAATGAGTTGAATTTACCTCCTCCCTCTTGCAAGCAAGCAAGCGAGCGAGTGAGCGAACGAACAAGAGAGGATACGTTCCTTCGGGTGATTCGCGGTAATAATAATACATGGTTTCTCGCAGGTGGAGACGGAAAGATTATCGAGAAAGTGACGCTGTCATTTGCCGGACTGGCGATTAAACAATACCCGGCGGGGACCGAGGATAACGTCGGACCGGGGTGTAAATGTAAAAATAAGACGTAAGGGAGGAGAAGGAGGAGGAGCGACATGTAACGTTACCGCGAACGCTGAAAGCGCCGGGGAACCAAAATGTTTTTTACGAAGAATCGCCGTTATTCGCTGGATACAGTTGATACCTGGCTCACCAGCAAGTGAATGAAAATGTTTCTCAGCGCCGTTACCTCTGCCTCTGTCTCTCTTCCTCTTTCAATAGATTGACTGCGCTTTAACGAGATTTTAATTCGATGCTGAGTTAGTAAAAACCTCGGAAGACTGCGAGACTTTTGATGGTGTCTCGCAAGATACCAGCCAGAGGAAGAATGAACGGTGTCATATATTAGGAGTGTGATTTGGTTTCGAGGGTTTTGCAACAGATGGCTGTAGTGTCAGTTTGTTCCAATAGCTGTTTCCGATAACTGTTGTTTCTTACAGTGTTGACATTATCTATGACATTTAGTAGCATTATAGCAATAGATGCAATAACAGTTGTGTTTATATCATCGTAAAAATGCAACTTCCGAAAGCTCTTTAGCATTTTCCACATGCGTTGCTTTTGTTTTTTAATCAAAAGAAAACTACGGCTGACGGTTATAGAATTCTTGTGAAAACTTATGGTGATTCTGCCCCATCAATTAAGACGTGTGAATACTGGTTTAGACGCTTTAAAAGTGGTCATACTGATGTGAAGGACAAAGAACTCTCGGGACAACCAAGAAAGCTTGAAAATGCAGATTTGCAAGCATTATTGCACGAAAATCCAACACAATCCACTTCAGAACTTGCCAGAGCATTAAATGTTGATCGTACAACAGTTACGAAACATTTACATGAAATGGGAAAAATTCAGAAAGAAGGGAAATGTGTTCGACATGAATTATCGGAAAGTGCCATTGCGAACCGGTTGAACATTTGCATTTCGTTGATCGCCAGGCGAAAAAAGAAGAGTCTTTTGTCTCGGATTGTTACTGGGGATGAAAAGTGGATCTATTTTGATAATCCGAAACGCAGAAAATCATGGGTGGATCCAGGCGAACCATCAACATCCACTCCGAGACGCAATATTGACGGTTGAAAAGTAATGCTCTGTATTTGGTGGGATAGTGTACTATGAGCTGTTAAATCCGCACGAGACTGTCACGGCTGATCGTTATCGACACCAATTGTACAAGTTGAAGCAAGCATTGGACGAAAAACGACCAGCAATTGCGAGTAAACGACGGAAAGTGATTCTTCTTCGTGACAACGCTCGACCTGACGTTGCGTTATCAGTGAAAGAAACACTATTAGAGCTTGAATGGGAAGTCTTACCGCACCCCGCGTATTCTCCATGCGATTATTATTTGTTCCGGTGGATGCAACACGCTTTAGAGGATACACACTTTGATAATTTGGAAGAAGTGCGAAAATTCGTCGACGAATGGATCAACTGAAAAGAAGAGTGATTTTATCGTGGTGGAATCGATCTCTTGCCAGAAAGATGGGAAAAAGTTATAGAAAACGAAGGAAAATATTTTGACTAAGGTATTCATTCATTATCATATTTAAATACATGCGTTTTTGAGCAAAAAAAACCCTCAAAACTAAATCACACCCCTAATAGTTGTTCAAAGACCCAGATTCTCTATCGAACGTATCGCGTACACAACTTCTCTGCTGCATCAGTTCCACCGCATTGCATTGCGGTTGCACATTTAAACGCTCTTGCAATCCGATGCAATGCACGACAGAGAACAAGAGGGACCGCAATGAGCTATCGTTGAAATGATTCGAACGAACGGTGCCCGCCTCATTGCTCGCAACAGTTCAGCTGATGCACTGATTCGTCTCGGATCTCGCACGTGTGTGCTCGCGTCGTGGTCCAGGCTGCGAGTGCGTTCACTGGGCGTGCATCGAAGGCGAGGGAGAGATACGCACAGCTTCACGAGTGAGAGGCAGAGGCATCAGCGGATGAGGAGAGGAGCGCGGGAAGCTGAACCACCACTTGGCTCTCGCATAGTTCATCAATGCGCGTAGGCCTCTCGCCACGAGAACACCGTGGCGAGGCAATAGATTACAATTATCCGAACACGCCTGGCCAAACGTGGGAGTGTGCAACACCGCAACTCGCGTTACTGTGCCTGTTACAGGCGGATCGGTCTCTCCCCGTTCTCTCTTTCTCTGTCGTTCTTTCTCTTGTCTGCCTACCTCGTTTAGCATATTTTTCTGGCGGTTCTTCTCGCCCATGAGCACTGGATTAACTGTTCATTAGCGAATACTGATGACGAGAGTAAGTGCAAAGTCGAGCACTTTGCAATTGTAAATTGACACTTCCGTAACGTGAGGATCTTAAATTTCGTTTATCGTAGAAAAAGGATTCATTTCGCGAAATGCTGATGTTGCAGACTCGCATAAGATACCACCTTGTCTCTGAAGAAAGCATTTTACAAGAAAAGACAATAATTCAGATATTTAAATTATTTTAGAGAAGAATTATGGACAAGAAGGAAATTGAAAATTTAAACGAAACCGAGCGCATACTGTATGTTGATCCACGAGACACGTGTACGTGCAAATCGCTCATCGTGAATCGATCGGATCGATTATAATTTCTCTCTCTCCCTCTCAGGTGTCTGATAGACAATGCGATTGGCTGGTACATAGAGGCTCACTGAGATCTCCCGCGCGGAGATCAAACGAAACGTTCGGGAACGCCGCTTCTTTATTATCCCCGAGTTCTGCTTGGATCGGAATTACGGTGCGATGCGAACTTCCTCGTCTTCGCAGGTACCGTTCGTCGCCGTAATCACGTTGTATTATTCTACTTTATTTGCTGCGCCCGCGCACGTACGATTTGACCGACCGATCGATCGATCGGACAATCGGCGATCCAGTGATCTCGCTAGCAGCTCGTAGAAATTCGTACGTCATTCAACAAACAATCAACTGATTCAATTCCACCATTCTTTTCTCGGTTCCATTAAAGATTTACATGTGCTGTACATTTTCGTCACTTCAGAAGCTGGAAGTAATCACCGAGCCGTCATGACTCGCCGCGAGGAAAATCTGCATTGTTCCACACTCCCGGTACCGCTAGGGCACAACTCAGAAGTTGGTGTACCGAACCCGGAATCGATCCGAGCGGATCAGCTGCGTCGAAATTGCAGCAAATAGAACGGAACTCTTCGCGTCGGTCATCTAGCGAGCCATGATGCACGGCGAGAGAGTCATCATCTTCATCATCATTCCAGCACACGTGATCCCACTTCGATTCTCCCACGCGAGTCCCTCGAGACACAAGTCGCCCTTGCTCTCGTACAGTGCATTGTTGCGCCGTACCGCGCGAACTGATTTATACATCGGTGCTAAGGTCAGACTTGATGCGATTCGGCTCCGCGGTGAGCTGCGATCTCCTTCTCGTGCTACACGGTGCTCCGAAACGATAGCTTCTGCTCGCATTCGGCGAGCCGAAGATGATCGATCGCGATTACCCCTCAATTGTTGCTGACGTATGAAGGAAAAGATTGCATGGAAAAGATCGCGCAATCGACTGGCCGAATATCGCGTTTGCTTAAACTCCAGCTCTTGGACTCTTAACTGTATCCAACTTCTTTAAACCTCTTTGATCTTGATCCTCTGTGATCTTCGAAAACATTGGAGAAACTCGAAATAAAAAACCGCGAAAGAATTCCCAAGCATGTCAGCGAGATCCTGTTTATTCAGCATTCACAAGGAGGGTGTTCGGAAACAGGTGCGGGTCCGATGATTAGATCCTGATCCTGTGATTGGTAATTGCTGGACGCGGACTTAATGAATAGTATCATCCTGGTCCCTCGGCCAGTTTCCGCTGGACGATCGGGATCGATGGCGCAACGCGATATTTATGAATCCGGCAACTATCCATTTGGTCCAGCGGTGGGAATTGACAAGCGAGCATTACGGGCATTAGACGAGAGGCGTGGACGGCGACGTCTATCGCAGGATAATACCAGGATAATGCCAGCTTCCGAACTGATCCAGCTAGACGCGCGTGGCGAACGAGGATGCATATGGAAGAAACTAGAAAAAAAGAGTCAGGCTTCTTTTTTTTCTCGCGAGAGAGCGATCGTTTGCTTTCCTTCTCTCCTTCTTTCTCTCTTTTCCCCTCGCAGGATCCAGGAACCCGCATCCTCTAAGCGATTCCTGAGCAAATTGATGTCTTCGCCGCCCTCGGATGTTAATAACAGTGTCGCGTCGAGAAAATTGGGCGGCTTAAGTTGAGATTAATTACTGCTTTTCATGGACTGGCTTGCATCCGTTTATTTCGTATCGACAACCTTTCGTTTCCGTTTCAGGATTCTGCCTCCGAGATTAGAGGTATTGTAATAGTTGTTTTTTATTATTACTATTTGTACGAGATTTTTAGGATGAGCTTGACAATTAACTGATCGTAATTACATAAAGTTGGTTGAAGACGTGAAAAAGATACACGATAATACGTATCCAATTAATTTCAGTTGGCGTGCATTTGGCATAATAACGAGTTTAGCGTATCTCGTGGCAGAAAATACAATAGTAAATTATATCGACAGTTGAAAAACTGAAATTTGCTTAATTATTAAAAAAGACGTCCACGTGAATACTTCCATTCAAGAGAGTCAACGGCGCGTTAGATCAGCATTGAAAAATGTTTTCGCAGCGAGTCTCTGCCTCGCGTCTCACAACGCGTTTAATTATTCAAGTTCCTTGCAGGCGCGTATTCGTATGTAAATTGAAAATAATACAAGAGCGAAGGACCCGTCGAGAGAGCGAGCGGATTCAAGTTGAGCCGGTTTCTCGAATCGCCTGATGATGAATGACGAATGAGGGAGAATTCAAATAGTACAAATCTCTGACATCGTTCACAGTTTTCTGCAAGAAAACTGTAGAGAAACACGTCAAAATAATCCACGCAGCACGTGTACTTGGGTCATATTTCTTTGAAAATTCATTTAATTTAATTTGTTCGGTAGGAAAAAATTTTAATTTACTACACGCGTAACGTGCGAGAACGTCGATAAACGTCGCGTCGCGTATGATTCACGTGTCACGAAGGGAGGCGGCTTTAAGATTCGAAGGGAAGCCTCGGAGGATCCGCCGTACGTGCACTCACAAGCGAATTAGCTGCATCATTGTCTGCGCGAGGGCAGAATGAAAGGAAACGAAAAAGAATATATCGGCTGAATGTAAATATGATAAAAATCCGCGCGTCATCCGGTTGACGAGAGTCGAAGAATGTTCCTCTCCCGAGGCGTCGCGATGCGGCGACGTGACGATGGGATCCCCTTATGGCGCGGCTTTGCAGAATCATCCTTCGATATCGAACGCGTAAGCCGCTTATCGATCGGCTCGTTCAGGTGCTCGAAACCATGGTACTCTTGGCCGACACTTTCTCTCCATTCTGCACTTAATCTCACGCACCCATAAACTGCGGACGAGATTATAAATGATGGGACGTAGCAATTGAAGTCGCCGTTCCACTCTAATCTGCTTTTTGTCGATATAAAATTATTCTTTATTAATAATACTATTCTCTTATATTTTTATCACGCTTTTGTATTATATTATAGCTGCATTTGTGCTTCACAATCGCATTGTTGCTTTTGTAGAGGATGATTTTTTCATGGTTTACTCTTTTCGTGGGATCCTACCTAGCAGTAACTTTAAGTATCTTTGAGACGGCGAAAATATTTTTTGTACGACAGCTATGTCGTTTTGTCAGCATTATCCACCAATACAACGTAATTGGACCACCTGCGGTAAAAATGCGTCGCGTGCGTGTTTCGTTCTTGGATCCCTTCTGATCTCCGTCTCGCGTTTTTTCTCCCTTCGCGATTCTTCAGGTTGCACGATGCGACCGGCGACACTCCACGATACGCCCGGTACAATTTGTATATGAATGAGCGCATGTTATCCACGCGATGTTGCCAAAAATGAAGAGACTCGACCATCTGGCGCAAGCATCGTCAGAAGTGTCCTGACGGAAGTGCGGTAATACACGTGGACTTTGTAATTTACCTCGCCGAAAACTGAAGAATCACGAATCGCAGTAATTTTGCTGGATATCCCGATTCTGTCACAAATTATGTAACAAATTCTAGAATTTTAGTTCTCTAGAGTGAACTTCAGTTTTCGAAAATTTTGGTCTCAGAGTTCTCATACACTTCCCTCTTTCTCAATTTCTTTGTCAATGTATACCTTACATTATATTATATTAATGTAACGTTACACGATATTTTTCCTCGCACATTATCTATAATACACGTCCACTCTCTTTCTTCCAGGATTCACCGGCACACAGTGCGAAATCGACATAGACGAATGCGCGGCGAAGCCGTGCCTGAACGGCGGAATCTGCAGCGATCTCGTCAATACGTTCAAGTGTACCTGTGCCGATGGCTTCGCTGGCTCCCACTGCCAGATCAACATCGACGACTGCGCCTCGTCGCCGTGCAAGAACGGCGGCATCTGCCAGGACGGAATAGCCAGGTACACGTGCGAGTGCCCGCCCGGATTCACCGGTGCCTCCTGCGAGACGAACATCAACGATTGCGCATCGAACCCTTGCCACAGCGGCACCTGCATTGACGGCGAGAACAGCTTCACGTGCAACTGCTTCCCGGGATTCACCGGGAAGCTCTGCCAGACGCAGATCGACGAGTGCGAGAGCAACCCCTGCCAGTTCGGTGGTAGGTGCGAGGACCGCATCAACGGCTACCAGTGCATCTGTCGGCCAGGCACATCCGGCATCAACTGCGAGGTCAACGTCAACGAGTGCTACAGCAATCCCTGCCGCAATGGGGCTAGATGCATCGACGGTATCAACAGGTAAGCTCGAGGAAACAAGCATGCTTGGTCATCCAAAGACACGTACATACATATGCATACTTTTCTGGACACACTCAGAATTCGGCAAAATTATGGAGTGTGATTTAGTTTTGAGGGTTTTGCAACAGATGGCTGTAGTGTCAGTTTGTTCCAATAGCTGTTTCCGATAACTGTTGTTTCTTACAGTGTTGACATTATCCATGACATTTAGTAGCATTATAGCAATAGATGCAATAACAGTCGTGTTTATATCATCGTAAAAATGCAACTTCCGAAAGCTCTTTAGCATTTTCCACATGCGTTGCTTTTGTTTTTTAATCAAAAGAAAACTGCGGCTGACGGTTATAGAATTCTTGTGAAAACTTATGGTGATTCTGCCCCATCAATTAAGACGTGTGAATACTGGTTTAGACGCTTTAAAAGTGGTCATACTGATGTGAAGGACAAAGAACGCTCGGGACAACCAAGAAAGCTTGAAAATGCAGATTTGCAAGCATTATTGCACGAAAATCCAACACAATCCACTTCAGAACTTGCCAGAGCATTAAATGTTGATCGTACAACAGTTACGAAACATTTACATGAAATGGGAAAAATTCAGAAAGAAGGGAAATGGGTTCGACATGAATTATCGGAAAGTGCCATTGCGAACCGGTTGAACATTTGCATTTCGTTGATCGCCAGGCGAAAAAAGAAGAGTCTTTTGTCTCGGATTGTTACTGGGGATGAAAAGTGGATCTATTTTGATAATCCGAAACGCAGAAAATCATGGGTGGATCCAGGCGAACCATCAACATCCACTCCGAGACGCAATATTGACGGTTGAAAAGTAATGCTCTGTATTTGGTGGGATAGTGTACTATGAGCTGTTAAATCCGCACGAGACTGTCACGGCTGATCGTTATCGACACCAATTGTACAAGTTGAAGCAAGCATTGGACGAAAAACGACCAGCAATTGCGAGTAAACGACGGAAAGTGATTCTTCTTCGTGACAACGCTCGACCTGACGTTGCGTTATCAGTGAAAGAAACACTATTAGAGCTTGAATGGCAAGTCTTACCGCACCCCGCGTATTCTCCATGCGATTATTATTTGTTCCGGTGGATGCAACACGCTTTAGAGGATACACACTTTGATAATTTGGAAGAAGTGCGAAAATTCGTCGACGAATGGATCAACTGAAAAGAAAAGTGATTTTATCGTGGTGGAATCGATCTCTTGCCAGAAAGATGGGAAAAAGTTATAGAAAACGAAGGAAAATATTTTGACTAAGGTATTCATTCATTATCATATTTAAATACATGCGTTTTTGAGCAAAAAAAACCCTCAAAACTAAATCACACCCCCTAATACTTAGTAGATGCGTAGACGATTCAATTAATTTCTTATGCGAGTGGACAATCCGAGATCAGTGATGGGCAATTGATAGCGCAGGTTGCATAATCTGGCAAAATCCTCGGCTCCGTTGACACGCCACAGTCCACGCTCCCTTTCCGTTCTCAGTGGATACGATGTCTCGTCTTCCAGGTACTCCTGCGAGTGCGAGCCAGGCTTCACCGGCCAGCACTGCGAGACCGACATAAACGAGTGCGCCAGCAACCCGTGCGCGAACGGCGGACGTTGCATCGACTTGATAAACGGCTACAGGTGCGAGTGCCCGCGCGGCTACTATGATGCCAGGTGCCTGAGCGACGTGGACGAGTGCGCGAGTTCTCCTTGCCTGAACGGCGGCACTTGCGAGGACGGAGTGAATCAGTTCATCTGCCACTGTCTGCCCGGTTACGGCGGCAAGAGATGCGAGGCGGACATCGACGAGTGCGGCTCGAATCCTTGCCAGCACGGCGGAACATGCAACGACCATCTAAATGGCTACAGCTGCAAGTGCCTGCCCGGCTACGCCGGCACCAACTGCGAGACCAACATCGACGACTGCGCCAACAATCCCTGTCAGAACGGCGGATCCTGCATCGACCTCGTGAACGACTACAAATGCGTCTGCGAGCTGCCTCACACCGGCAGAAACTGCGAGGACAAGCTGGACCCCTGCTCGCCGAACAAGTACGTTCTCTTCTCTTGGATTCATCATTCGCACGAGTATTTGCGCCGGTGTAGTCGCAATTTGGATAATTGCGCGCGCTTCTTTAAGCGCGGTTCCGTTCAGTTTTGCCATTCGAATCAACAATAAATCGCGATGAATAATGATGATCTACATAATAGAATGACTTTGTAACGTTGCTGCGTCATTTTCAGATGCCTCCACGGTGCGAAGTGCTCACCGTCGTCGAACTTCCTCGACTTCGCGTGCACGTGTACCGTCGGTTACACGGGCAGACTGTGCGACGAGGACGTGGACGAGTGTGTGATGACGTCGCCGTGCAGAAACGGTGCCACTTGCCGGAACACCAACGGCTCTTACCACTGCGTGTGCGCGAAGGGCTACGAGGGCCGCGATTGCATCATCAATACCGATGACTGTGCATCATGTGAGTACCCCGCCGTCTTTCATTTGCTACAGATGTAGATTTTCTTTCGCTTTCATTTCGCTCTCAAGAGCCTTAAGCCGCCGGTCCGCGGGACCGTCATCTGTTTTATCGCGCGCGACGGACGACACGGATTACATTAAACGCGCTTAATGAACGTCGCCGATGACACTCAATCTTCCTCTTCACTGCTTTACAGTTCCCTGCCAGAATGGCGGCACCTGTCTCGACGGTATTGGCGATTACACGTGCCTATGCGTGGATGGCTTCAGCGGCAAGCACTGCGAAATCGACATCGACGAATGCTTGTCCCAGCCCTGTCAGAACGGTGCCCTCTGCAAGGAGTACGTTAACTCCTACACGTGTCAGTGCCAGCTCGGCTTCTCCGGCATCAATTGTCAAACCAACGACGAAGACTGCACCGACAGTAGCTGCATGAACGGCGGCAAGTGTATCGACGGCATCAACAACTACACGTGCGTCTGCAAGCCTGGCTACACGGGCTCCAACTGCCAGTACCGCATCAACGAGTGCGACAGCTCGCCGTGCTTGAACGGCGCTACCTGCCATGATCACGTGCAGTACTACACGTGTCACTGTCCGTACGGATACACCGGCACACGATGCGACAAGTACGTGGACTGGTGCGCGGACAATCCGTGCGAGAACCAGGCGACGTGCGTGCAACATAAGAACAAGTACCACTGCATCTGTTCGCCCGGATGGACCGGCAAGGTGTGCGACGTCGAGATGGTCTCGTGCAGGGACGCTGCCATCCGCAAGGGCGTGCAGGAGAAGAACCTCTGCAACAACGGCACATGCGAGGACATTGGCAACAGTCATCGTTGTCACTGCCTTGAGGGATACACCGGCTCCTACTGCCAGGAGGAGATCGATGAGTGCGACTCCGCACCCTGCCAGAACGGTGCGACCTGCAAAGACCTCGTCGGCTCGTATCAGTGCCAATGCACGAAGGGCTTCCAGGGCCAGAACTGCGAGCTGAACGTCGACGACTGCCAACCGAATCCGTGTCAAAACGGCGGCACGTGCCACGATCTGATCAACACCTTCAGCTGCTCCTGCCCGCCCGGCACTCTCGGCTTCATATGCGAGATCAACGTAGACGACTGCGTGATCGGCGCTTGCCACAACAATGGCACGTGCACCGATAAGGTTGGCGGCTTCGAGTGTATGTGCCCGCCCGGTTTCGTCGGGCCACGATGCGAAGGCGACATCAACGAGTGCCTGTCGAATCCGTGTACGTCGCCCGGTACTCAGGACTGCGTGCAGCTGGTCAACAACTACCACTGCAACTGCAAGCCAGGTTTCATGGGTCGACACTGCGAGGTCAAGGTGAACTTCTGCGACAGCTCGCCGTGCCTGAACGGTGGCATATGCAGCGCCAGGCAGACCGGGCACTCCTGCCTCTGTCCCAACAACTTTCACGGTATCAACTGCGAGTTCGCCGGCTCCTACTGCGACGCCGAGCCGTGCATGCACGGTGGCACATGCCGCGTCACCGAGTCCGACAACAGCTACCGGTGTTACTGTCCACCCGGCACTACCGGCACGCACTGTGAGATCGACGCTCGGGACGAATGCGCGAGCAACCCGTGTCAGCAGGCGGATGCGATCTGCGAGAACCTGATCGGCGATTACGCGTGCTACTGCCCGGCCAAGTGGACCGGCAAGAACTGCGAGATCTACGATCCCAATTACCGTGGCGGCGTGTTCGGCAGGCCCAATGTTAACATACCCAAGATCGCCAATGCGTACGACCTCGACTTGGAACGCGAGCGCAAGAAGTGCATTGAGAATCGCTGCAACGAGAAAGCTGGCAACCATCACTGCGACGAGGAGTGTAATCGGTACGCCTGCAACTTCGACGGCAACGACTGCTCGCTCGGCATCAACCCATGGCGCAACTGCACCGCGCCTATCAACTGCTGGGACGTATTCATGAACGGCGTGTGTGACGAAGTCTGCAACAATCCACAGTGTCTGTTCGACGGTAGGGATTGCGAGAAGAAGCTGCCACCCTGCAAGTGAGTATCTTTTCTCTGCTTCGAGAAAATTTAAATTTTTTCTCCTTATCAAAAATATTTTATAATTTTATTTGTAATTTTCTTTAAATCGTGTTATTCACTTTTTTTACAGCCCCATCTACGATGCGTACTGCAGGAAGCACTACGCCAATGGCTATTGCGATTACGGCTGCAACAACGAGGAGTGTAACTGGGATGGTCTCGACTGCGACAGAGCACCGCCGTCATTGGCGGAGGGCGTTATCTCCGTGGTCGTGAGGATGGACGTGCAGACTTTCCGGTCGAACGTTGTCGCCTTCCTTCGCGATATCGGTCACGAATTGAGGACGACTTTACGTGTGAAGCAGGACGAACTTGGCAATGACATGATCTACCCATGGAAGCGCGAGAGGGATCCCGGCATGCACACCAACATCTTCGGCCGACCGACGACGATTCACACCAACAATCAGAACGGTGCGATCGCCTATCTGGAGATCGATAATCGCAAATGCACCATGACACAGGGGGCAGTGTGCTTCCCATCGGCGAACGAGGCGGCGGAATACCTGGCCGCCACGGCGTCCAAACATTCCCTATCCCGAAACTTCCCCATCGAGCAGGTGCGCGGCGTCGTGGGTCCGCAGGGTCCGGAATACTCGGACACACCGACTAATTACAAATACGTCTTCATCGGTGTAGTCATCGTGGTGCTTGGTGGACTGCTAGTAGGCGTATTGGTGACTGCCCAGCGGAAGCGCGCTGTGGGTGTCACGTGGTTCCCCGAAGGCTTCCTGCGGACCAGCAGCGGCAGCGGTCAACGGCGCCGCTCGCGTCGCCGCGGTCCGGACGGTCAGGAGATGCGTAACCTGAACAAGCAGCCGTCGGTGAACTGCATGGACATGGACGTGGCGAACGGCCGGGTGCAGTCACAGTGGTCCGACGATGAGTCCGATCTACCACCGTCGAAGCGAATGCGCGCGATCGAGCCGGGCTACGCGAGCGATCACACCGCGATTACGGACTACGAGGAGACCGAGCCGCGCATGTGGACGCAACAACACCTGGACGCCGCTGAGATACGTCGGCCGGATGCTGGGGTGCTGACTCCACCGAGCCTAGAACACGGCCAGGACGTGGACGCGCGCGGCCCGTGCGGCATGACGCCACTGATGGTAGCGGCGGTGCGTGGCGGCGGTCTCGACACTGGTGAGGAAGAGGATGAGAGCGACGGCACCGCGGCGGTGATCGCCGACTTGGTAGCTCAAGGCGCGGACCTGAACGCCACTACGGACAAGAGCGGCGAGACGTCGCTGCACCTGGCCGCACGTTACGCCCGTGCGGACGCGGCCAAGAGGCTGCTGGACGCGGGCGCTGATGCGAACTCGCAGGACAACACCGGTCGCACGCCCCTGCACTCCGCAGTCGCGGCGGACGCCATGGGCGTCTTCCAGATTCTGCTGCGCAACAGGGCAACAAATTTGAACGCGCGCATGCACGACGGCACCACGCCATTGATACTGGCAGCGCGTCTTGCTACTGAGGGCATGGTGGAGGACCTCATCAACGCTGACGCTGACATTAACGCTGCTGACAACAGTGGCAAAACCGCATTGCACTGGGCCGCGGCAGTGAACAACGTCGACGCGGTGAACATCCTGTTAGTGCACGGCGCGAACAGAGATGCCCAGGACGACAAAGACGAGACTCCGCTGTTCCTCGCCGCGCGCGAAGGCAGCTTCGAAGCATGCAAAGCGCTCTTGGACACATTCGCCAACAGGGAGATTACCGATCACATGGATCGACTACCGCGGGACGTCGCCAGCGAGAGATTACATCACGACATCGTTAGATTACTTGACGAGCATGTGCCGAGGTCACCGCAAATGGTTACGGTCATTCCGAATGGTCCTCTCATGGGTAAGTGGCTCTTTTATAATTTTATGATACGTGAATGTTACAAAACGTGTCCCACCTTTGGATGAAAATTTCACTGACCAACCAGAATGTTTAGTAATAAATGGTCCATTTTTTATGAGAGTGAGAGAATCATAAATCACTCGAACGTACCAATAAATGTGTAGAGAATAGAACTAATGATTTTATAATTAATTATAAATAATTCTCTCTTTTGCAGGATCTCCAAATCATCCGCAGTTAATCACGCACCCAACGGTGATCGGTTCGGCACCGAAGCAGACGAAGTCGAAGAAACGGCCAAAGGCGGGCGCGGGAAACCCAAACAGCCCGGAATCCGAGGGCGGCACGGTGGTGATGGTAAGGCGAAAGCCGTCGGTGAAGAAGCCGCCGGCCAAACGGGGCGCTCAGCCCCCAAACCAAGAAATCCCGCAGAGCGCGGAAGGCTCCGAGGGCAACCTGCCGACGAGCCCGTACGACAGCGCGAGCCTGTACAGCAACGCGTTACCTCTGGGGGTGCACACGGCGACGGCGAAACAGCCACCGCCGTACGAAGACTGCATAAAGGGTCAGTCGATGCAGGGCCTGCAGCAGCTCGGACTGGACACGTTCGCGACTAACTACGGGCTGCCGTTTCACGACCAGCTCCTAGCGCCGCATCAGCGACAACAGCAGGGCATGGTGAGCACTTTGTCACCGCCGTACAGCAATCAGTCGCCGCCGCACTCGGTGCAGTCGAACATGACCCTGTCGCCGCAGGCGAGTTACATGGGCTCGCCGTCGCCGGCGAAGAGCCGGCCGTCCCTGCCCACCTCGCCGACCCACATCGCCGCCATGCGACAGGCGACGCATCAGAAACATGGCAGCATGCCGCCAGTAGGTTTCGACTTTGACACTCTGCCATATTCCTCAAATCAACAGCAGCAGCAGCAACAACAGCAGCAGCAGCAGCAGCAGATGCAGCAAACGCAGCAGCAGATTCAACAACAGCAGCAGCAGCAGCAGCCTCAACAGCAGCCGCAGCAAAGCCCGCAGCAGCAGCAGCAACAGCAGCAGCAGCAGCAGCAACAGACACAGCAGTACTATCAGTACTTGACGCCGCCGTCTCACCATTCCGGCCCTGACGTTACGCCGCAGCATCTCATGCAAGCGCCCGAGAGCTTCCCAACGCCATCGCCGGAGAGTCCACCAAGCCACTGGTCTTCCCAAAGCTCGCCCCGTTCCGCGACGAACAGCGACTGGTCCGAGTCCATAGCTTCGCCCGCGAACGTGTACAGCGTCGGCGGTGCTCATCAAAGCAACAAGGGTTCCGAGGCGATCTACATATGAGGCCAGTTCGAAGTCCCTGTGCAAACGATGTTCTCTCCGCGCAAGTAGTAGATCATAAGGTGGTGGAGAGGAACGAGACGAAAAACGCGTGAACTGTGATCAGCTCGGGATCGAGCTTCAAGCTTCTGCGGACGTCGGGAACGACGGTGACGACGGTCAAGAGGACGGTAAAGGCTCTTCCGTGACACAGAGAAGGTATCGGTGGCAAGAAGGTAATTTTTTGCTCTGCTATTGGCAGCGCTCGCGCCGCGATTGTTATTGTATATTTAATGCGTATCAGTGCTGGGCGTGTTATTCGGAGAAATATTATAATTATATATGCATATACAGAGATGTTCGCGATCCTCGTGAAACGTTGATCGTTTTATTAGGTAGTCTTCGATCGATATATAACAAATATCGATTAAGTATAAATTTAATCGTTGATAATTAATTGATCATATTTATTCATCTCGGATCTCGGAGCACATTCTTCTGCCCAACGCTGTTGCGTATAGATATACGGAACGAACAGATGTGTATGTGTATGCGTGCGAAGGAAAGATCCTCAATCAAAGAGACGCCGTAAGACGTAAATCAAATTGCAAAACCGACTGTGCCTCCCCGATACGCGACGCGACGTTCACGTTCACGTTTAAAAATTGCGACGAGGAAATCGCGTGATTTGATAAAAAAAAGTAGCTAATATATTTTTGATAACGATCGGTTGTTATTGTCGCAACGCGGCTGCTCGCGCACAGCTCAATGAACGAACGGTGCCTTCGACTTGCCAGTGTGAAAACCCCTCGATGGACAATAATTAAGGGAACGAGACCTTGCTACTCTACAATAGTTGTTGTACATACTACAATAGATTTATTCGACACAGGGAGAGAGCGTTGCGTCTCTGTTGCGTCTGTTATTTCACGGACGACGCGGCTAGCATGTAATGTGTAATATTCTATTTAATGTCTAACGCACAGCGAACATTTATACACCAGCGGGAGACTGTATTGAATCGACGTGAGGCGTGCGTGGACCGTACTTCTTCCCTCGTTTGTCGTGTGCTTCCCACCAACTCTTCTGACACGGCGAGCGAAGTCGAAGTAGCGAGCCTCGCGATACGATAACGCACGTATATACAGGAAGAGAGACATACGAGAAAATTGTGCCTTCGAAAATTCCGTAGAGTGTAAGAGGTTTCGTAGGTAAATCTTATTATTAAATTATATCGGAAGAAACGCAGCGTTTCCAAATGGCCTAGACGGATTATAAAGGTTTATTACTGGTTGATGTATTAGAGCTGCCAGCGCTTAGCTGGTGACGACGTGTAATCTAATGTGTAATGTAATGGAATTGATTGTAATGTAATATGTAATGTAATGTAACGTAACGTAACGTAGCGTAAGGCGAAGAGAAGACGACACAGGGACGTCTACAATCTGTACGGTCGACGAGAGCTTCAGAGAACACGTCCTCGCAGCTCGCGGAGCATCGTATCCATACATAGACATTCCATTGCGTATGGTGCGCCCAGTAATAATTTTCCTCCCTCTCACCCTCTTCCTCCCTCAGCCCCTCTCAACTCTCGCGCCATTGAATCTCTCTCGGAAGATCATTTATTAATCGAGCTAGCGTAATCGTTAACGTTAATCTCTAGGTATATCGGTCGCCTTAAATTGAGTACTCGGCGCGGCGTTAGGACGGTTCTCTGATCTCTTCTCCGCCAAAGCCAAAAGAGCATTTTTAAGGTAATCGTGTAATCACGGCGCGTGCGAACGGTACGTCTAATGAGTAAACCATTATCGAGATTGCAAGAGAGGAAAAGACAGAGTGCGTGTGCTCGTGTGTATGTGTGTGTGTGTGTGTGTGTGTGTGTGTGTGCCTGCACAGTGTGTATGAGTGAGAGGAAGCGAGAGAGAGAGAGAGAGAAGAGAATTAATTATTGTTGCGAGAGATGAGGAAAGTTCGTGCGCGCGCTTTTGCAATAAATCGCCGGTGATACATTTACGTACGTTGATCATCGGCACACAATCTTGTAGAATCGTTGGAGCTCTATTTTTTAATCCTACATCTTCATCATCAAAGATGAAACATATGCACACACACACGTAAATGTAAATACTCCCTCGTTCTATCTGCTCATCTCTTAAACGAACCGTTTAAGTACCTTTACATAATTGTCTTTTCTCTCCTGAATTTTTGTACAAACTGTTTTTACATATTTTTATATATATATATATATATAAATATATATGTATACATACTATACGTAAATCTGTAGCTATTGCTATTACTTTTGTAAGATGTATCGCATACAATAATCATGTCTCTTTCATCATATTATTAATCACGTAAAGCTATTGTATATCGCCTGCGACCTGCCGTTGCATCGAGGCTTGCAAACCCCGATGCGATTTCAGATTACATATATAGTGGTGTGACGGAGCTTCTCTCCTTTTCTCGGTCGTGGAGCGTTATCACAGACTCAACCCCTGAATATCCACTTTGCAAACGTGTATTCTTCATCAAGCATATTTTTCGACTTTACTTTTCACTTTTCTAGCAAGTTACAAACGTGCCAATTGATGCAAAATCATGTAAGCTCTGCCAAATAATGACAAAATCGCGGTATCGACAAAGAAGAATATAACTACGTTAAGAAAATGATGTATTTTAATAATACACAAGTGTAACAATCAATCGCACAATGCAACTAAAAGTACAATTTTTATGAGCAAAAAGACTATATTTAATTGATATCGAAAAAAGATCTGCGAATATTGTATTAAAAACAAAACACATGACAATGATGATTAGCAGTATGTAGGTATTGTATGCAACATTGCGACCGTTGCGCAAACGCAAATTGTATGTCCGAAATTTAACGACTGCTCTCTGGCGCACCATGATTCTGTGTTAAAAAAAGCGATATAGTTTTAAGCATTACGCTACTGATTATTTGCAATTATTTACGGTAAGTTCGAAACATTACCGATTATGATAGATCTTGTTATTCCTTTTAACTTGTAAAAAGTACTGAATTTTATTAGTATTAATTATTCTTTAAGCGAAAGTAAGGATTTGTTTGATCCTATTATATCTCCGCTGCCCGCCCCTCCTGCTCTCATATTTTTATAAATAAGTTATGTCTTTTAAACAAATGTAATAATAAAGATAATCTAACATCTATAATAAAGACTCGTCCTTTTTTTGCATTTTGTGATTTTACGTTGTATTTATATCTTATGCCATATTGCGAAACATTATTTTGAAACAATTTTTATAAATTACCATAATTATTAAAGTAATAATTTATAATAACAACAATTACATAAGAACAGTAACCTTTCTTTATTATAATTTTTTTAAGTATTGAGAGATTCGATTGTTTAATAGTTTAATTAGATCATCTAGGACTTGCTTAATTGTTCATTGAACACTATTATTTATAAATAAAAAGTTTATATAATTTTTCGTTACGTCGTATTACTTGAAAATAAAAACTGTCTAATTCATTATCGAATCATGGTACTTGAAGATTAAACGATTTCTGACCCGTGTTGATTGATACCACTGGCTCAATCCGCTCAATCCGCGCTCAGCGACAGTGGAGGCTCGTAGCGGGATTTTTTGGAACTAATTGAGCGCCTGTAGTTATGCATCTCCCGCCTAACAGCGCGAACGCCGGGTTGCCATTCCGTAGGCGTCGCCATTCAGATGAGCGAGATAAGCTGATCCCTTCCTTTTCCTAGCTGTTAGTTCGAAAAAACTCCGCTACGAGCCTCCACTGTTTTTGACTGAAGATTGACGTAGTGATACGTCTCAACAGATGGTCAGCTGCAACTTTATTTCGCTACATAAGTTACATTATTATCCGATATTGGAAGAATGGTTTTTTATTTATTGGTAATATTATTCAATAACGACGATTGGACAAATATTTAACGACGAATTAGACAATGTTTTTATTTTAAAATTATACGATTTTGCGACCGGTTTGGGATGATGTTGAAAAAGAAAAAAACAAAAAAAGGGAGTGGAAGCAAATTGAAAAAATATTACCGGATGACTTTTTCATTTTTGATTATCTGCATCTGAATTAACCAACGGAGAATCAAGACAATTATTGTACTGCATGTAACGTGACGCCGTGCGAGCTTTGCTCGTTCGCGCATGAGCGCGGACGGTTTCTCGTCGTCGCTCACAGTCGACATCAGCTGATGGGAGTTTATTGGCGCGTTTAGCAGCGAGTCCGAGGGCTCTCTCGAAATGTTCCTTGCGAGTGGCTCACGTGAAGGTTGTTTGATCTCAGCGTAATACTGCGGCCTCCACGCAGCGGCAGCACACCCTGAATCGCTCCTTAACGAGGAACGGGATCTCGGAAGCACGGAACGCCTGCAGTTGTACAACGCGCAGCAACGTACATCACACGTTTGTTTCTCAACCTTGTCGATCGCGCTCGACGATTATTCTTATTGTCCAACGCACCCGGTAAGGTTCATAGCTTCTGCAGTCGTTTCCGTTAGACAGTCTCTTGTTCAGAAAAATCTGTAACCCTGACCGCCATTTAATTGTTTGCTGTCGATGTTAACCGACGTTAACTCGGCGTGTGATCAGCCGCAGGAACTGCAAAAGATTCTCATTGCATTCTTATTGCGCGCTGGAACGCGATGAATTAATTGTAGAAAATTGTTCAATGCGCAGGTACAGTTGCATTGATAGAGGACTCTTTGTTGTCGAGACAATGGCAGACTCCGCGGAAGCGGTCCGTTCCCTTCAGTAGAGACCTCATCGTCTGCGATGTGGAGCGACGAGAGTGAATTATAAGTACGTCGAGGAAACATGCGCAGATGTTGCGGAACACTTTTAGGTGGATGACAGGCTCGTCAAGGATGAATAACGGCAAGAAACCGGAGACGATCAACAGCAATCAGAGCACCGTTGCGCAGTCCGAGAGCTCGGATTCTATAGAGGTACGTGTGAGGAGGGCAGAGATGAGAAACGTTCGCTGTACGTATTTATTTCTCGACTTGTTGCAGGTAGATAACTCGCGCACGGTCTTGCTGAAGATAGCGACGCTGTATGCGGAGCGTCTTATGAACGACATCTGCCTGGTCGTGGACGGCGTAGAGTACCCGGCGCATCGACTTATCCTCTGCGCTTCTAGCGATGTTTTTCAAGTAAGCGGACGAACGAATTTTATCGCGTCGTTGAGCGCGACTCAATGACCCGGCACAGCGAGACGCTCATTGGATTATCCTTCAGGTGATGCTGATGAGCCCGCAATGGAGCGAGTCGCAGGAGAGCAGAGTGACGCTCCAGGAGACGCCGCAGTGCGCGCCTATCTTCAGCGAGTTCCTGCGCTACTTTTACACCGGCCAGATACGGATAAACCACAGCGTCGTCCTGCCGATACTGTCCCTAGCCGATAAGTACAACGTGAGGGATTTGATATCGTTGTGCCTTGACTACATGCGAAATCACGTCGCCCTGGCTGCCATACACGGTACCCTGGTATCGTGGCTGCAGTACACGCTGAACTGCGGCCACGACGACATCAGCCAGGCGTGCCAAAACTTTATCAAGTGGAACCTGGAGCTCGTGGCGAAGACCGCGGATTTCGGCAACTTCGATCTGGACATCCTGGTGTCGCTGTTGCACCAGAGCAGCCTGGTCATCAAGGACGAGATGACGCTCTACAAGTGCCTCGAATCCTGGCTGGATCATCAGGCGAATCGGCTGAGGACGCAGCTGTCCCCGGACGAGCTGGAGGCCACCTTGCATCAGCTGGTGATAGCGGTGATGTCGCCCGTCCGGTTCCCGATGATGTCGCCGCGGCAGCTGGCGGACCTGCTGCTGTCTCCGTTGACGAAAAAATACAAGGAGTTCTTTGTGGAACGTATGTCGATCGGCATGTCCTTCCACTCGGGTCAGCTCGACAGAGTGAGGGAGGTGTGCCTGAGTGAGGAGGACGGCGCGCTGCTGTTCGAGCCGAGGCTCTACACCGTCGACACGTGCAGCTCGTTACTGACCATCGAGAACTTTCATGGCTTGCCTTCGTATCACACGCGAACTCTCGTCTTCTCCAGCCACTCCAGTCTAGCGGAATACGCGGGCGACCGAACGTGCGAATGGGTGGTGGACATTTATCCGAAGGGCGTCTGGTTCAAGAAGTTTTTCCTCATAGTGTGGCAGGGCACGGTGGAGATGCCCGAGCACGTGAAGCGGTCGGTGAGGCTGTCGGTGACCTGCAAGGAGCCGCCGGTCGACGGCAACATGCGCGTGAAGATCGGGGTGCTGATCTACGGCTTGCAGGACGGCGTGGAGCACATCGCGCGCGTTACCGAGATCATTTACAGGTTCAACAAGAAGTTCCGTATCCTCAACATAGACGATCTCCTGCCGTTCGAGGAGCTGAATCCGCAGCAGGGCTCGGTACCGGAGAACGCGCCGGTCTCGCCCTTCCTAGTCGGCCCGAACAAGGATATGCTCAAACTGCACATTGTCATCTCGCCAGCCAATTAGCGTTCGCGAGGGACGTCGATGCGGTGGATTCGGGATTAATTTGACGAACGGTAACGCGCGCGTCAAGAATACAATATTTATTTATATTACACGTTTCTGCGAGAGCCCGAATTAAGGATGCTACGAGAGTTTTGCGTTTTCCAGCATTGTTTAATGCAACCGACCGTTTCTTTCCTTCTTTTGCGCTCGTCTAGAGAGCACTTTTTCCAGTGACTGCTCGAAAAGCGCTATATGAAATGCTAAAATTGTTACAGTAAGACGTCATTTCAACGTGTCATTGCTCTATGTGTACACTCCCAGCGCATTCTTTTCCGAAATAAGTTGAGCGAGTCGAGAACCAGGCGACTTGTTTGCACGACCAGTCTGATATACCAGTGAAGTATATTACATCGACGTGTAACATATCAAGTGCAATATACTTCAGTGAGTCCACTGAACGGATCCAAGCTAGCCCCTGCTGCGAGTGCGGTTCCTCGCGCGTAAGCGTAAGCTCCTCCACGATTCCCACGATTATCCTGTCCAACGTGTTTGCGAGATGCGAGAATGCGTAATTGTACATACCCGAGAGAGCGACGGGAGCGATTATTTTACTTGTAAACCGCCTGGTTAAGTGGTGATACGTCACACAATTGTGATACCGTGCAAGAACGCGAGCGCACGTCGCGGACATAGGTACACGTTAATGTAGGCTCGTATACGTTAACTCTGACCCGCGAGCTGATATCGCGAGATTTTTCTAACGAAGTTGTCGCTGACGATTAAACGGAAGGAGGATAGGAACGTTTTTTCTAAGATGTCCCTTACGAAATTCGCGGATATTCTGCATCTCAGCGGACGGAAAATGAGAAGAGGGGTCGAAGAAGTCGAGATTGTCTTCAGTCAGTTTTAAGTACACCCGCAGCTTACTTCGACCTCTGAGGTGCAAAATCCGTGGACTTTTGTGATCCTTTTCGTTGCGTGTTTAATTTTCTTACTACTTTTTGTACTACGATGAAAGCGATGAGAGATTCGCGATTGATTGATTGATTGATTGATTGATTGTCGGAGTGTTGCGATTGATCCTCATTACTACCGATATTATACGCATATATATACGTGTTCCTAAGTTGACGGTTGATTCTTAACTTATCAATTAACATTGTAGCGACGCGATAATCCGAGATTAAATAAAATGTATAATCTTTATTCTCAAAAGTGCGTTTTCATCATTGTCGTAATTCCTAGAAAAAAAAAACACCTACACAAGCTGCCTTATCACAGTGTGCCTCTTACCTAGAGATACGGTATCACGCTCTTCGGTCGTTTGATCATCGTGATGTGATTTATGAGAATTATTACGGTCAATTAAAAATAGACACTGCAAGATAATATTATACATACAAGACAACGCGTATTCACATGTCGGATAATCATGTAACACAGAATTTCAAATGAAAAGATTCTTGTAATGGGGAATGAATTAATTTTATCGGGTCTCCGTTATGACGCGTACGTTACTGAAGCGGAGTACATAAAGTAGGACGTTTTATCACGATGGAAGTACAGCTGGTGAAAGGAATTCGCTGTCTCGCTGCTCGGTAGTGTCTTCTACGCTTCAGTCGCGAGACCGCTGCGGTTCCGGCGTCGTCTTACACGTGTAAGTGACATTGTTACTGAGATACTGTTAAAATAATGACTTAATAATACGATTATGAAAACTTTTATTCGGTTTGTTCAAATGTTTAGTCTCTACACCTAACAATAAGTGCAAGATGAAGCTGTACAGCGTCTCGGACGGTCCACCGTCCCTCGCGTGTCGGCAGCTGCTGAAGGCTCTGAATATTCAGTACGAGTTGATCGACGTGGATTTTGGGAAAGGCGACCACATGACCAAAGAATACGCCGAGGTATTTATTATTAAGAAAATAAGACAGATTCCATATAAATAGATTGAACGTGGAGAAGTTCCAAATCAGTGTGCGTGAACCTATGAAAAATAAACTATAAACTATATCGCTTTTTGCAGCTGAATCCGCAGAAGGAGATACCGACCCTAGTCGACGATGACCTCGTGATGGGCGAAAGGTGAGAGAGATCGCGAATTCGAAGTCCTTGCTGTTAATTTTGCACGCACGAACTGCGGAGAATTCTTCTCAACGTTGGAAATCTCTCGACGATTAGAAGAATCTTGCTCTTATATGGGCAATTGTTCTTTTCCGCATTCAATATAAATTCCGCGTGCAATTACAACACTGCGCACTGCGAGATAAAAATAAACGCGCACTGGAGATTATCTGCAGCCTTCGTTCGACCATTGCATAATTCATATCACCGCGAATCACGTTGCAGTAACGCTATTCTGCAGTATCTGGCCGATCAGTACGACACGAGCGGCAAATTGTATCCGAAGGAGCCGAAGCTGCGAGCGATTGTCAATCATCGTCTCTGCTTCAATTTAGCGCTTTATTATCGCAATATAGCGGAACATACCGTGAGTCTACATCCGATTAAATCTTCACACTTTCATCGAGCAAGATTTATTGATTTAATTGTATGTTAATGTGTATGTTAAATAAGATTATTAACAGTTGCAGCCGATATTCTTCGATTACCAACGCACGCCGTTGACTTTGAAGAAAACGAAAATGGCACTGGACATTTTTAACACGTACCTGCGAAATTCCGAGTATGCAGCAGGCAGTGAGTATAAATTTAACAAACGTATATTACATAATAAAATAAAATAAAAATATACTAACGCATCGTGCACGTGTGTGTATGTATTTTAATTTTGTTTAATATTTTATTAAAAGTGCGCGTATTTTATTACATAATCCATTCTTATTTTTATTTCTTCTAACTGTAGTTTAAACAAAAACTTAATATCTGCGACCCAATCTGTCTCTCCCACACGTTTGTTTCTTGACAGATGACTTAACGATCGCCGATTTTCCGCTCGTGACGGCGACAATGTGTCTGGAGGCCATCGACTTCAACCTGGACGCGTGGCCTCACGTGGCGAGGTGGTACAGCAATTTCAAACGGAGACGTCCCGATCTCTGGGAGATCGCGGCAGGTGGGATGCGGGAGATCAGTTACTTCGAGAAACACCCGCCCGATTTGTCGGGGATGGATCACCCGATACATCCGGTGCGCAAGAGCGCGTGAAAGTCAAGAAATTAGACGATTCCAAGAGCAACCACGCCTCAGTTTTTGTGCCGATCGATCTTGCAAAACGCAAGTGTGGAGAAGAACGACAGTAAAAGCGATGTTCTTGTACTAAACTAGATTTATTGTTGACACATCACATTCGTTTCCCGCGCAATATAGCTTCGCAATACCGCTTACATTGAACTAGGGGTACCTGGTATAATACATCTCATGATAGATAGAATTATTGCGATTACTAATACATCAACTTCCGCGTGTAATTGACAGTATATGTACACAAACGAAACGGCCCGCGTCGACGTGCGTTCCGACGTATTTTTTAATAATCAAGAACGTAGCGCGAAGCTTGTACAGGTGACGCATTGCAAAATGTATAATCCAAACCACGTACGAAACAATGTAACGCAAATAGTGATGATTAGAGTAGTCACGGTGAAATAATTCTCGATGAAGATCCCTTATCAGTGACTTACGATTTTATAAAAATATATTCCAAATTTAGCGTTCAAGACTTAATCTGCTTAGAAGTTTATCGTTCGTTTATTCGAGACTGACTCGTTGACAAGACAAGACTTTCGAAGCCCCGCCGAATAAACAGATCCCAAACTGATCACGCATCTTACAGTTGATCGTGAAGTCTCGCTATTCTACTCGACTATCGTGGAATTTCAGATAACGTTAAAACAACGTGAACGATATACCCCGAATTGAGCCGCCGCGCATCGAGTCCTCCTCCTCGCGTGTCGAGTATCTTCCCTTCCTTTCACAGTCATCGCAAAGAATTTCGCTGGAACACTATGGTAGAGAAGGTTTAAAACTCTTTACTCGAGTCGGAATAGAGATAAAACTATGAACCCTGTAACGTCACGCTAATTCCGCGGTGCAAGGATTTCTCTATGAGCTGTCGTGCACGCGAAGTGTCGCAGTAAAACGTACTTCAAACTCTCGTCAAGACACGGGAAGCGTTCGCCACCGATTCGCACAGATCGACGATGCCGCTACGGACGAGAAACGGTATTTGTCAGAGAGCTAGTCCGCTATTTTTCTGATTGTCTTTATTGTATTGCGCGTAATCGTTAATATCTACCGTTGACGTCGACGTCGACGTGAGAATTGCGATCCCAAAAATCCTAAAGTGGCTTTTCGCGGTTTGATTGAACGGATTGAAGCCGGTGGATCTCGCATTGAGTTCGGATTTCGACGCGACGCGGGTAGGCAGAAAGAGAAAGGGGAAACGAGAGTTCACCCTCTGTTCCTGACGATAGCGTGCCGCGGAAGATCGCCCTCCCGAGATCACAGCGATTGCAAGTCGCCTCCGTTATTTGCGTTATTACTATATGGTAGCGATTTCTTCCCGATTGTTTTTTTTTTTCTTTCGGTAATAAGGTATACCGAGAGAAATCATACAGCCACCTGATCGTTATCGATTTCGTTTTCGTGCTGAACTATAATTTTCAGACGCGAATATATCCGGTTTGTAGCTTGAGGAAACAACGATCGTGTAGTAAAAGAGTAGAGAACGTCAACGAGATAAGAAAGGACGTCAGCTGTTTCACGTTCATCACTAGGACTTTGCAAATTTGCTTCTTAAACGATGAACTCTCCAGAAAACGTCTTCACGCGCTTTCAAATAAATCCTTTTCGCACTTTGTAGCTCGGATGTCTAGTAAGTAAAATATTTAACAAAACAATTAATAAATTTCTTAATAAATCAAATTCCAACGAAAGTTGGAAAACTTTTGAAAGGTGAGTTCGTCTCTGAGCACATCTCTTACCCCCGTTTGTTCATTCAATTAATCGTTTAAGCTTTTATGTTTCTTCAGGGAGCTAGAATCGACAAGAAGATCAGTAGAATTGCTATTAACGGCTAAGGATTGATGAAACGGTGCATCTTATTTAATAGCGCTTCGAGGAGAGCCCGCAAAAGAGTTCAGAAAGTTCGGGGGTACCTAATTACGTAAATTGCTTCTGCTGGTCGAGCAACTCGCGCTCAAACTTCGCCGATGACTCTGGCTATCGCGCCAAAGAGATCCATTTACCCACGTCGTAATTTCTTAATTATTGCTGCGATTTCCGGTGCATTTAGTCACCGAACTCTGCCCGAGGGCGAGCGTAGATGCGACTTTATGTAACCGGTACGGTAGTCGATCACGTCGCGCGATGATCTATCTGACATGCCGTGCCTGTGCCTCCTGCTCCACCTGCAAAACGGAAGCTGTGTTACATTGATGACTCTGATAGCCATTAATTAGATATCAATCAGCATGCAGAGCGCGTTTTTCTTGCGTCGCGCTTACGTCGACAAGGAGAAGCCGCGTAGGAATTTTCCGATATTAATATCTTGAATGTTCTTCAACAAATTACAATGTGCCAAATATAGTGATACTTTTTCTATATTTTTTATGTATTTTTTGCGTGACTTAAACTTTATTGCTACATTTCGGATTGCATGAAAATTTCTGTTAAAATATGTTGAAACGATTGAAAGTTTAGCTTTGTAGTGTCCTACTTTGGAGTAAGGGCGCGTGACTCTCTTGCATTAAGATCAATCTAATTATTTTGTGTAGCATTATATTATATTCATAATCTTAGAAAATCCCCACGCGAGCGTATCAGATTTATGTTCACCGCAAAAAGTCACGGGCATCCCATCGCTGCATGAAAGTATACAGACACATATCGCGTTCTGTTCAATCGAGTAACGAGAATCTTTTAACGTGCAACGGAAAGTCATTGAACGGGGATAGCCCGCTCGTTTTGCACGATATGCGGTCAACGATCACGACATTGATTCCATCAAATATTGAGCAGCATGTCATACGTCGCAATACTTCATTCCAGGGATATGTGTGGCACACACGAACGATACGTGTATATATATATATATATAATAAAAATGAAACTTATCTGGAGCATTCACGAATATACCTGAAACATTCACGAGACGGGATACTAAACGAATCACTACTAGCTACGAGTAAGATAGATGCAAAGAGCTTTGGAGCTTTGCAACGACATTTCCCACGCACGTGCTTGCATACCGATATACAGGGTAGCTATCGCCATGCTGTCTATCCAAGATTTTCTATTAATTTGAAATTAAATTTCTCTAAACAAATATGAAAACTTCAATATCTTTCAATCATTATTCATGAAAAATAAAGACATTTTTGACAAATATAAGCAGAATTATTGTTCTCCTTAAAATTTCTTTCTTAAAATTCTCCTTAAAAATTAAAATTTCGCTTTAATAGAATATTAATTTTCTTAGTAAAAGAAATAACATTAAAAAGAAGAAGAAGTGACAAGTACACTTTTTAAATTCGCTTTAAAGAGACAGAACGATAAAAAAATGATAAATAATGACACCCTTTTGTAGTGGTACCCTGTATACATTTGCTATTAGCGCTCGGCATTTATGCTACGTTGCAGCAATCGCTTATTATTATTATAGCTGCTAGCTCAGGAAGCGATACACGGCATTACGGCAGCTGGATTCAGCGCATTTGTAACGCAATTTGTGACTCGCCCCAGCAAGATTCCCCGCTCGTCGATTATCCAGCGCTTTCCGGACCCTCTGACAGCGACACAATAGCGCAACGGTACAACAAAAGCGCCTGTACAGCGCTACTCGTCGTCGTCAGCCACTACAGCAACTGTTCACGCCCGGAAACCGATCTCACCGATCCTCCCGCGCCTGATTCCTACCTGATTTCCGCCCTTACCGCGCCACCCGTGGCTTCGACGAAGCCACCAGCCTGATCGTTCTCATACCTTGCTGCTGATTACGAGGATCATGCGAGTAGCTGTTGCTGACGACGGTGGTGGCGGCGGTCGAGGTCGAGGTGGAGGTCGAGGTGGAGGAAGGGACACGGCGTGATTGGATTTCGGAAATCGAGCTGTACTGTTGTTGGGGGTGGTGGTGATTATTGTTGTTGTTGTTTGCGTGCAGCCGATGTGCAGGCGGCTGACTGTTGCTGCTGTTGCTGATCGGCAGCAGTGTCTGGCCGTCACCGTGCGCGGCGGAAACGCCGTAGCTTCTCAGGCGGTGCTGGCGTTGCTGAATGGAGGCCGCGCGGTTCCTAATCGTCGTCCTGCCGCTGTTGCTGCCGCGTTGCTGGCCACCCCCCGTGGTACTGTGTATATATGAAGCCCGAGGCTCTCATCAGTCGATTGATCGCTCGCTTATCTCTGGTGCGGGAGGCAAACACCTGCGGGTGGCTCCTCTCGACGGTACGTCCTCCCGCAGCGTGATGTGTATGTGTGTGTTTGTGCGTGTTCTTCTCGTTGCTTTTTTTATATTGTTTAAATTAATTGGGGGAGACTGTGTCGCGCGGTTGCCGAACGGTACCCGGGTTCCTCCCTACTTTCCTCCCTTCACGTGCGCTCAAGTCAAGTTTTGGCGGTCGGGGTAGGTCGGGGTGGAGGACACGGGGGTATTTCTGTCGTAGAAATTCGGTGACGATTGGTAAATATCACAGTAAATTGTTAATTATTAATGGATCTTAAATATGCTCCTTTTTAGCGACTCGTTCTGAAATGAATATGATATTAAAATTATGGTTTTTGCACTTGACAGTATACTTTGTATGTATCACAGAATTTCTACGATGGCGGAGTTACTAATCAAAACTAATTAAAACTGGGACGGTGAAATTAACAAACAAGAACACGCGAATAAATATGTTTAAGGTGTGTAGATAATAGATACAAAATCGTTCCGGGATGCTTTACGACCGTCAAGGCAAACAGTCTCTTCAGATTTCGGGGGGTAACAACAGCATTAACCCTGAGTCTAAACACACGTTTCTCTCATCATCGATCCAATATTGAATAATTTGAACAATATAATGGTTACTGGTGGTGGATTTACTCAACACAAAATTCATAATGCATCGAAGCTAACTGAATGACGAAAAAGAAAGTGATACGGGGAAAAAGCGTGAAGAAGAAGCATGCCGGCCGCTTTAAGAGAAATATTTAAGCAAATGGAAAATAAGCTAATGAAAAACATAAGCCAAGCTCGAACACACGCTTGCAGAATGGAGGAAATTGAAAAAATGTTATACGTCATGCGCCTATTGACACTTATATCGCTTGCCCTTTTACGGAAAATTCATCGAAAAAATTAATTGCACGATATTCCTTTCTTCTAGTATTATATACTTAATTATTTAGGATAAACGATGATTTATCTTTGACTTATATAGCATGATGAAAAGAGATCATTGTCGAGCTTTTTCCTGACGCCAGAATTCGTATAAGAAATGCCAAAATGTATGTTATATGACTTTCAATGTCTTCAAACATAGCAATAACTCATCAGAAATTTAAATCTTTGTCCACATATATTGTTATTCTTGATATATTAATTAAATTGTCCGGATGCATCAGTTTTACGATACTTTTAAATCATAAATAGCGCATATAACGAGGTAAGATGAATTTTCGGTAGGACCAGAACAAGACCAGAGACGTATGGGATGTATTTTCTTACCTCGTACTGTGACTCATGAGGACTACGTTTCTGTAACAGCATATAATGGATCCTGATTGTTGGGAAGCGAGTGATGAGAAGTGTCGACATTGATTTCACAGATAATACAACAAGCGGTTCAAGCAGCTCAATTCCTTTATTATTATTTATCCCAACCCAATTTTTCTATCTAAGCAAGTTCAAGTTCTAAGAGTCAAATAAAGTGCTGCTTCTGAAAGATCTCGTGAACGACAAAAACCAAATTACTTAGATAAGTCTTCTCTCGGTACGCGTGGAATAAAAGCCGTAATAACACTGCATGCCAATTTTGCGGAAAATTAATTTTTTTACTCAGCGCTCTCAGCTGCAAGAGTGACGTAATGAGAATTATACATTTACCAAAATTTCTTTTTTTTCTTGACCCCATATATACTGACCGTTTGCAAAACGGTGTGTAAAAAAATTGCGAAAAAGTGCAAGATTTAATTACGCTTTAGATGCATTGCTCTCGAAGCGGCGAAGTTAACAGAAAGTGTCAAGTAAAAAGAAGCTGAAGATTTGAGTTGGCTTACGTTGCTCAGTATCACAGCGTATCTAACTGTATCGCTGATTACTCAGAGGAAAACTGTATTAGCTTTTACACACTCTGCTCGTGTGTATGTACGCGTGTGTGTATGCGCGTGCGTCGCTACAAAATACGTTCAGTTAACTATACTTTAAACCTGTCGCATATTCCAGGCATCCTGTAAAACAATATCAGTGCTGGTCTTTAAATGTCGTAAAGCGTGGCGATGTGCACGAGTTGCCTCTAAATGAGTGCGAAAGAAAACCGCTATACGCTCGACGTATATACGTGATCGGCTCAGCATGATGTCTATGCGGCGAAACAAAATCATTTGCGTATATGATCCGTCCGTGTGAGTATCGCAAAGCAGCAAGACGGCACCGATGAGACGCAGAACAAAACGGAAATGCAAACTATTTCAACGCAAAAATTCGAGAATCCAGGATTCCGCAAACGGAAAGCGTGATCGCGAGCTGAAAGTAACGATGAGTGATGCTCGAACGAAAATCACGGTCTGCATTATCCCGCTGTTGCAAATTGAAAAAAACGTGTTCGTTTCAATGACTGTCAGTTTGATTAGACGCGCTTTTCCGTGACGAAAGGGAGATCATCAGTGAGAAGATTGAACGCTGGTGCACGCGCAAAATTTCTTGGGAAAGTGTCGCGAGAACGGCGAGCTTGCGAGAGTTGTATATATATTTTGCGCATTTCCGGAAGACCGAAAAACAGATCAAGAGGCGGTGTAGAAAAGGTAGACGTATCAAGAACTGTAGATAGAGAGGTAGAGATCGCAAGCACATCCTACTTAAATGAGACTATATGCGCTGCCGCTATTCTGATGCCAAACAAAGTAAAGTAGAAACGACGGTCCGATTGTTGTTGCAAGAGTAGAGAGAAGAGATGTCGAAGAAAGAGAGAGAGAGAGAAAGAAAGGAGAAGAAAGAAAGAGAAAGAGATAGACAAAATGTAGGACGTACGCTAGAAGAACTAAAGGCTATAAAAAGAGAAAATAAATGAACTCCGAATTAAAAGTGCATACCACAGAACCGCGCGTCGTATACGGGATACAGACTGAGAAAACGTACCGGAGGAGCCTCGTTATATAATCCGGCCAATTGTCCGGGAACATCACCAGGAAGAAGCCCACCGCAATGAAGATCATGCCCGCCAGTTTCATGCCCATGAAATGCGCCCCGTAGAAAATAACGTCCAGTGCTGCACAATCATAATGAATGCGTTGCAATTTTTTTAAATTTACACGAAAGGAAAAGATTCTTTTCTATCCGTGAATGTGCATTCTACATTTAGCAGAATTCAGTTTCAATTAATTTTAATTAATGTCTTGGTCGTTTAGAAAAAGGTGTTCCGCAATTATTCTGAAATATTTGTGCAAACGTCGTACCAGCGGACACAGGTACAGCCGTAATTAATCCAAGAGTGATGAACAAGTCGTAGGTGAGCGCGATGCTGAAATTGCCGAGCATGTTGGCGACTGCGAACATAAAATTGAAAGCGCATCTACGTTAATAGCAAGTTTGCGCCAAACCAGTCAAGTACGAAGTGAGTGAGCTCAGACCTAGGTGGAGGATGCTGGCGGAGATTAATGTGGGCCACGGTAATCTCGCCCAGTGCATGGTCTCCACTCCGGAGAAGTACAGGGCCAGGCAAATCGGCCACAACAGGGCTGCGTTGCACAAACCGATGAGGGTGAAGAACAGAGACATTTGGCCGAACGTGGTCTCTCCTATCACTTTCTTGAAGAGGACCTGAGGAACCGAATGATTCATTGATCGACGATTGATTTTAATATATCTTCATTTAACTATAATATTGATCACGCTTACTTTGTAAACGGCAGAGCCAGCTGCCGCTGCTGTGGCCAGGACGACGCCTCCCAACGTTGGGCTTCCGGTTATGCCGTCCATATAAGCTAGCAGCGCGATGCCAGTGTTGCAGAGGATCACTGCGACTATCTGTAAACAGCCAGAGAAAGATTTAAAAATGAATTAACCATCAGACGGTATTCTAGAGCTACTGACCCTCACACCCACGAATTGTTCGTGAAGGATGACCCACGACAGTAGATAGACGCAGGAGACATTGGTGGCGAACAATGCCATCACATCCGTGGCCAGCAGTATCCTCAGCGAGAGTATGTACAAGTAATTGGTGATGACCCACAGGCCGCAGAAGAGGCTACACCTGATCAAAAAACGGCCGCTGGTCAAACCCTTGTCTCGGAAGCCGCGCACGCTCAGGGCCAGTATCTCTAAAGGGCTGGCGCACTTGGTACGGGTGATCTGGCAGATGAAGTACACCGGGTAGTATAGTACTTCCAGGTTGGTGCAGAACCACGTCGTGAAGAAGGGCGCATCGTACGGGAGGACGATCTGGGAGAAACGTTATTGCAATCATTAGATAAAAAAAAAGAGAGAAAAAGTAAAAAAGAGAGACTGATCATTCTCACATATTGCTGACGTAGTCCGTTCGTGGAGGAATTCGTGGAGGAAGTCACGGACGTCTGCGAGAGCTGCTCCGACTTATGAAAGTACAAATACTTGATGCAATGAGTCGCTCCGACCCAGCTCGCAGTCACGCATATTGTCACGCACACCCCGAAATATATCTGTAATTAGGGAACAATCGAGCTGTGAGAAGAAATCCTAAGATGAACTGCCGACTTGATAAACTGCAACAAAATCACGCATCGAAATAATAATCAACGTCTTTCTGAATCACTGATAGACAATCCGCGTTTTATTTTGCGTTCCGCTCAAAAAAGCGACGATTTTCTAATTATTTTAAACTTTTCGAATTTGTTAATCGAAGCATAATTCGATTTCTGAACTCGGCGACTCGGGCTTCAAGTTAGACACGTGATCGAAACCTTCTTCGCGCTTTCTGCGCAGCAGGAGGCGTAACAGGCCGAGAGGGAGGAGGGTTGCTGCGGCTGCTGAACGACCGAGGTTGGAATCGGGGTCACATGAGCAGATGATTGGGTTTGACCCGTCGATTGAGCCTGGATACCTCCGGTCCCACCGCCGCCGCCGCTTCCTACGGTACTTCCGGTGGTCTCCAAGGTGCGGTAGCTCGGCGTGGAGTCGCCGCAACCGTCGGTGACGTTGCAACCCTGCTGCTGCTCGCATCCTGGAATATTTGGTAGCATAAAAAGCCTGTTTTTCTTAATTAATTGGGCTACTAATTAAATTATCGAGGATTGACGCTCGATAATTATTTATCGATGCTCGAGGATTGATGATGATGGCGAGCATAAAGAAGCTACGGAGTGAATCTGTTCTTGTCCGATTTCTGTCGGGCCCAAGCTGTGTGAGATGCATGTTTGCACGTGTGTGTTTGGTAGCTCGGAGTGATACGACGAAGTGTGCAGATTGTTTCTTTAAGCATGTTCTAAGTTGAAAATTTTGCGACCTTATTTCTGTATGAAGCAAGCTACGCTCAGCTAACTAGAATGTTACGCGTGTGGTGTGCGAGTGATGTATTGTTATTAATGCGTGGTTGTCGTTAATGCGTGACAGTAAATTCTAAAGAGCTGACACTAAAGAGGCTTCCTCAAGTTTTCTAGGTATAATACTGCGGGAACTATGAAACGCTACGAAATCGTCGCTGGATCAGTCGAGTTCTCTAGCTAGTGTACAAACGCAGTCATCAACAATCCTAACAATCCTAGGGTGTCATTCTAAGCTCATTCTATCTCCTTTCCGAGCACAAATTCTACGTCTACGTAAACCAGTTTCTCTCTAAAAAAAAAAAAATTTGATAGAGAACTATAGAATATTTTCTAATATTATTTCAAACACTGCAAATACTGACAATCTTTCATTCTCGTTGCGTTCATTAGCTAGAATTAAATGCTAAGACGCTATCAAATTAAAATTACAATTGCAAACAGCTAGAATTTAATTCTCTGCCTTGAATTATCATCCCCCTATTTTATTTTGTTCAATTTACTCCTGGTATCTGTAATTGGAAGGACATTGGACGCGCAGGTCCAGCACTACCTATGATATGAACACGCAAACTTACCTGAAGCGTGACGGGCAACCTGGACAGGGCTAGCGAACAGGCTGTGGATCTGCTGATCCTCGCTGAGGGCTACATTCGACGTGCGCGATCGTCGGGGGTGAAATATCGTCGCTACTTCGCCAACCCCTCCGCTACCCATGACTTAAGCGGGCTCTTTGAAACATGTCATTAGAGAGAGAGATATTGCAGTGCGGCCGTGTTACATGACGGCACGTTACGATCAGCTTATCCGACGCTTCGAGCCCGCGGTTCATGCAAAACGCTTGGTGCAAGGCTTGGACATCGCTACGAATGCACGACTTGTTGATTCGCTGGGGTGTATGTACGAGAGGCGCGTGCAGACAGTTCGGCAAGTACGTTCGCCAGAATCGCGTTCGCACATGCAACTTTCCCATTCGGGGATTCCCGATATCATGCTTGCAAATTGAATTCTGGCTGTTGCGGTGATGGGGAGTGCATTCACGTTCAAGGTAGATCAGCTGACGACGCAGTAAGCGTGACAACGCGGTTTTAAGGCGGAAGTGAGGTGACCGAATCGCGTTAGCGGCGTCATAAATTAATGGAAAACTCGCCACGGAAAATGGACATAATTACCAAGAGCGCGAGATCAGAAGGAATTTTCAAGGACTTTACGAAAAAGAACAAAACTTCTGTAAACGATTATGACTCGGGGATCGTCGCGCATTGTCCAGATCCTCCACCGTGTCTGGAGTATAAAAACTGGAATAATTGAATTATCGTCAAGGCCCGACGCGCCGACGTCGCAACGAAGAGATCAGCTCGCCAAGATAAAAGCTCGCCGTGATGATCAACAACCGTGACCCACAAACGAAAAGAATCAAGTACATCGCCTGGCGGAAGAAATCGACGGAGGCTCTATTCTCGAATTTGTCACCGTCAATTTCCGGTCACTCGAGCTCGCTGGACCTCCACGTACCTTCCTTGCGTTTCTCCTCAGGGGCCGCGCCGTTTTCCACCCGCGACGTGTCCATGGCTCATGGTCCACCCGAGTGTGGTCACTCCAACCGAGTCAATCCGCCGCGGCGATCGTCGGCGAGGTCGAAGTGATGATCTGTCACAAGGTCATCGCGGTGGACCGCGATGACTCGTTGCACCCTTGGATCTACCCTCGCTAATTAGCAAGCCTACTCGCGGCGTAATTGGTCCGTCCTCGCGCGGTTCATCCTCTCGACCGGGAGCGCGCGGTCACCCTCTCGGAGCAAGCGGAACTTTCACGCCAGATCCACGAGGAAGAGAGCGATTCTCGGGTTACGCACCCCCGAGGGAAGAACGAGGGAGCAAAGGACGGTGGTTGCCGCGCGTACATCCACCGTGTACTGCAGCGATTGTGGCCGGAGACGGTCTTAGGCACCGTGCCATTGATTACCAGGCCGAGCCTCGTATAAGCGCCCGTTCGTTCACTGGGTCTCCACCCGCGTCTGCGCCTGTACCGCTCGCAACCGCTCTGGTTGCAGCTCGCGTAAGGGTTCGCGTATAGGGGGTGTCTCGAAAACGCGTATCGCGATTCGCCCCGTTTCGAAGTAGGTGAAAGATTCAAAGTACGATTAACATAATAATTAATATTATGGAAATTATGATTATTAACGTTTTCATTAAACTCATGAGGATTTAAGTCGGCATACTTGCTGGGCGCGTGTGCATAATTAATTATTAAATAATAAAGTAACATGTACGCACGATTGTTGGAACTGTATGAATATCACATTATTATTTTAATTTCCCGCAAATCAACAATTATATTATTCATGCGGTTTTATTTACAGTGGCTCGAGGCAGGAGGCGGCGCACGCACAGTGTATAATTATGTAATCGATGGTAATTGACGCAAAATCACGCTCACCGCTTCGTCAGCGCGGTAGTATTCCAGTATTCTGATTCTCAAGCTCTACAGTTTCTACAATTCTCTTCGCGTGGCCAACTCGCGGGGAGAACTTTTTCCTATGCATATTCATGAAGTTGCGTTACCGCTTATTCTTCGCGAATGTCGCTCAATAATAGTATAATGATGCACAATAAGTCAGAAGGGAATTCTGCGAGGGACAAGTAAAGACAAGGTGCTTTGATGCGGGAAGAAGCAATCACAATAAGTAGCTGAAAAAATATTTTATTATCGTATCTTCTGAAATAAGAGATTCAATTAATTCTAACGTGACGTATGTATATATATATATGCGAAGTAAGGCTCACTGATCTTACTTCGCTATCGATTTCAACGTCGCTGTGTCTGAGCAGGAAGCATGTAATGATCTTGTTCTCTCTTTTTTTTTCTTTGTAAAAAGGTATAAGTACAAATATAGAGGTATACAAATAGGTACATTCATACACAATGTGTGATATGTGATCGCGCGGTAAATTACAGATGGTTGAGCATTTCAGTAACAAATGGGAAAATCGAGATTTCCCATATCAATCATCCTCCCACACGTCAATGATGATGAATCTAGGAAACTAAATGCAGAAATTCGTACGGAATACAGAATCACGGATATTCTCTCCAAGTAGGAAGAGCCACATAAAGTCCACGACACGATAGCGTCAATTATAATCTCTTAGAATAACAATTATCTACGATTACAGTCATAATGTCAGATTTAAAACTGGAAGGAATACTGATAAGATATACTCTAGCAGTATACAAGTAGTAACATTCAATTACATTTTTATCGCGATCGACGACGGTTGATCAACAAAGTACTTCCATCTGTATTTACCACTATGACAGAAATTAAGCTAATAAATTAAATAATCAGTAACAGTCAGAGAATCGCGACTTTAGATCACAGCTGTATCGCGGAATAACACAGAAGCCAAATCGAGAAAAAATCCAAGCGACGATGTCCCACTCAGATTTCATGCTGAGCTTATTTAAAACTGGCAGTTTTATTTTTAACTCAACGAGCAGCTAAGTAAATTTTAAAATATGCAGTAAAATATCCAAGGAGATCGTATAAATGATTTGCAAAATTATTCATCACTATAATTAACTGCAATATTATCAATTCATCGCAACTAAACATCTGCGAACTGACGTTACGCGTACATTACCATTGTTTAACATTCTTTAATTTCGTTTAATGCTCTTTATCGAATATCGAAGAATATTACACGTGACAGTCTGTGTTATTCCGGGATAATCGTAACGCACGTAAGGGAAACTATAAAAATCCCAAGTATTACATTGTATTATTTATGCATCGGTCAGCTATGCACAAATTTCCGTTCAGTCTCTCGTTGTATCTCTACTACTACAAAAGTATCTATCACGCAACTCTCAGAGTTGAAATGTCCGAAGTACATACGCGTAATATGCGGATGTGTAAATAAAATGGCATGGTAGAAACGTTCACTCCTGGTCGGCGCGTAATGTAACGCGTGTTACAGCACGTTTTTTTTGCTATTGGTTAAGCGTATTCAAGGAGACACGTGCGCACGTGTCCACGCGTTCTCGGATTAAACATAAATAAAGGCACGCATCTAGTAAGTAATATCACTTTTTTGTACACAACATATACAACAAGCGCGTGTACATACGCGCTAGTCTAAGGTCTCGGTATGCTGAAACTTCCCTACGGTACTCGCAAGTAGCATCTTTTCATGGAAGAAAATTTTTATCAGTATATAATATTGGTGGTTTCTTTTTTTTTATTGACGTAAAAGCAGCGTTTACACCTTCATAGATACTATGAGGTATGCAGCTTGGTATACGAACATCATTTTTTTCCGGAGTAGATCGAGTCTATGTACACACAGCTGCACGACAGCTTGAGAGTGATTCACGCGTATTCGGCTACACATTTACACCGTTTAATTAATAGTGTGTACTAATGCGCTAACCGTTCTGGAAATATGATTAAAATGTAACAGTTAGGAGATGCTATTCTTCGTTAAATAAATAGATCTAAGTAAAATACATTAAATATCTATATATATATAATATATGAGTATATACATGTATAGGGTGTGATCCTTTCCAGAAGGCGCGACGCGAAACATTAAAATCATACAACAGAATTGTCGCAGTAGTCTCTGCCGCCAAAAACGTATACTTATAAAATGTATAGCATGTACATACATAATGTTTATACAGTGTTTTTTTTTTCATTTTGCAGGAACTATATACTTTCTAAAATGTCGTAAATGCAAAATATTCCAATGTAAAATAGAAATAAAAGAAGTATAAGTTGCAATTAACTTCTCGACTGCAAGACAGAAAGATGTATGACAGATTATAATATGCCGCTTTACAGGATACAGATTTATGATAAAAAAAGAAATGTAAAAAAAAGAGAAAGATTCACATTTTTTCCTTTTGCCTGACTAAAAATATGTCGCGCAGGAAATAAATGTGTTAACAAAAAGTGTTGTTTTCTGCTGTTGTTGCTACGATACTTTGTACAAGATATTTGGTGTTGCATATACCGTTGCCGCAAATTGATAGCAAATTTACAAGTTATAACTGTTTATAGTTATAGCACATTCTCATTAGTTTGATATCTCTTAGATCGATATCGAGCGCTATGTACAATCAAAATACATCACCTATACACATCACTATTCTCATAGAAAATACGCTTAGGTTCCGCGAAAGATAGCTTTGGGATTATTCATGATTCTTATTTATTAAGTGAGAGCGAGCAAAGTAAATTATGTACACATTCTCTTCAACACAACAGATGATTTAATATAATCACACGTAATCAACTGTTCCTAAACACTGTACTTATAACGATAAATAATCAATTAAATAATGGGATACATTTATACCATAACGAATATCGTATCGAAATTTTTCAATATTGTCTCTCTTTCTCTCTTTCGTTCCTCCTGGCATTACTATGATGCTATAATATGATGCTCTAGAAAATGCTCTATTTTAATCGAAAAAGGAAAACAAAAAGAAGAGATGCTTTGTATAGACGTTTGCAAAAATCATCATTGACGTAATTATTATTATGTTAAATCAGCGCATCTTCCTATGCGTCGTCAACATAACGTGCGGTAAGATGAACCGCAAATGTCTCTTCGTACAAATACGCAATCGGTTGAGCGCGGATTTACTTTATTCCTAAACAAAAAACAGATCATTCTTATTTTTCACTGGACACAGAGTCGCGCGATGCTAAATTGCACAGTTTCTCGACGAAGACTCTAAATGCAACTTGCACACTGTCCTCTTAACAATTCAGCATCTGTTATCAAAATCTACGTCTACTTCACAGAAACATGCTCTTCATTCCCTGAATAAATTCCAATAATACTCAATTAAAAGTCATCGCGCGGCATTCCTATTACTCTCAAGCTATTATCGGAAAGGCACATAATATTGTTTTACACAGTTTATATAATAATAATCTTAACTGTAACTTCTAAACTGGGATAAAATTCTCTTTTCACCATATCTCACTCGTGACAGTGTTTTGAATGAAAGAGAAAAGTTGTACTCGTTTTATATCTGATCTAAGAAGGAATCTTTATCAAAGTTCTGCTATTTTTTTCCATTAATAGACAAGATAAAAAATTGCTATCAGTAAGCCAGTATAATTATAGCAATTGATCACTATGCAGATTACGTCAGATTATTACAGTTTATAAAATTATGATGCAACTTTTTTAAAATAGTCATTCTATAGTAATTATTCATTGTTAGAAGTATGAGCGATGGTTCAAGGTGTATCTTTCACTTGGTTTGCGTGGTAGTATCACAAAATATCGATTAAACTGGGTAGAGGCGAATGGTTATCATACTACATACAAGTTCAGATTATAAACACATGATTTTTACTACAAAATATGTTCAGCATCTTTTAAAGACAAATGATTTTTGTGCTTTACCTTACGACCCTGTCTTTTGGATGCTTTTCGAGCAACCTTGGATTCTCTGGGCTCTTGTACTTGCTTATTAAGTCCCAGTCTGAAACGCACAGGTACCTTCGAGTCAAGAGTAGTACTGTCATCTGTAAATGAAAAGAGAGAGAACGCAATTAGAGGGATCTCCTAAAGATAAAGGACTCCTCGCTCGAGTTTTCAATTCCTCCCTGCAGTCGTGAGGGTAAAATATTTTTTTACACGCGAATGTAATAACGAAGGTAGCAATTATTTCGGAGAAATTCTCAAATAATTGACAATCTCAAGAAACTGAAAATTTGCAGGCGTAGGTTGTTAATCTTTACAATAATACGTATTCCAGAAAGGTGTAATTACCTTCAGAATCGTGTAATTCAGGTAATGATCGATGCAGCACGGTAACCCGTCTGACCTCCTTTTGATTAGCTATAGAAGAAGGAAAACAAAATCATCGTTAGAGATATGCTCGAACAATCGGAAAGAGAAAAAGGAGATTGGATTGGAGTACACGATACGAGCAAATGCGTTTGCTGGATACTTACATTTCTCGTCAGTGTTAATGACGTGCCTCTGATTAGCCTTCGCGTTATTTTTCACAACCCTGCGGAGAAACGGGAAGCAAAATAAATAATTGCGTCGTAATAACAAAAGTATCGTGCGATACGTGCGTTGATTGCGTTGCTACTCACTCGTTGACAACACCCTTGAAAGCGGACTGCACCAGCCTAGCGGATTGAATCGGAACTGTTCTGTTCAGTCTCTCGGCACGTCTCCTGCTTAATTCCGTTCGCAGGTCTCCCTCCTCGTCTATCGTTGCATCTTCGAATACGGTGTCCGCGTCCTCCTCCGCGACCACCTCCTTGCGCTTCTTGCACTTCTTGTCCTTGCCAATGCGCTCGGACAGCGGCAGCTCGCTCTTCAGCTTGCCCACCTGGTACAGCTCCTTGTCGCGCTTCCTCTTCTTCTTCGTGGACTTCTCCTTCTCCTTCTTCGGCGGCTCTACCTCTATACATGTATTTACAGGACCTGAAATTGCACTGGGCGATGTGTTCTCCACCGCTTCCTCGAAATCTTCAAATTCGTAGTTCGCCTCCAGCGACAGGTCCGCCTCCTGGACGCTGTATTCTTCTACAGTTTTGTTCAGTTTTTTTGTGCTGCCCAACTGGATGTCCGTTGTCTCGGCGGGCTCCACCTTCGTGTTCGCGGTGTGTTTCTTGCACAGTTTGATCTTCTTGTTGGCGTTTACGGGATCGATAGGCCGCGTGGACTCGAATTTCTTCCGCCTTGCCTCGAGTACGGGATCGTTGACCGTTTCGACAGACTCCTTCGCCGTTTCCGTCGTCGCGGCTGGCCTTTCATACGCTTCATCCTTCTGCTTTGCTTTCCCTCGGGGTAATTCCGGCGTCGGTGTGCCCTTGAAAGTCGGAGATGGATCCTTCACGTACTCGTTGCGACTGTCCGGACTGACCGAGCGCGGCCCATGCTTCCTGGATTCCTTCGGCGACCACTTTGGGGACCGTCTGCGTCGTGGTGACAGACGGGGCGAGTGTCTCGGCGACGACCAGGGCGATCGGTGCGGCGACGATGGTCGCGGCGATCTCAAGCGAGGCGGCGTTCTACGCGGCGATCCCTTCGGCGATCGCAAGCGAGGTGACCCTCGTCGCGCTGGTGACACGGCGAGTGACCTGGATCGCGATCGCAATCGACGTGGTGGCAACGATCTTCGCGGGGAGAGCCTGGGGGACTTGGATCTGGGCGATCTGAGCGGCGACAGGTATCTCGGCGATCTCGAGCGCGACAATCGCGGCGATCTCGAGCGCGACACTTTGGGTGAGCGTGGCCGCGGCGATCTAGAACGTGGCGATCTTCTGGGCGACCTGGACCTGTGCGGTCGCGGTGACCTCGAGTGCGGCGACAGCTTCGGCGATCTGCCCCTCGGCGATAACCTTCTGGGTGGCGATCTCTTTATGGTCCGGTTCGGCGATCTGCGTGGCGACGGTCTCGGCGAGTACCGCGACAACGGGGATCTCCGAGGCGACCTGTATCTCGATTCCCTAGGCGATCTCTTGAGCTGCCTGACGGGGGATCTCCGGAGCGGGGATCTTCGCGGTGATTTCTTGCGCGTCCGCGACCTCGGCGACAACGATCTGCGCTTCTGACTGACGCGAGTCGTCACGTGCGGCGAGATTGATCTTCGGTTGACTTTAACCGCTACTGACAGAGACGAGGTAGTCGCATTGTTCCTCTCCTTTTTACCGCTTTCCTCCAATCTCGCCTTTTGATCGCAGCTCTTGCCATCGTCAGTCTTTTCTGCGACTTTAGCCTCGCCTTTGCTCGATTTCTTCTTCTCGGAGGGCTTGTTTCCATCGTTCATCTCCCTCTCCATCTCGTCCATCAAGCGTTCCAGGCTGTCCTCTTCCTCGAGATCAGCCATTAAAAGTACATCATCGTCGTCGTCGTTACAATCCTCTCCCTGGTTACTTTCATCTTTCTCCAGATTCTCAGCAGTTTCCTCCTGATTTTCTGCCTCCATCGATTCCTCCGTCTCCTCCTTCACCACAACCTCCGTCTTAACGGTGATGACGACACTCTTGTGATCTTTTGTGTCCTCTTCCTCCGACGCGCTTCCGCTGTCTTTAAAACGATGGAATTTTGATATTTCTAGAACAAGAATTTCATTTTTAGCAACACGATCGTCAACGTTAACGCGACCTTTACATTTTATGTAAAAATAATTATGTTAAATCTACCTTGAGGTGATTCTACGCTTTGTTCAGTCTTTTCTATGGGACAGGCTACTTGAGCCTGTTGAAATGGCATAGGTTCCTCTAGAGGCACTATTGATATCAGGTTCGGGTTACGATGATTATGATAATATAGATTCTGGAAACATAGCATAGAGATCTATAAATAAAAGCATCGATTATTCATTTACAAATCAACTTTGCACACAATTTTAAATTACTTCTCCTGATATTTACATATATATTTTAAACATAAAATATATATGTAAATGTAAAGGGGAGAAGAGAAAGGAAATAGTCTCGCTCCTGATACACTCCTAATATATTGCCTGCGAAATGAAAGCTTACGCCATTCTGCTTCTGTTGCACCCTGTTGTTATAGAAATTCTTCTTCATAGGCCATGGATTCTTGTACGGGAAGCGGGACGATGACGTTACTTGCGGCAGAACCTTTTGTACCTGTGACAGCGCTGCCTTCTTGCACACGCTCTCCTTCTTCCTCAAAGACTTGAGTGCAGCTAACCTCAACGCCTCGACGTCCTCCTCATCGTCGTCCTCGATCTTTATCTTCGACTGCTGAGGAACTAGAACCATCTGACGAAGCATAAAGTGATTACCAGATTAATGGTCGAAATCGCAAATTCCAAATACGCAGCAAGAGGCGGACGCGGTTCCGCATGAGCTACCGCGGGAACGCGTGAGAAATCGCGGCGTTTCTCACGACGGAACGCGTCAAGCCCGCACGCCAAGCTGTTACGCGCAGGTTTGCGGCTCGCGCGGTTTGAGGTTGTCACGGCCCGCCATCGATTGACCGCCAGGCGAAAATTACGTTTCGACGGTGGGGAAAAATACGACGACACGCGGCCGTCGTGCACCTGACCGTGCATTCGTGATTCCGCCGGGGGACTCACCTTTTGGCGATGATCCATTTTACTCGACAAGAGCACTGGGAAGAGGATCGTAGTGTTCCGTGCCGACGACGGTCACGTTGGTTCAATATTCGCCGCGAACAGTTCTTAGATTGAGCACGCGCGAGCGTACCGCGGATCACGTGAACCGATGGCTCGCGTTGCACGCATTTGACGAGACGAGGTGTTTTTCAAACGGTCACTCCGCGGTTTGGAGCTCCTCCGCACAGAAGCCATCCGTCGTTCCGCACACATAAATAAAAATGGCGTGTGCGGTCATCGGGGAAGCTTACCGGCATGAAGCACGCGGTTCGTTTAGATGGGAAATTCGATGGGAGATTTGAAGACTAAAGATCGTAATGGCGGAGAGGCGACCGTGGCGTCTACTGACATAATTTAGTTCCGATAACCTCCGCTACGAGCCTCCACTGTTTTTGTTCTGTAGCGAGCGTATTATTTATTTGATTATTATGCTACATTTAAGGCAGTTTTAACGCACGAGGAACTATTACAACATTTCGGTTTAGGTGAAAATATATAAAGATGCTGACTTTATTTAATACAGACTAGAACTGATTACTTAATGCACGTGTGACTTAAAGCGCGAGCAATTAGCTTCTCCTTGTTCTCTGATTCCTTCCAAGGCTCTCCATCTCGGTATTCGTGCTGCCCTCTCATTGGTCGGGCTAGTTCTGCCTTGTACTCCTTAGATGCCGCCACAGTTCGAAAATTGAGGAAGTAGTACGACTCGATAATAAATCAGACGTAGCGTTATTTTCAAATAGTGTGGCTTAATAGTGCACCAGAAGGAATTTTTATTCTTGAATATGATTTAGCGTTAAATCAGAAAATTTTTTATTTGCGGATAATATTGCTCAATAACATATCATATAAATTTATATTTTTAAGTAGTGTTACTTGACAGTGGATTTTAATTAAAACAATTTAACAATCGGGTTTTAAAATGTCCTGAGAAAGGGAGAAGAAATAAATTTACAATTGGGAAAGATTTATAGAAGAATAGCAGAAGAAGAAGAAATAAAAACCAGACATATAAACAGGTGTGACATAACCTAAATAAATCTGTCAACCTCTTGCTTCTCCGGCCATCGATCAATGAAAATATCTAAGAATTAGTGAGAATTATTTCAATATACCTTTACTAGGATTTACATATCGACATATTAATCAACGTAGTTAACATAACCGATCTCGTGTGACATGTATGTCATTTTCTCGTCTTTCTTTCAGGTGATGTACACGAAATGTCTCGCTTTTGCTGGTATCGCGTTTGCTTGTTGCATACTGCTCGCAAGAATATATTACTTGATACTTATCAAACGTAATAAGCCCAGGAAAGGCTCTTGTCCAGTCAAAACGATGATAATACTAGGCTCCGGTGGACACACAGCTGAGATGCTGCGTATTGTTAAGCATTTCGACCTTACGAACTATTCGCCTAGAATATACGTTCACGCACAGACTGATAAGCTCAGCGGGGAAAAAGTCAGGGACCTGGAGAGTGGCAATCAGGACTACAAGATCGTAGAGATCTACAGGAGCCGGGAAGTCCGGCAATCGTACTTCACCTCAGTCTGGACCACCGTGCTGTCCACTCTAAATTGCTTCCCAGTCCTGTGGAGAGAAGATCCCGAGCTTATCTTGTGCAACGGTCCTGGCACCTGCGTCCCCCTATGCGCCATAGCATTTTTGTTTAAAGCGCTGTGCATCGGACAAAGCGTTGTTGTATTTATGGAGAGTTTCTGCAGAGTTAAAACGTTCTCGTTGACGGGGAAGATTCTGTATTACTTAGTCGATCACGTTATTGTGCAGTGGGCATACCTGAGCAAACCTGTGTACAGCAGGAGCGTCTTCCTATAAATAAAAGCTGCCTGCTTCAATCATTCGCAGTAATTTGTCATTATTATATGTCCAGGCTGATTTAAAGTAAAAATGGTCGACAACGCCCGCGTGATAACGGTTCACTGGGAGTTACTAAGGGAAGAGATAGAACGCATACCCGTCGAGATAAAGCTGCACTTGGCGCCGATAATCAGCGTGCTACGTACATCCGACGAAAAATTGTAAATATGAGATAATTAATAAATTGCTGCAGAATCTGTATTTATCTGAAACAATTAACTGATACTACTAGTACAAATAAAAATTTTAAATATTTACATAAACCATAATCGATCGATTGAAGAAAGAATTTTATATCCTTTTGATTTGATAATAACTGCGAATTTCTCCACTCGCTCTGCAAGAGCTTCGGCAGGATGGATAGGCGCCTCGTTAACAAGAGTGGACGCTTGCTTAGACCGCGCATGGGAAACGTTGAATACTGGCCACTGGAAAGACGTGCCGATAGAAAATAGATATTGTTACTCTCTATGCACAGTCATCAAGGTACAAAATATGTGCCCAGAATTTATCGTTCTCTTCAGAAGCTATAGCAACTTTGATTTAATAATAAACTTTCTTTCAAATTACACTCGATACATTTAGGCAGTATTGCTGGAGCTTCGATGCATCAATAACACCGAGAGCACTAATGAAGAGCAAAAGAATACCATATTTAAAGATATTCTTGATCAAATCGATAAAGGTCTTCTGCTAGGCGCACCTCTGCCCAGTGGACCAGACGCCCATTGCTTACTGACGTCTATTGCTGCAAGTCTGAATAGATATCTTGCTGGTAAGAAGATATAAAGAGAGATATGCAATAACAAAACGCGAAATTATCATTAAAATTTCACGAAATTTTATCAGAAAAATCCGCCGTGGAGTTGGGGGAGATTTCAGCCGATTATAAAGGCACCGACCGTATGGTCTCTTACCCGAACAGACACTTCGAGCAACCCTCGATGGAGGAGTTCAATGAGAAAATTTTTCAAGTCAAACTTCCAGCTGTGTTAACGGGTGATTACAAGTCCGGCGACTCGATATTACTGCTTCTGTAAAATTGTGAAAAAAAAGATAAAATATTAAACAATAAAAGATTAAATATTAATTTCGTATATTTCACTAGGCTGCATAAACCATTGGAGGGCACTGACGCTATGGAAGGATCTCGACTACTTGTACAGGACCATGGGCTTTCGGACAGTGCCGATCGAGATTGGATCCAGTTACACCGAGGACGACTGGACGCAGAGGCTCCTCAATTTCTCCGACTTCTTGCAGGAATACATTATTGCGGACAGCAGCGAGATCGGTTACTTGGCGCAGCATCAACTGTTCGAGCAGGTATAGAAATCCGGGAGACTCCTCGGTCCTGCCTCGACGGAACTGATCCTGGAATTGGTCGTAGGTGCCCGAGTTAAAGGAGGACTTTGAAGTGCCGCTGTATTGCTTCTTCTCGGATGACCCGAGCGAGGAATCAACGACGCATCACGTAAACTGCTGGCTCGGGCCCGCTAATACGGTTTCGCCGTTGCACTACGACCGCTACAACAACCTGCTCTGCCAGGTAAGAGTCAGTTTCACGTGAAGCTGGGATACTGGATTTTTCGTCATGATTATTTTTATTTTTCGTTCAGGTATTCGGTTACAAGAGAATTATCTTGTATCCGCCAGACGAGTCAGGCTATCTGTATCCCCACGAGTCCAGGCTGCTGGAAAATACCGCGCAGGTAGACCCGCTGGAGCCGGATTACGACAAATGGCCGAACTTTCGTAAGGCCAACCAGATGACGTTTTACTTGAGGCCCGGAGAGATGCTGTACATTCCGCCCAAGTGGTGGCACCACGTGACCGCCCTTACCCCGAGTTTTTCCGTCAGTTTCTGGTGGACGTAAATTTGTATGCAAGTACACGGGCGGCAACGATCTTGACCAAGACTTCGTTATTAAAGTAAACGTCGCACATGCGTATTGTAAAATAAAATACATTGACAAATCTGAAAATTTGCCAAATGCAATATGTTTTATTATAAAAATAATTATAAAAATCTATTGAATTACATAAATATCATCATAGTGATTTTTTTCAGCTTCAGCTTTTTCCAGCTTTCAGTGTACCAGTTTTTGCGCGTTAATATGAGGTTCGCGATTACTTAACAAAGCACACGGCACACATATGCACGTACACGCACACACGGGAGAGGTTTAACAAAAATAACATATGGAACTCTATTAATATCCGGCGGCCTACGTCTTCAGCATGGTGCTTAGCGAGCGCGCGTGTACATAGAGCTTGTCAAAGGGAGGTATACAGTTTATTATTTAGTGATGACGACAGAAGACGCGTTCCCACCGATCATTAGGCTCCAGGTAAAAACCGTCTACTAATTTCTACAGTCTTCAGCATCGCAGCGCTCCACGTCCTTCGCCCTCAGCTTCCCCAAAGCTTCCTCGCCACGGATGAGTCTCGCAATCGCGCGGTTTGCATAACGACAATCTTCCGCAATGGCATGGCTTCCTCGACACTTGCTGTCGACTGACGCGTTTGCTTCATCATCGACCAATACACCTCGCAACAATACTTCCAGACACGTTGAAGCGTGTTCCGATATCCGAAACCGATCACCGCACTGTGAGTTCAGCTTTGTACCTCTTGCGCGAATCCTGCAATTAATTTCACCAGCGGGAAATTAACGAATGCAATTAACAACGAGGGAGACCGGATCAGCTGATATCTCGCTATCGTTTCGCGTAAACGCTCGCGGCGAATATTGGACAGTGTCCAGTCGACGCGCGGTAGCTCCTCGCTATTTTTAGAGAAATCCGTCGGACCGTTCTCGGAAACGTTATCTCGTCGCAAAACGAAAAAGAAAGTCATTCCTGGTATTACAAATTGTATTGTAATGTCGTGAAGATATCTTCAGCCTTGCGACCAAGCGTGCGACACACGAGACAATTTAATGTTATGCGTGTTGTGGCAATTTTTGTCTTTTTTTTTGGTACTCTTCATCGGCTCATTATCATTCTTACGTCAGCGTTATTATCATCCGGTTGATGGCGAGCCGATAATTAATTAAGGTCAATAACGGCGCGCAAATTACGCGAAAGGTAAATTGCTGGACGTGACAAGGGTCGCGCCGCGGGTACATGCCCATAAAAATCCTCACAGCCGATTGATGCGCAGGAGAATTAAGGGTACGACAAGTGTGGCAGCATGCTGGTGTCGCGGCCTTGAATGAAGTCACGCGAGTGCAAGGTTGTCACCGAGAGGGGTGTACATACGCATACATGCATGTACGTTGTTCATCCCATACTTTGCGACCGGCACACGTACTGTAAAGATTTTATTGATCGCGATGTGTAACGACAAGCTCTACATGTTTCTCACAAGATTTAGGACGTTGACGCCTAAACGCGAGGAACTGAATAATGAAGCGCGAACAGAAGTTTCTCCCCGTGGAACTTCTCTGTTAAAATAAGCTCAGCCGCAGTCAGAGGCGCAATGGAAAAGTTGCATTTGCAGAAAACAAAACAGCGAAATACACTCGCGCGCAATTGTTGCTTCGAACACTTAATAATAATAATAATAATAATGGTGCTACCGTCATTGATGTAGCTAAATTTAAAGTCTCACAACTATCTCACAACTCGTAATATATCCACCGTCTCTCTCTTTGTTTCAAAATCATTACAAGAACATTACTGCAATTTAGTTTCTATTTTTACTGCAATATTTAGTTTTCATTTTTATTTTAAACGCAAGTTCAAGTTCACTCCTGTCTTTCTTTCTCAAAGTCCTGCAAACTCTTTCGCGGTACGCGTGTACAACAGTGTCTCTTCGTGATCCTCCGTGACCTGGGGAAGCATTTTGCGACGGTAAAATAGCTCCCTTCCGGTTCAATCTCGCGAGTGTTCGGTCAGCTGCCCTTGCATTGTACGGCCAGTCGAAAAGGAGATCGCCCCGGGCGTTGAAGCGTCTCGGTATGTTAGCACGTGGCTCGAAAGAGAAACGCATCATTTGCAACCCTCTCGTGGCTGGCGCGCGAAAAGCGGGCGGCGCGCTATCTCGTCGTCACCGGGGTGGTTTCTATCGCGGGTATACGGGTTTCCCACCTATCCTGCCGGTAATCCAACCCCCGACGGCGATCTTAACGGAGAGAACACGTCGCGTCCTCATAACGCCTCTGTAAGCCGCTCCATAGCGCGCACACACACGAGATCAAGGGGAAAGATCGCCGGGTGCGGCGGGAGTGGGCGGGAGGGTGAAATGCGGGAAACTCGAGGGGAGGCTTATTGGCAAGGGAAGGATATTGTGTTCCAGGGTGAAATCCTCTAAAAGAGAAAGGCGAGATGCGCCGAGGAAAGCCCGCAAACTTTTTATCCTTCCGATATCGATCAAGGGTGAGTGCGACGGAATACAGCGCACCGGCCCGTCGTATCGACCAGTCCTTTTTTATCCCGTCTATATTAATACATCCGCATAAATCCGACCGAGTAGAAAAGATCCTCTGCAATTCTTAAAATGTGTGTCACACGTAAATAATTAATAAGTAATAATTTTTACATAAAAGTCGTGTAAGACGAGTCGAGAGGGATGCTGTCTCTTTCGGGGTAAACTCAATATTATCATTTTACATGGAACGCAATGCGCACCCCGCGATATCGAGCAACCGTTCTCCGACGTCGCAGGGCCCGCCAAGGTTCTGAAAACGAGGATATAAAGCAAAAAGCGATTTCTGCTGCCGAGAGACCGGCACGGCGCAATGCGTGGCGGTGGAAGGGCGAGGGGTGAACGGCGCGCGAGCAATGAGGGTTGGAAGGGCGCGAGAGGGACACGCCGGCCGTCTCGAATGGGGATGCGGACGGCGCATGTCGGCGCTCGTGGTGGAGGGTGCTGGAGTGCGAGCCGGCGGCCACCCCCCGGCGTGCAAGCCACCCCCGAGCCGGTGTACCCTCTCTTATGCGAGATCGTTGCCGCTCGATTCTGCGCGGTTTCGTGTTCGCGCAGGGCGGCTCCTACCTCTCCTACAACGCTTTCTGCCTGCCGTTACCGTGCGCACCCCCGGGGGACGTGTGTATAAATGGTGGTGTGACGCGCGTGGTCGCCGTTAAAGGAGGCAGAGGAGCGTCCCGTGTCGTGGGTGCGTGTTGCGGGTGCGTACGTGCGTGCCCTGGTCGACATCGGGCCCCGCTGTCGAAAGGCGTTCCCCCTGACCCAGCTGTCTGTCACGATGGTCACCGACAATTCTAGCCAGGTACGGCCTCCAACGGAAGCGGCGCGCGGCGTAGCGATTCGGAGCCGGCACTCTCTCGCACCCTCTCGCCCCCTCCCCTCCCTCTCTTCCTCTCTTCCTTTCTTCCCCTTTCTTTCTGCGTCTGTCCGTCTCCCTCGCGTGGAACTTTCTTTCACCCACTTCCTCCGTTTCTTCGTACTGTCCGATCGAAGGGAACGGGACGCGTGGAATTTCCGAGGGTCGCTGTTTCCGGTCGCAGTGCAGTCACAGTCACGGCGTTCACTCGCGGCGCTATGATTCACGTCGAGCGCCGTCGAGGCGATCGGTGAGGGGTGGATTACGACAGGGGCGAAACGCACCGGACGGATTCGGGGGTGTTCGGGCGCGAGAGCCGGCAAATACGGCGCACGTATCGATGTCGGGGAAACGTGGCGACCGAAATACGATAAACGCGTTAACAGTAGTAAACGCTATATGTGGAGGCGCAGCGCAGGAGCCGGCCCGAACGAGCGGTCAAAGGTCAGGGTGACGAAGTTATAGCGCGCGCGAGACGATAACGTTGAAGCGGGCCTCACCACCTGGCCGACATGCTCCCTTATCGCGACGAATCGCTGCGGGATGCAGACGGAGACGAGGTACATGAAGGGACTCCTGTTTCATGAGAGAGAAGTCGCTTTGCCAAGAGAATTATGAGTCACTCGGATAACGTAACCAACCGACGCTTCGTCTTCTCTTTCCGGTTTTCCGGTCATTTTGTAACGAACGATTGTTCTTGATTAAACAACCTTCCCCTTGCTGTACGTGTTTTTGCTTTACCGCGCCGTGATATCGCGTGAATCGCAAATCCAGATTCCGTTAAACACGAAACGTCAACCGTATCTGAAAAGGCAAATAATATGGATCAAGGTTGAAGCCGCCACAATGGAACCGGCTATTAATTTTGGACGACCTTTAGACGACTTTCTTCAGGTGTTGGTATAGCTCGGATTTAGATCGTTGCCGAAAATTTATAGAGGAATTTAGCTGAACTGTAAAGTAACGGAAGGTCGCCTAGAAAGGAAGGTCTCCAAACATTTTAGGCACACGCGATCTTCAGCGCTTTGTCACAACGTAATTGCTCCAGAATGCGAGGGACGCACAGTGCTATAAAACTGATTGTTAACGAAGAGATAATAATAAAGATACAATAACGAAGAAATTGCCAGTACGCTGGAATAAAGGAAAAAGGAACAGGATTGCATCACCACTACGCAAACTGGGTTACTTATACATGACACTTATAAAAATAGCCGTACCACGCACCTTTGCCTTTTTTATTTTAAACCGTAGCTCTCCGTTTTCCATATTGGTTCTCACCTAATTGCAATTGCTTCGCCCTGATGCTGCCGTTTATTACAGAATACAATTTTCTGTTCGTTTAGGCTGATGACACGACAGCATTTCTCCGCGCTGCTCGGTCCGGCAACCTCGAGAAAGTGATCGAATTTCTCGATACCGAGTTAGACATCAACACGGCCAACTCGGTAAGCCATTGTTCTTAGGCTGCTGTTTAAATAAACACATATCTATCTTAATATATGATTCTCTTTTATCTAAGTAATTTTGTTTTTTTATTCTGACGATATGGTAAGGTTTTATGTGTCATTTTTTATTGCAGAATGGTTTAAATGCTCTGCATTTAGCTTCGAAGGATGGCCACGTCGAAATAGTAACCGAGTTATTAAAGAGGGGCGCGAAAGTGGACGCGGCAACGAAGAAGGGAAACACCGCGCTGCACATAGCTTCGTTAGGTGAGAATGAGAAAGAGAGTGCTCGCTGCACAAGAAAGCGCGCTGTTACACGTGGTTTTGCATGTCATCTTTCAGCTGGCCAGTCCGAAATAGTCAATATACTTATCCAGTACGGTGCGGCGGTGAACATCCAGTCGCAAAATGGATTCACTCCCTTGTACATGGCTGCGCAGGAGAACCACGATCAGGTCGTCAAGCTTCTGCTCGGCAGCGGAGCTAATCAGAGCCTCGCGACGGAGGTAAAATCGATTTCGATGTACATTTGATCAGCGATCGAAATCGCGAGCGATTATAACACAAGCTTGACGCTCGCTTTTCAGGATGGATTCACCCCGCTTGCTGTGGCGATGCAGCAAGGTCACGATAAGGTGGTCAGCGTGCTCCTGGAAAACGATTCGAAAGGCAAGGTGAAACTGCCGGCTCTCCACATTGCCGCCAAGAAGGACGACTGCAAGGCCGCCGACCTGCTGCTGCAGGTGAGCTTCCTCGGGGCGGATTTCCGTGATCTCGAGAGAGAAATTAATTAAACTGGATGTACGAGGAGCTGCATTTAACGTGTCGCGGTATATATAACGATTGAATGTTTCAGAACGATCATAAACCCGACGTGACATCGAAGAGCGGCTTCACCCCTCTTCACATCGCCGCCCACTTTGGTAACGAGGAGGTAGCGCGGTTATTAATAAAACGCGGAGCCGACGTGAATTACTTAGCTAAGGTAAGGCGGACACCTGGCGATATTTTATACATGACGAATATAATCGAACGAGACAAGAGAGCACTTCGAGCTCTTTTATATTCTGAAGAAATATCGCGATTCTGCGCGATTGTCTTCTGGAGTTTTAAAGTGTCTCCGAAGCAGTTGATTTAATTTTAAAAAATACGCTATTTAGAGAATCATTGAATCTCGCGTAACGTAAGATACTCTCCTCAGCATAACATAAGCCCGTTGCACGTGGCGGCGAAATGGGGCAAGAATAATATGGTAAAGATACTGTTGGAGAACTCGGCGCAAATCGACGCTAAGACCAGAGACGGTTTAACTCCGCTTCACTGTGCAGCACGATCGGGGCACGAGCAAGTCGTCAGCACCCTTCTTGAAAATTCAGCGCCGATCAGCGCACGCACCAAGGTACAAGCTTCAAATACAATTCTCCTTGCGTAATCTTTTCAAATGAGATTATGAAAGAAGGAAACGGAAAAGTAGGAATTTTATCAGAATTGTATTCAGAATTGCGACTCGCTTTAATCTAAAATCAATATAATTTCCTTGCGATTTTATGTTTCACGTTCTATCCTGAATAAAGTATCGAATTCACCCCTTTTGCAGAATGGCCTGGCACCGTTGCACATGGCATCCCAAGGAGACCACGTGGACGCCGCGAGGGTGTTGCTGTACCATCGAGCCCCGGTGGACGAGGTGACCACCGACTATCTGACCTCGCTCCACGTTGCTGCACACTGCGGACACGCAAGGGTAGCTAAGCTGCTGCTCGATCGAAAGGCCGATCCGAACGCCCGAGCTCTGAATGGCTTCACGCCGCTGCACATCGCCTGCAAGAAGAACCGCATCAAAGTGGTGGAACTGCTGCTGAAGCATGGGGCGTCCATCGAGTCTACGACAGAGGTAAGTGCAAAAGACGGTGTCTGTCTACCTTCATACTTCGCACATTCTGTTGAGCATCTCTCTCGAGCAATCGGATCATCTTTGCATAAGTGTCTCCTCGCAGCTGTAAATCACGAACGTCTCCACACAGTTGTCAACGGCAACGCGGCCGAGTAAAGCTGTCAAAACAATCGCAAGATCGAATATCGCGATGTCGATCGCAAACGTTGCACAGGAATGATCGTCTCTTTGCCGCGCGACGGCGTATACCTGTGGAGTGCACAGTCAAAAAGTCACATGTGAACTGTGTGTGTATGGTGTCGCACGCCAATCGCAATTTAAACGTATATATCATGTATATATTCGAGGGCAGCAAATCTTTATCTGTTCTTTTGTATTCCTCTGAAGCGAAACTGATTGGTTGATCTCGAAGACTGGTTAAAGGGTCGTGCATCACTGAGATAGAACTGACAGAATCGGTATCGACGTAATCTTCCGCCGTCACGATCATTTTCGCTCGTCGTCAGTTTTCATCTGCCGAGAACCGCGGGGAGAACGAAAGACAAACTGGGAGAAAAGAAAAATCGATCCAACTAATTCGCATCGTGGTCGAGGTATTAACAGACAACAATACGTGTGTTTTGCAGTCCGGACTGACTCCATTACACGTGGCCAGTTTTATGGGGTGCATGAATATCGTGATATTCCTACTGCAGCATGAAGCCAATCCTGACGTGCCAACTGTCAGGGGTGAAACACCCCTGCATCTGGCAGCTAGAGCTAATCAAACAGACATTATTCGAATTTTGCTAAGAAATGGTGCCAAAGTCGATGCTCGTGCAAGGGTAAGTAAACGAAAAAGAGCGTGTTGCATCCCGAGTGTTCCGAGCCGATTCCGAGCCCCCTCTTTTTGCCGCTTACTCGATCTTCAGCCAGTGAATATACCGCTTGCTTGACGCGACCGCCTGCCCTAAAGAATCAGACTAGAATCTTAGAAAGGGTCATGAGCATTGCAGATGATTCTCACTCATACGCACCCCTTTATACAAAAGCATGAGCCATTAACCAGTCTCATATATCGACACTCGACTTTGACGTCTCTTACGGACGATTTGCCACTGAAGTGTGTGTGATTTTCCAATTGCAAGTAAGGCGACCCTATCGTTACTCTTCACGCTTTCATCTCTCACTGATCGCTTAACTGTTTGAGGCACGGTACACGGCACATCACCCGCTCGCGAATTTGCGCTCCAATTAATTGTCTCACTTGATCAAATCTCCATTAATTGTTATTTGTATTCTCGTAGTAGGCCAATTCACAACTCATGCTTGCGTGTTGTGCAAAGAAAATTTATATTAAAATTAATAATACGCAATATCGAATAATAAAACATTTCTGTAATAGGTCTCTTTGAAAATTCCACACGATGCAAACGATTAATTTTTGCGCCTCAAAGAGTTAACGTTACTTGCTGGCGACTCCCTGGATTGTTTGATCGCTTTCACGCTCTCACCCGATCGCTTCGCAAAGAAAATCCTGGCGAATGTGATACTTGACGTTTCCTCGTCGTTACTTTGTAGGAGCAGCAGACACCGCTTCACATCGCGTCACGTCTGGGCAACATCGACATCGTCATGTTGCTGCTGCAGCACGGCGCCGCCGTGGACACCACCACCAAGGATATGTACACGGCCCTCCACATCGCGGCCAAGGAGGGCCAAGAGGAGGTAATGTACAAAGAGTTCGCGCAATTGGCGGATTACATCGACTCGCGAAACAGGGTGCACCTGTTTTGGAGCCGGCAGCGCGAATACCTGATTTAGGACGGACAACCGTTGTCGTTGTCAGACATCGCACATCGTTACCCCATCGCTGGTCTCATCTCGCACGTATCGGGTGTCCTCACATCCTCCGTTGGCGGGGGACCACCACCACCCCCGTCGTTACGTTTGATTTATATATTTTATGTTGCGTTTATCTGCACGTTTATCATGTACTCGTTATGTAATAAATTCTTTGGTTACATTGTTTACTCCTTACGTTACACCCTTATTTCTTCATCTTATTCTTTTACGCATCATTTTACGCACATTAATTTTATGTATGATTTGCCACTGTGTTCTAGGTTCATTCTGCTCGTCTTACGTCTCATTACAGCCACTTTTCAGCCCTCCCTCCCGGCTCCCACGTGCTTCACATCCCGCGCCCTTACGAGATCTCATTTATCCGTCACGACGGCGGGTATAATTTCATCCCGTGACATTTGGCAATCGCTGTTCTTCTCGGGGCGCGATATCGATTGTCAAGCCAAGCGTGCCTTTACCTTCCCCTGATATTTCCGTGCAACTGCAAAAATAAATTGCTAACGAGTTTCATAGAGCGCGCTAACAAACGCGGATTCAATTAAAATCGTTAAACGAACCTCGAGGTGTCTCCGATAATTCCAAGTCGCAAAACTCACTGTCACTGTCGTCGTCGCACCATGTCGCTCGGACGCACGAATGCATTGGTCTTTGACAAATACTTTAACTCGAAAAGAAACGGGCATCCGCATTGCAAAAGGTAAATCTGTTCATTACATTCTTATTACATCCCTCAGACCTTAAATTTTATTTTTAATGTCGTTTCAAATACGATAAACTTTTGATGAAAAGTATCAAGGTAAGGTGCAACCTGAAATGCAATTGTAAGCTTCCTGTTGAAATAATGAAAAGGAAAGCTTGCTGCTGAAAGTCTCCAAGACACATCCGGAGAACTGTTTTTGTAATGCAAATATTTTCTGACGAGCAGGTGGCCGCCATTCTCGTGGAGAACAATGCTTCTCTCAAGGCAGCAACGAAAAATGGCTTCACACCTTTGCATATCGCGGCTAAGTACGGAAATATGAACGTCGCAAATATACTCCTGCAGAAAGAGAGCAAGCTCGATGTCCAAGGAAAGGTTCGTGCATGCACACATACACGCAGATTATATGATCGGGTTCTGTAAATGATTCTCGCCTGGCAGTAAAACTTGTGCTGGACTTTTCAGAACGATATCACGCCCTTGCATTTGGCATGCCACTACGACCACCCTAACGTCGCGAATCTTTTATTAGAGAAGGGAGTGTCGCCGCATCTCGCGTCGCAAAACGGACATACTCCGCTTCACATTGCTGCGCGCAAAAATCAGGTAAATTTACGCTTGCAAAAAATTGTCAAAGAACTTGGAGAAATGATTTGTTCTCTAACGCGAGCTACATATTATTCTTTAAAACGACGCTTTTCCATGCGGCCAGATGGACATCGCCTCCACGCTTCTGGAGAACGGGGCTAACGCGAACGCGGAATCCAAAGCGGGTTTCACCCCTTTGCACCTGAGCGCGCAAAAGGGCCACTACGACATGACGAATCTGCTGATCGAGCACGGCGCCAATCCCAATCACAAAGCGAAGGTAAAAGGCAATTCTCCCTGAAACATTCCATGTATTACATTCGCGTGTGAATGCTGCAGCTAACCAGAGTAACTAAAAATAATTAAAACTAAAATCGGAGTCGTTTATTATTTATTTATTTATTTATTATCGAACGTTGCGACAATTTTTCTTCTGCGGAATCAACGTGGAATCGCGAGAACTGACGGATTTATCGTTTTCTCGTCACTGTCGTCGATCTCAGAACGGGCTCACGGCGTTGCACCTGTGCGCGCAAGAGGATTTCATCAGGGTGGCGTCGATCCTGGTGAAAAACGGGGCGGATGTCGAGAGCCAGACCGAGACCGGCTACCGGCCGATACACGTGGCCGCACACTTCGGGAATCTGTCGATGATACGTTTCCTGCTGAAGCACAACGCCGATATCGACGTCCGAACTAATCAGAACTACACCCCGCTTCATCAGGCCGCCCAGCAGGGCCACGCTCACATCGTCACCGCTTTGCTGGAGGGCAACGCTTCGCATAAAGCGTGTACTAACGTAAGCATATATACAACTCATACAGCACGAAAACATTTCAGAAATATTTCATAAGTATTTCATCTGACAGATGAAAGCATCTCATAAACATTGCAAAATGTTTCTGCAACAGTTATGAGACAACTCCGGAATAGCAAAATGTCCGCGACACTTGCATTCAAAACCTTATAGAAAGGTTGCTAAAAGGTATAGATCAATCTACAACCTTTCTGAAATATTGCCGAAAGATTATTAAAATAGCTGAAATCTTTTTGATATATTACTAAAGGTTAATTGAAATAATTTTGAAACCTTCCTATGATGTTGCACACAAATTACAAAGCTCTTATTACAATAAATTGAAAATACTTCAGAAATTATATTGAAATTTATTATACGAGTATTCAGAAGATTGCAAATACTAAAAAGTTATAATAAAAATTATATATAAAATGTATTTATTACTTTTATTGTACGTTTTTATTTAATATTTGCAATCTAATTAATATAATAAATATGATTTCTGAAATACGCTTAATGAAAAAAATACATAATGTATATAAGATGTATATAGATATGCATATATATCTATATATATAAGATATATAGATATACACATACATAGCTAAACCAAGTATTCACCAAGTTTCCCTTTAAAAAGCGTGAATTGTTGGCACATTGACAAAGAGCCATTCTTATATTATATATTTTCCTTTTTCTTCCTCCAAATAGTTGATTAAAAGGAAAGAATTATATAGATATATAATTCTCTGTTCAACCAACACTTATATTTGAAAGAAAAAAAGGATACGTGAAGATAATGCATTTTTTTGTCAACTGGTTAGCTTCACTAAAGATCGAATACTTGGTCTAGGTACATATATATAATTTTACTTTTTACAATATTCACATTTTTTCAAATTTATTGCATGTGGTAGGTTTTAGAAACATTTCTGTTGCAACATTTCATATGACATATTGCGGAATCCTTTCAGAAATGTTGCATATGAAATGTGAAATTTTGAAATGATTTTAAAACCTTCCTGAAAGCTTTCTGTATTAGTCGGTGCTGTATGGGAATGCTATAACAATGCTAATATAAAAAATGCTCATTCATGTGAGATGACAAAGAGATAATAATAAGTGAGTATCGGATGCGTTTGATGTGAGTGGCGGATGTGGAAAGAGGAAGAGAGAGTGAATATCGGAACGATAGAGCGCACGTGTTATGTGAAGTATGATTGATTTACGATTTCGGCGGCGTGCCGAAAAGAGACGAGTTAAAAAACACAGCGAGGCGGTCGCGGCGCGTGAAGACGAGCGCGGCATATGTGAACGCACGTGTACGATAAAAGAAGTAGCAATTGTTTTGGAACGCGAGGAGATCGAGTCAGTCGAAGCAAGGCAGTCGAAGCCTGTGAGTCGCAAGAGTTATACCGAGTAGTTGTGAGTCGCGCTAGATTTTTACGTTCCTGTGTATTCTACACCTGGTCATAATAAAACCTTATTATATCCCTACAATCATGCTATAACTCGTACGCGAATCGATTCTTTCGATATAATTTAATCACATATTCTTCACGATGGTTTTTATATAATATTAACGTTATAATATTAAATTGCTGTGACTGAGCAACTAATAAATATTGTAAATTATTATATAAAATATATTATAAATCAAAAAGTACGATATTACAAGAGGATACAAGTGTTACGGAGTGTTCCATTAAATTGATGGAATCTGCCGATAGGACGGCTTGACGGCGCTGAACATAGCCCAAAAATTGGGATACATCTCCGTGATGGAAGTGCTGAAGGGTTTGCCTTACGACAGCGTGACTCCAGACAACAAAAACTGGGAGGAGAAGTACAAAGTAATTGCTCCCGAGAGCCTGCAAGAAACCAGCTTCATGTCCGATTCCGACGACGAGGGAGGTACGTGACACGCGCAACAAACGCGATACGTGATTAAGGGGGGAGCCTGCTTTAGAACGTTGAAAATAAGGTATAATTTTACGAATTGTTTTTGGAGAAACTATACAGCGGATCATTATAAAACTTTGATGCATTTATTAGTACATGTTTAAAGATAAAAAAATTATTTTTTTATTTGAATATATCGCCTGTAGAGGTCGGTCCTGGAGGCATCTTAGTGCAGCCGGCATTGTAAATTGGTGAGCATTCTCCTGCCTCCAAATTTCATCCAAATTGAAAAATTGAAATATTTTCTCGTTATTTATGAATTCCCATCGTCGATGAACCTTTAATATTCATAAAAACATTAAGTTAAACAATTATTTTTGCATGAAAAAGTTCAAAAACTTTACCTAAAAATCGTACTTTTGTGTTCTAAGCTCCACCATTTTGGCACTTTTCAACTTTTTTCTTCTCTCTTTGGTTCATCGACGATGGGAATTCATAAATAACGAGAAGATATTTCAATTTTTCAGTTTAGACGAAATTTGGAGGCAGGAGAATGCTCACCAATTTGCAATACCGGCGACGCGGCTGCACTAAGATGCCTCCAGGACGACCTCTACAAGCGATATATTCAAATCAAAAAATAATTTTTTTATCTTTAAACATGTACCAATAAATGCATAAAAGTTTTATAATGATCCGCTGTATAGTTTCTCCAAAAACAATTCGTAAAATATACCTTATTTTCAGCGTTCTAAAGCAGGCTCCCCCCTTAAGTTCTTTGCTGAAAAATTCTCTTTTTCAGTTTCTGACACGTTAATGGGCGAACAGCCTTATCGGTATCTCACGGTAGATCTGATGAAGAATCTGAGGGATGATTCATTGCCCATCGACGTTACCAGGGATGATCCTGTGCACAGACAAGGTAAAAAATATGAAGAAAAGAATATATAGAGTCCACGCGTTCAGTTTGAAAAGCCTGAAATGTTATTTCCGTTTTAGCTAAAGAAGAGGAAGAATTCACACAAAGCAATAATTACTGTTTAGCCGAAAATTTCGACAGCTCCGATGGGATCAACCTAGGGTAAGTCTTTATTAATTCCTGTTGCATAAAATAGTAATTATTAAAAAATGTATATTTAAAGAGACTTACATGCAAATTTAATATTTAAAACTTTTCTTTTACAGGAAGCTGCACTTCAGATCGTAAGTATAAATTATCGTAAAGTATAAAAAAAGGCGAATATATGCGAAGAGTTACAAAAATCCGGATTTGCAGATTTTTAATCAGTTTCCTGGTGGATGCGCGTGGCGGGGCGATGAAGGGATGCAGACACAGCGGCGTGCGTATTATCGTGCCACCCCGCAGAGCAACGATGCCGATTCGCGTAACATGCCGACTGGTGAAATCGAGCAAAGTGGCGAATCCACCCCCTTTGATGGAGGGAGAGGCTTTCGCAACGCGAATCATCGAGATGGGCCCGGTGGGAGCGAGATTTTTAGGGTAATGCACGGCGATTCTGATATCAAATTAAATAAAACAGATGTTTCTGATAATTTATCACATGTATGTGCGAAACACTAGATGTATCATAATGAATCAATTAACATAGAAAACAAATCGATTTCAGACCCGTGTTAATCGACATACCGCACTTTGCGTCCGTTCGCGGGAAGGAACGAGAGATCATCATCCTCAGAAGCGAAAACGGAGAAACGTGGAAGGAACACGACAATTCCGCGGACAACGACGACACTCTTTTCAACACGCCTTACGGTACGTCTTTGATCAATTAAATAGAAATTAATTAAATAACTATTTAATATTTATTAAATAATTAAGTATAGCATAAAAGGTATAGCACAATATAATTTACGATAATTGTCGCTGCTCTTAGATCCTCAGATGAACGCCGGGCATTCCGGCAGAATCACTCGCATCATCACCACGGATTTCCCGCAGTATTTCGCTATCGTGACCAGGATCAAGCAGGAGGTTCACGTTATCGGCGCCGAGGGTGGCATTTTGATATCCAGCGTGGCGAGCCACGTGCAGGCCGTTTTCCCGGCGGGTGCGTTGACGAAGAAGATCAAAGTCGGTTTGCAGGTGAGCAAAGCTTTAATCGTGTAATTACAGCAATAAGAAGATGACGAATAAAACATTCGCGTGTTCATTAGGCACACGTTATTCCCGCTGAGCTGACGGCCAAGTTGCTCGGAAATTGCGTAGCCGTCTCACCGGTGATCACCATCGAGCCCAGAAGAAGAAAGTTCCACAAGCCGATAACTCTGACGATCCCCGTGCCGCAAGCCGCGAACAAGGGGATGATCAATCAATACGGGGGAGAGACGCCGACGTTGCGTCTCTTGTGCAGCATCGCCGGTACCTGTGCATTTAGAATTTTAAAACTGGAACTTATTATACTAATTATATATTGCAAGAGAATTTTATATTATATTTTAATTTTAGATTATATTTTAGGATAAAAGATATTAAAAATTGTGAATTTAGAATCCTTTGATTAAGAAGATTCTTGAGTTGTCTTTTTGACATCTGATTGGGATAATAAAAATCATTTACTTTAGGCGGAACCAACGAGTCGCAGTGGGAAGACGTTACCGGATCGACGCCGTTAACTTTCATGAACGACAGGGTGTCGTTCACCACCACCGTTTCGGCGAGATTCTGGCTGATGGACTGCAGGAACATCGGCGCGGTCCCGAAAATGGCAACGGAATTGTATGAGGAATCCCTACACGTGCCGTATATAACAAAGTGAGCGACTTTTCTGCGATTTAAAGCAGCAGCCATCCAGTATCCGCGAAACAAATTGAACAAGAAAGCTTTTCTCTGTATAGCTTCATAATTTACTCGAAAAGAATGGACATTCTGGAAGCCACACTGAGAATATTGTGCATGACTGACGGCAAGGAGGGCATGCATACCCTGGAAAGGCAAGAGGAATTCACGGAGATCGTTAAAAGTCGCGACGTCGAGGTATAGCGTAATAATTGAACTCGGATGCAAAATTCTCCGCAAGAAATAATTTTCGATTCAAATATGATATTACTTTTACATTTTTATTCTGCTATTTGCAGAATTTTATATACACCTTTTTACATAAAGCAAAATTTTTTAATAGCGTTTTTGGATTAAGATTTCTCATGGTTGTGCGAGTAATATGCATTCTTTGTTGTAAAAATATTTCTTTATATTTTTCTTCTTGTTGTGAAATTACTGTTTGCAAAATCGCCGATACAGTATATCGGCATACGACCTGAATTAATGTTTTATAGGCGCTCGATGGGAAAGATCTTTACATTGAATTTACTGGGAATCTGGTACCGGTAACAAAGTCCGGAGTGCAGTTGAAATTCACTTTCAAGGCTTTCCGACAAAATCGATTGTCGTTCCATGTAAAAGTGAAGGATCCGCAGTTGGACCCGGTAGCTAGGATGTTGTTTATGCGAGAACCGAAAGTTGCTAAAGGCGAACCACCGCAGCAGCCTATTTGCGTGTTAAATATCGTCCTTCCTGAGAATATAATTAAATACGAGTTGCAGAAGAAGTTGAAAGGTATGTGCAATAAATATTCTAATGCAAAAAGAAGAATGGGAAGCATCTTAAGCATTGCTTATTTTCCCCAAATTATAAACTGTGATGAACTAAATTGTAAATAATAATACGAGTTTTAACATATGAAAGCTTATACGAAGGTATTATAAAGCATATTTGAGATTTGAATTTGTTTGATAAATTAATGTAATAAATATTTATCGAGAAAATGATGAATTAAAAATAGGACTTTGAAAAATGATGTCTTACATCATTGTCTATAATCTTTTGCTTTTTCGCCACAGGTTACGAGGACTCTAATATCATAAATCAAAAACTAGATAGCTACAAAACAAAGTACAAAACGGAACGGATGGAGAAAACTGACAAGCCTAAGGAGACCTCGCCGGAAAAGAAATTCATAACCGACACGTTACAGAAGGAACAAACAGGTACAATATATCATATAGACACATAGAAAATAAGAAAAGATAGCATAGATTTCTCTCACAAAATACGTAGACATTAGCAAATACCTCGGAAAAATTGAAATCGCACGTTGAATAATTCGAAATAACGACTTCCCGACTTCAAAATTTCGCTTAATACGTTAGCAATAACGCAAGGTGCAAAAAGAGAACGTGCGTTAACGAAATGTTAATATCGCCGATGAGAATCTCATTACGGGAGGGGTACTAGGATGTCGGATCCACGGAAGCAAATGGTGCGAAAATGATCTCGGAAAAAGATCTGGCGACGTAGGTCGTTCGCGAGCAAGTGCAAGACGGGCAAAAGAAACCACCTCGACCTGCAAGGTCGAAGGAAAAATACCTGCCGAGTATCGCTTCGACTTGAAAGACGAAGAAATTCGATTGTCATTCTATTTTCATTTAAGGGGAAAAAGACAATCGGCTTACGGCTTAAGGGAGCCGCGCGGGTGAGGCTTCCTTAATTTAATTAGACGTAACGGCATCAACAAACGCACGAAAGTGCGCCGGCGGCTGACTTCTTTAGTTCAATCTGTGCCGACGAAGAGAAAGGTGCAAATATCTGTCCCCCTTTCGAACCACCACACACAATTATCAGGACGTGAGTCTTTTCTGTTTGCTTTTCTGTTTGCTACTCGTCGTTCAGTTCCTCCAGCCTTCTTTATTTTTCGTTGATTCGATTAAAAATTGAGGAGTTCCACGCAAGAGCGAGGCAGCTCGCGATTTATAAGATCTATTTTAAACGTTAAATTTACAAGGGCCTAAAGATAAATCTTGCAAATTAGCGAGCGTGTTTCCTTGTTGCAGGGAACACTTTCCTTCATCGATTTCGAATAATTTCTTTAAGTGTTTGGTTTGCGTTATGCTTTAATTTCTCCTTGCTTACGATTTTCAGTTTCAGGTGTTTTTAAGTTCGTTAGTAGTTTGTACTTACGATCGGCACGCTTAAGCACGTATAGAACAAATAAAAACGAGATAATCGAGCGGACATGACGACGAAAGTCGACGCTCACGCAATGAAGCAGGACAGTTCGGCGATGAACAGCAAAGAGTGCTCCACCGGGGCGAAGGTGAAGCGCAAATCCAGGTCTAGGAGACGCTTGAACGCGATGATGAGCAACGCGTCGCTTCACTTCTCCGACACGGATTCCGAGGGCGAGCTGACGGTGATCACGAGCAAGATCGACAGACTGAACTCCGTCATGCAAGCCATGAACAGCCAAGGCAGTCCGCTGATCTCCGTGACCGTCACGGAGGATGACGATCCCGAGACGAGGCTCATTAAGAACAACTTGGACTACCTGATAGCCGATGGCGAGGCCAGGTCGCATTCGAGGCGCAGCAGCATCGCGGAAGCGCTCACCGACGTCGATGAGATCTACAGCGACCCGGAGATCGAGGAGAAGGATACCGAGATCAACCTAAAGGTCGCCGACAACGGTTACCAAGAGGAGACGGATCTGGAGGACCTGGAGGGTGATGAGGACATTCAAGAGACGATCTACGTCACGCCGAGGTCGGACATCCTGATGGATCTTTACGGCGAGACAATCACCACGAAGGAGGGCGATGGACCGTTTTCTGTGGAAGTGCGGAACCGACTGTCGCATGAGCAGATCTCAATCGACAGAGGGAATGCTGAGGACACGCTGGACATGCCAGACACCGACAGCGAGGACATGGAAGCGTCCGAGGACGAGACGAAGCTGGACGAGGCCGCCTCTCTCTACTGTCGCATGTATGACGAGATCGATCTTATGGTCGGCTCGCAGATCGTCATGACCAATAAAATGGAGAACACGCTGCACGTGCCGAACACCGTCGAGGAGGCTATCAGCGATTGCCATACCGACATCGAGGATGTAGATTAAAATTTGATAAAATAGTGATGGAGAAAGTGGAACATGAATAAAATTGTCGAAAGGAAAAGTTGTTCGCAGCAGATAAGACTTTGGGAGTTCCAGAAGGATTTTCTGTTTCTATGATTTTTTCGATAATGTGGGAAATAGCGTATTAGAATCGACGGAGTATCGTTGTTAATGAGATATTAATGAAAATAAAGATCTATTGATCGACGCAATCGGATAAAGTCGTTGAAGATGTCTAATGGGATCTGCTGCAACGAGAGAGATATAGATTGCATAATAATCCGATAATGATGCGAGATGCCCTGATTTCATTAGGAAGTCTTACCTGAAAGTTAAGTACAATTCGGAAATCTTGTTGACCTCGGACAACGTAGTGCGACTATTGGAGTTTTCGGAGATGATGAAAGTTATGATGAGTTAGATATTAAGCAAGGTCTATGAAATGGAATTTTGAAAGACAAATTGAACTGATTCTCTGCATTGAGGAATCAGCAATGTGACAAATTGTTCCTAGAAACTTGTATATTGTCAAACCACTAAACCGCTGTTTTACGATTATTATTTTATTTATCTCCAATTTTTCTTTCGAGCTTTCTTTTCACAGAAATTATCTGAAAAGTGACTCACTTATTTTTTGCAACGGATATTTGTTTCAGAAAGTCAAAGAGAAATCAGAAAATATTTGTGTGTTGGTTGTCGTAGACTCTTTCGTTTTCCTTTTTGCACCGTGCCTAAAATTGAAAAGATTCTCGGCAGGGCGGGAATGCTGGCAAGACGAAATTTTGTCGATTACGAATTAAGTTTTCAAAAATGATCATTGCTGAATGATTAATCGAGATAGTTAATTGTCCGAAGAAATCCGTTTACAACAATCACGATATAAATGTTGAATGCCGTTCCTCCATTTACAAGTAATCCAATGACGATGCAATTCGGGTTGTGAAACGATTACCGACAAATTAATTATTATATTCTAAAATCGATTATAACGTTATGATAATAACGCAATATTTGTGTACTTGTTATACTTGCAGACCGAACTGCCGTCCTCAACATTATCATAGACAACCGTATGGGATATTAATGCAAAAGAGTATGTCTCCGCAGTCTAGAGAAATTTTCTGAGATATATAAACGAAAATACATACATAATATATACAATACATAACATACATATAATTACATTATAATTATATGATATAATATACGTATAAATACGATACATAGATATTTAATACAGTAACTTGAATGTTTTATTCTCTTGCTAATAATAATAATAATAATAATAATAATAATACTGTCGTTAGAATCAAAAGTCGTTGTATGTGCAATAAGAACGATGGAAAGATTTACTTTGTAATTGCGAGTTACATTTTCCGTGGATACAGTTACAACAAATATGACTAAACTTATGTGAACGCGTATAATCCATAATTATCCTCATTCTCTTATATACATATACCAAAGATACGATTAAAAGTAGTCGTTGATGTTACATGCTACGTTAAAATTAATCTGTACTTTACAACAGTTTAAGCTGTCGGATATCAAACAAAACTAGTCCACTTTTTAGTATCACGTAAATTACTATGGTTCACGTTTCACTTAGAAAAAGTAAATTAACAAGATTACGTCCATCCGTAAAAATATGTTATCTGTATGCAAGTATATACATAAGACTGCGATCAGTGGACTAACATTGTTTCGTATTTTGCGGCTTGAATTTCGGCTTCAGAGTACATCCTGTATCTGTGTCGTGATTGTAGAAAACGAAAAGTTATAAATATAAGAAAACATAAAGAGAATAAAAAGTTTCTAACGGGAGCTCTCGCGATCGCCAGATCTCACTACGAATAAAAGAGAGAGAAAGACAAAAGAGAGAAAGAGCGAATGTAATGAGAAAGAGACACAATGTATCTCCCAGCTATTATAACGACTTGCTTAATAAAAAGTAATGTGAGCATAATTCTTGGTTGTTCTAGATGCCGCTATCCACGAATCCCTTGCACAAAAAGCGGCTTGTCCCCTAGAATCCGTAGATGCTAGTTATCCCAATAAAGTAGGCTCCGGTAGTCAGCCGGAGCCGGATCTGTCGCCCGAGTTCGAGAGGCAGACGTACTCGGAGAAGCGCAAATTCTGGGAGGACATCTCAAGGAAACGCGAGAGCTACCAGCGTTCCGAGTCCGAGGTCTCGAGGGCCTCCCAGCTGACCATCAACGAGAGCGACAGCGAGTCGTGTCCGCCGAACGTCGTGTCCGAGGAGGGCGACGGCACCACGGAGGGCATCTCGGAGGTCATGAGGTCGGAGACGTTCGAGGACATAAACGTGCCGGATATCTCGGAGTGCTCGGTGGCGGAGAAGGCGCACTACTTCGAGGAGCAGATACAGAAGGAGATGGCAAAGGGCACGCCGAGACCGCAGCAGCAGGAATCTGCCAAATCCGAGAAGGACCGGCCACTCTTCAGGGGCAAGTCGATCGATGATCACAAGGCTCGTGCGGAAAAGGACGCGGAGACGATTAAAGAGAAGATCGACATTGAAGAGAAACACGTGGCGGAGTCGAGGGCGATAGAGAAGACGTTGAGAGCCACGGAGGGTGCCAAATGGACGGAGGACAGGTGGAAGGAACCGAAGGATGATAAAAAGGATACAGATGAGGGCAAAGGCGTGCGGGAGGAAGTTCAGAAGATAGTAGCTCAGCCAATGACGAAGATTTGTAAGGAGCTGCTGAATAAGGAGAGAGAATTCGTCGAAGAGGCGCATGTGAGGTACGCGAAAATGGAAGAGACAATTTCAAAGAGAATGGATACATATCCTGAACAGATCGTAACGAAACATGAAGTCGAAGAAGATATGAAGAAAAAGATTGAGGGAAAAATTAAGGACGAAATTGCGGAGCCAAAACCGGAAACATCGAGCAAGGAGAAAGCAGGAAGGAAGATAGATCAGATTGAAGGCGCGAACGGTCAATCGGTTACACAAGTACCGGAAGCAAGCGTAGAAACGAAGGTATTCAAGAAAGGTTTACTGGACACCAAGATGCAAGACGACGTTGAGAAGCTACGAACGGAGATCAAGACCGAATCGATCTCTTCAGGCATCAAGAAGAAAATCGAGCAATTCCTTGAAGGAGAGAAGCAAACCATCGACGAAGTAACAAAAGAAAAGAGCAAGATTAAAGAAAAGGAAAAAGAATTGAAGGATGTGTTATCTATCGAGGAAGGCACATCCGGATTGCTTCAGAAAGTGGAGGAGATGGTCGCGAAGAAAGCTATGGACACGGAAGTCAAGCAGATGAAAAAGGAATCTCGCATTCCAATTTCCGCGGCGATGGCCGAGAAGGATAAAAGCCAGAAAGAAACTAAAGCCAGATCATCACCAGACAGATTTGATGAAAAGCCGATAAAGAGCCCGATGGCAGAGAGAAGAGAAGTAGCCTCACCGTTCAGCAAGAAGAAGGAATTCGAATCACGCATACCGAAACGCGTCATGGAGGGAACGGCGATAAAGGAAAAGGATGCCAAGAAGGATTTGCCAGGAAAGAAGGATGAGACCATCACGGTCACTGAGAAAAAATCCAGCGAGGAAGTGACATCGCGACACGAGGCACGCTCTACCACGAAAAGCAAGACGCAAACGTTCTCCAAGACGTTCGCCGGCGCGCAGGATGCATTCAAAATGTTCGAGGATATGAGCGCGATGAAGGACAAGGATTTCGCTACGGTCACTTCGAAGGTCGACACGAAGGCTACCAGTAAAGTAGAGAAGAAGGAGGTGATGTCATCGGAGATCTCCACCGGCGCGGATAAGTTTATAACTCACGAGGAGAAGGAAAGGGTGGAGCGGAAGAAGTCGTCGGAATCGAAGCTGACGAAGGAATCACCGGCGGAGACGGTCGAGGAGAAGAGAAGCAAAAGCGAGGAGGTGGACAAGACTGCCGTGCAAAAGATGTCGATGACGTCGACGGAGGGCAAGGAAGTGATAGACGCTAGTGCTTCCAAGTCCAGAGCAGAGAGTAAAAAAGAAGAATTGTTCAAATTGCTCGAGGACAAAGAGGGAACCGCGACAGAGGAATCCGGAACCAGAAGAGTTCGAGAGAGCGACGTGGATGTGGCAATCAGGATAAAAAGGGACGACAGGAAGAAGGTGGAGGACATCAAGGAATCAAAAGCGGCTCCCGAAGAGACGGATCTGGGCAAGATTGAAATGGTTGCACAGGGACAGTCTTACAAAGAGAGCAAGGAGAGCTTCAAAATGGAACACTTCATACCCAGTCAAAAGGAGCAACGCAAGGCGGATATAAGCGAGAAACCTGAAAAAGACGAACGACCGTCGAGCGCGAAAGCTCCGAAATCCTTGGAAGAAAGACAGCAACTGGCCGCCAAAGAGATCGAAGCGCGAAACGTAGCGGAGGATCTGATACAATCAATCGAAAGCGAGATCGAGAGGAGATCGTCGACGTCGGGTCTCAAGTTGAGCAAGGAGTATCTAGATCAAGTGATTTCCGAGAGCAGCGACACCGATCACGAGAGACTGGCCGACGACTTGACGAGGAAGTTTGAGAGCATGATAAAAAAATCCTCGGAGGAGCAGCTGGAAAGTAAACCGCTGAAAACGTTCATGCAAGAGGAATCCTTTGAGAAAGGATCCACTCGGGACAGCATAAGTATCAGCGAGGACATAACAAAGGACGAGGAGTCATCCCACGAACGAGAGGAAAGTCTACAGTCGTCCTCGCACGTTAGACTTCAAGACAGAGACATCACAATCAGTCCAAGTAGTATATCCGAACAGATTGACCTGGAGGAGACGATCGACGTCGATACTGGAGAACTGGAGGACATATCCGACAAATTCCGCTCGGACAGGTCGAGCAGTCACGTCGAGGCGCTTCAGCGAGACATGTACAGCAGCACGAGTTTGTCGAAAGATAAGTTGATGTCGGAGATCTCGGGCGCCAGAGTGTTGGAGATCCTGGAGCCAGGAGCGGACAGTCGTCAAGACTCGGTCGATGTGCCTTCCTTGGAACTGGACGAGTACAGGGTGTCCGAGCCGACCAGCAAGGATGTAGCATCCTTGCACGAGAGCGTGGCCGTAGACTCGTTGGACCAAATCGCGCAGGAGAGAGACGTGACCATCAGCCCCAGTACGGTATCCGAGGACGTAAACGCGGACTCTCTGGTCTACGAACACACGCCTCCCACGACTCTTCCGTCGGATAGGGAACCGCACGACGATGGGGACAAACGGAGGCCGGACAGTTTCGAGATCGAGAGTCCGCCGTTAGTCTCGCCAAGGACGAAGTACGTGCGCGATCTGGAGATCAAGCCGGTGAACTGGATGATCGGTGACGAGAAGATCGAGATCTCGGAGATGCTGCAGCCCTCTCAGGTGTTCAGTCAGGAGCTGGAGGAGTACGAGTTGTCGAAACAACGCGCACGTACTTCCTCCCAGGACGAATCTGTGGATCTGGAGCAAGAATCCGCGACCAAGTCCTCGGAAGAGATCAGCGTGATCGAGTCAGTGAAGGAATCCGTCGCAACCGCCGCGCCCAGGATCACGAAGTTTACCGTAACCCCGGTGGTCGAACCACCCACCGAGCTGGATCTTGACAGCGAGCTGATAGAGGATAAGTTGGACATCACCTGCCAGGAACTGGTCGATACCCTGCAACGGGAGTTTGACGCCAAGACACCCACAGACGACTACGCGGTCAGTATACGATCGCCGCGTATGTCCCGCGAGCATTTTGATCTGGAAACGAGTATTACGGAAGCTGTGACGGAAGCTGTGATACCCGTAGAGGAAGAAGCGAAAGACTGGACTGAGATTGCGGAAATTGCTGATATCGGCAAAGTATCCACGACGAAGGTAGAAGAAGAAAAGGAAGAAGATATTGCAAAATTGCAGAAAGAAGAATTTGAATTTACAGATAAGACAAAAGATAAGCCGGAAATTGTGAAAGAGAAAATGAAAGAAGCTACGGAAGCTCAGAAAGATTCCACGAAAGAAGAACTACCAAAGTGTGCGAGAGTCGATGACGTGTTGAAGGAATGGACGGAGACTTACCTGGCAAAGATCAAGCCTCCCAGCGAGGACTACAAACGACACATGGAAAAGACTACTGAGAAGCACGACCGACCGAGCAAGTCAACGGCGGCTCCTTCCGACACTTGTGCCTTGAAAATAAAAAAGGACGAACTCGAGGGCGTTCTGACTGCGAAATACGCGATCACGGTGCTGGATCAAGTAGTGAAGAAAGAGATTGCCGAGGTGAAGGAATCCTTAGAAGCGGCCAAGCAGGATCTGATAGAGGAACTGAGTGAGAACAGCCAGACTGTGATCCAGATCAAAGACTCGCCCTCGGAGTTCCAGTTCAAGCTCCAGCCGGAATCCATTCCGAACGATTTGCCGTTTTTGTACAGACCACCGTCCATCGAGCAGGTTCCTGTGGAGGTTGAACCGGAAGCTGATACCGAAGCTACCCCTCGGATCGAGTCGCCGGACACGCGAACTCGAGATCTCGAAGAGCAGCAGAAGGAGAGGAAAGACAGCGTCGGCGACAAACAAAGCGAAGCGACTGCTGTCGAAGACAAGCCAGTAGTAGAAATTACACCTGAAATTGACGTCGAAAAGTACGAAGAGGAACCAACAATAATAACCGTCGAAGAGAGGGAGGACGAAGAGGAGGGTCGTCCCAGTCCGCTACCCATCAGCAGATCGTCGGATATCGGCTCGGACCTTGATAACAGGGACGACAGTTACTCGTTGGCGCCGCCACAGCCAGCACCCAGAAGACGTCACAAGCCGGCCAGGATATCGAAGAAGGTGAAGAGCTCCGAGAGTGAGCCCGACCTTGGCTCGAGTTCCGGCGAAAGCAGCAACTATCAGTCTTGCGACTACGAGATTAGCGGGAGTAGTAGACCCAGCTCGTCGGATGTCGAGGCGATGCAGTCCGCCGCGGGTGGCGTGCAATCTGGAACCGTCTCGGAGTACGAGACGGCGATGGAGCACGAGGGTTCGAAGACGCTGCCAACGTCGCAGGAGTACCAGACTGCAGCGAGCACCCTGAGCTCGCGCGAGTCTATGAAATCCTTGAATTCTCTTAGCTCGGGCCATCTGGGCAGCATCGACAGCACCAGTGAGCTGTCGGAGACGCTGGTGCCCTCCGAGGAAGCGGACGACGATAAGGACGAGATAGATGAGAACCTGGAGAGCGCGTTGGACGCGGAACAGGAGCTAGGTGAGGGGTCAGACTCCTCCGGCAGCGAAGAGATACCGATGGACGAGTCGGTAGACAAGATCGACAGTCACATACCGTGCCGCATGAAGCGTTCGTCCGAGATGATCTTCCAGCAGATCCTGGACGACAGCGTCAGTCTGGAAACGGAGTCTATGGATGAAGTATTGATAGAGGAGGATCAGGCCAAGGATATGGCCACTTCTGCTTACGCGCCTGGTGACGTTAAGTCGGTAGACATAATGACGTCGCGAGCGTCCGAGGATGGAGTCCAGAGTGTTCGCACGCAGGTGATCTCGACGCGAGTCACCGGACCCAGCGACAGCGAGGAACCCGAACTAGAAGAGACGGGTGGTCTGGAAACAGAGAAGGATACCGAAAAGGACGTGGAGACGACGGAGAGCGTGGAGCAGAAATTAGGCCTTGAAGTTAGCGAGGGTCTCGAGCCAGGCGCGTCATCCGTCCACTCGATGCTGCAACAGGCCAGCATGTCCTTATCATCAGCGTCCGGCGTGTCGTTCGACACGGTGATCGAAAAGGACACGGAAAAGGACAAGTCCGACCGCCACTCGCCCGACAGCGACTCGTTTGAGCTCGTGGACAAGCCCGACATCATCGACGACTTCGTGGTGATCGAGGAGGTCGGCCGGGAGGCGGAAGAGTTCGATTCTGAGGGCAAGAGCATTCGAATCAGTTCGATGCCGCAGGCAAGTAGCAAGCAATTTGACCGCGACCTGGAGAACCTGATCACGGAGAAGAAGGAGGACGCTCAGGTATCGACGAGCCAGACGCGCAACACCGACCTGTTCGACTTCGAGACCGAGGAGAGTCCACCGCAGGCGTCCAACGACTCGCAGTCGTACTCTGACGAGGAGCAGTACGAGGGCAAGAAGTGGGTCGAGATGCAGTTCCACGCGGACGCGCGCGGCGTCTACGACATCGAGTACGACCGCGCGCCGCTGGAGGACATCAAGGAGGAGGAGGTGACGGACTTCGAGGCCGGCAGCAGCAGGTTCGGCAGTCTGGGCAGCCACAAGGAGTCCATAGGCAGCGTGGGCAGCATGCGCGGCAGCTTCGGCAGCACGCCAGACTACGACGTCCTCGGCAAGAGATACATCAGCAAGTCCACGGATCACGAGACTGCCTCGCTGACGTCGCTGCAGGAGTTCGAGCACCTGGAGAGCACCGTGGCGTCCGAGAACTCGCGGCGGGCGCAGTGCGGCTCTCAGGACTCCAGCAGCAACGGCAGCCTGCCGAGGAGGTACGTGACGCGTTCGGGCCACGGCGACGACGTCTCGCTGTCCTCGCTGAAGGACTTCGAGGGTCTCGAGAAGGCCTGCAGAGAAGCGCATCTGATGGAGCTGCGGGCGCGAGAAGAGGAAGAGCTGCTGGAACACGAGAGCCCGGAGAACAAGTACAAAATGGAGGGCCTGCCGCGTACCAGGCCGGAGACGAGCAGCGCGGCCGGCTCGATCAACCCCAGCACTTCGGGATCGGACGACTACGAGAAGAGGATAAAGGAGATCGACGAGATAATACGCATCGCGCAGTCCAACGTGGAGAAGTTTGACCGGCAGGACGACACCACGGAGGACATCTCGCAGATCGAGGCCACCGACGCCGAGAAAGTGGTTACTCAACTGGTCCCGGAAACGCTTCTGGAGGAGACGGAGGAGCTCGCGAACGAAGCGGTGCAGAAGGATGTCAATGTCATGGAGACCAGCACGGACTCCCTGGAAATGGAGGAAAATGCCGAGAAGAAGTACCATCTATATCGAAGCTCGGACTCCCTGGAGATGAAGACGACTCTGGACTTGCCGTCCCTGAGCTCCGACTCGTTGAACAACATGAAAGACGCGAAGGAAACGCCTCCGGACATTGCTGGGCAATCTGGTGGCCGCGCGAGGCGCATTTCCTCGGATTCTCTTGACATGCCCTTGGTGGAGCAGCCGGATGCTGGAGTGTCTGAGAGGAGCAGCGACAGCAACGGCCGTCACGAGGAAGAAGCGGCGATCGGCAGCTCCATCGGCCGAACATCTGTAACAGAGACCATCGCGAGAAGTGGCAAAACGAAAACGTCACCAAGTAACGGTACATAGGACAATTTTCGTAGGTAAGTAAGCAGCACGTAATACTTGAAAAACCAGTAATTTACATTTATAACTGATCAGATTTAACGTTTTAAAGTATCAAGAGAAAAGGAAAATATACATATGTTTGTCCCTCACAAATCGGAATAATTGCGATTTCGTTAGAGTTTTGGCACAGAGTAAATTCGAATAATATTTTGCAGTTAGCGGACCATCAGAAAAGAAATTTGCCACGACGTCACAAACATATTATCGAGTAACTCAAGAGGCTTTACATGTAAAACACGATATTAAAAGTAATGTACTTAAGAACTCGTGCATTGTGGAGGTATAAGATATTATTACATTTGTCCTTGTTTTTACGCAATGTCTTCTGGAAGCATTTATATTATACGCTTAAGTAAGATATAGTTGCAATCTTTGAAATATAATATTGTTGCGCGAGATATTAAGAGAGAGAGGGAGAAAACGAGGGAGCTTGCTTGTTTGTCATTATTGAATTTGAGGAGAGACATATTTCTGATTCTCGCGATTCGGGGTCGCGAGAAATCGCGTTCGGGAAAACGTAATTTTGCTTGATTGTTTTCGCGGTATTTATTAAGTATTATTATTAAGTATACGTTGCGTTGCATTTCTTAAGGTATATTTTAAAGTGCTACTTACATGTTCTACCTGTATCATAACGCGTACGACACTCTGTACCATTGTAACGTGATTTGTAAACGTTTTGATTGTACGGGACGTATTTGTGGAGGCGCTTTCGTAAAATTTTATAATATATTCGACGTATCTTGTATCGTGTAATGATTTCAGGCGACGGTTGCGAAACTCGGGAATACAATAATGCTACGTGTAGCGCATGTTCACAGAGGAACAGATACATAATATTTAAACTGAAGAAATTTTATATACGAATATAATATTTAGGACACGTACTACATAACGGAAGGCAGCAAAGGTGTATAGACTTTCGTAATTTAAATGATTCAACGATCGGTTGTTTGACGAAACTTATATATCCGTTTTATGAAATACAGAATTACAATGTTATCGATTATGTTTACATGATATTTACAGACGCACTACGTATTATTACAAGTTAATAATGTCATTTAAAGAAAAGCTTGTTTCCTTAACGGTGAAAATATACATTTGTGCATTATCTAAAGTTCGCAAGTACACGTTTATTTCTCCCGGCCGTGCGAATCCTGATCTCCAGCGGAGAGCTTCCTAGCTTTCCTGTGCTTCGAACCTACTGCGCATCTTTCTGATTTTTCTCTTGAACGTTAATAGCGTGCGCGCGTCCATGAATAAACGCACATAAAAAATATTCATAAGCTTTATGTACAAAGTGAGGTAACCAGATAAAAGTCAATTGAAACAGATGTATATAATACGTCCAACAGGCAATTAAATTATCTTGATGCGTTGCGCGTACAAAGTACACGTATACGCTGCAACGCGCAAATTCAATAATAAAGGGATATATAAACGCACGCTTGTCAAGTAACAAGCCGACGCTGGCGAGAGCGGCGAAACTGTTCGCCACTGCGAATATTGTCGAGAGGTCATTTAGATTCTGAAAAGAGAAATAAACAGCGATAAGCATATCTTTAACATTTGGCGATAATGTAAAAGCTCTTTGTTATAATTCGACGAACAAATAAAACACTCACCTCAGTCTTGTACAGTTGATGATGATTGAGAAAAACCATCAGAAACTGCAAGCTGACGTACACTTTTTGCCAATCTGGTACGTGTGGATCGTATGCAGGTCTAGGCTCCACCTGAGAAATGTATATTTAATTTTTTTAACAATCAAGCGTAATTTTTGCACGACGGAATAATGCACATTTATATTTCATTACGTTAAATAGATTTTGTGTGTTACGTTACTTTTATTTTAAATTCGTCTAGACCCAAACGCGGTCCACCTGGAAACCAACTGGGCCCTTTCCAGAAAACGGCGAGCTTATCGGCCCACGTATCCATACTTAGGCTCTTCTTAATCAAATTTTTCAAATAAAATAGCTGCGGAATTATAAGAAAAACAATGATTACGAACCGATATTAAAATCATTATCTATATCTTTGTGTTATTATTATATTTCATTTTATAAATTTGCTAATTTTTTCATTTAATTTCCGTTATTTAACATCAATTATATAAATCAAAAATTATTTCTGAGAGCTTTTACCTGCAAATAAAATGCATTAAATGAATCGGCATTAACCACGAGGCCGTAAACTATCTCTTCGCTCTGTTCTTCCTCTCGGAAGGTACCGAACATTCGATCCCATATTATAAGCATGCCCCCGTAGTTCTTGTCCAAGCAATAAAGATTGCAGCCTGCACAAGTGCGAAAATAATAATCGTAATACAAATCACGAGAAGGTAGTTTCCACTCTTAAAAAAGCCGTGTTAAATATTAAATCGAAATCATTGGTGCCTCTTTTCCACGATGCTGATTGCTTCTCTCGCTTGGCTCGAACTTCGTGTGGCTTGAACCTCGTGTTGCGAATGTCAGAATGTCATAGTGGCTGTCAGTGCGGTTATATTGATAAATATCATTACTTTACCGTGATGAACGCGATGGTGCTTGGGCGTATTAAAAATCAATTCGAGCGGTCCGAGATCACGGATGACTGTCGTGTGTATCCACAATTGGTATATCAAGTTGAGTTGATTGTGAACCATAAAGTGCGACGGTGGTATAAAGAAGGCGAGCAGCAGGTAAAATACCTATACAAGAGAAATTTTAATTCAGACTGAATGATAGCGGAACGGTACTATTAAATCCCGGTTCATCGATATTGAAACAACTATATTCGAATTATATTCCAAGAATTAAAATACGCACTGACGTATTTCGTGATTTGAAATTTGACTTAATTTACGGAGGCGAGTAATTTAATTTGCTCACAAAGTTGCACCAGTGTTGCAAAATGGACTGCCGCAGGCCAACCGCGAGATTGAACTCCTCACTACTGTGATGCACCTGATGATGGGCCCACAAGAAGTGAATCTCTGCAAGCGGCCGATTAGAAACATGTGAAATTAGCGACGGGAGAAAATGGGGATACCAGCGAATGCTTGGATAAAAATTTAACCGTGGTTACTGCGATGAGCCCAATAGTAACAGAAGTCCACGGCAATGAAAGTAATGTACCATGTCCACGGCGAGTCCCAAGCTAGGTCCCATCTCCTGCCGAATTTCTCGTAGATCGCGATATATGCATAATACTCGGCGCCGCGCGAAAAGACTCTGCAAAACCGACAACGATTTCGACCTCTCGAGTATATTGCATATTTCGAATACGTTTACATTTAATATGAAATTATTTTTTATGTTTAATATATTTAATATTAAACTAAATTAATATTAAATAATATTAATTTTTTATATCTACCCCTAAACTCGTATTTTTTAACGTAATTTATTAGAAAGATACACGCGTATTTGTTACAAACAATTAATGCGTCTTGGCGAGGCTTGATACTCGTGTTTACCTGACAGTTTCATGGAGCACCCAGTGCGATAGCGAAGTCACTTGATCGTTCACACGAAACCTCTTCTTTCCCAAAGTAATCTGCTCGAGAATCAGCAGGAGGAAGAACGGCATCCATATCTACGCGTGTCGGAAACTGAGTTTGTTAGACTTCGAGTGCCGCGATTTCCGCGAATTTATGAATAAATCAGAATTCATGAGAAAAATCCGATCTTCCGGATTCGGCTGGACATCCGGCAGAATCGGCGCTTGTTGAAAAAGAATTTGACTGTTTTCGCCACATTTTTTCCGAAGTTCCAGTAACAATGCGCGCCGATCCAAGGACCGGTGCTGTGCTCGAACGAGGCCTCGACAAGAATAGCACGGTCACGACTTGTTAACGATTCGTGCAACTTGCCGCATTCGTAACAACGTTCGCAAGGCAGCTGCGCACTTAAATTAGCGAACCACGCCAATGCGTTTGACACGGTTTAATGCAGATGGCATCAAGTGGATTTGACGCGTTTGACGCGCAAAACACTTCAATTTGCATTCGCACACGCGAAGGAAATTCTTTGCTGCTTTAAGCAGGACGCCGACGCACGACGCACAATGACAATTTCCATCCGACTGCTCCATTAGCTCCACCGCTGTTCGTTATCTCTCACCATGATACATATAATTATCGTTATCAGCTAATTAGCAACACGCGAAGAGCAACACTCGGAGAGTAAGAATACTCGGGCTATAAAACTTTTTTTCGTCAAATAACGTTAAATTATCGAGCGATATCTTGATATCTTTTTGACGAGCCACTCCGGAATTGAATTATCTTATCTATGTTTACCGCGACCAGATTGATTGACGAGTGTTTTAACATTATGCAAACTATGATACCGCGACACACACGAGGGGAAGAGAAGTGATGTCAAACGTGTGATGTAATTCGACGAAATAAATCTAGTGTTTTGCAAGCGTGAATCTTGTTTTCGCCGTTTCTTAACTATTTCCCCCGCTGCTCGGAATTACCTGCTGGTGATAGTCCGGCACCTCGTGCAGGAACTCGAAGGTCGTCTCCCGGGGATCGACGAGGTACCAGAGTTTCCCGGTGCGCCTCAGGAAATCGTGGACCGCGCGGAGTGGATCTCTCACAGTTACGTTCATTCTGTGCACGCACGCGGATACGTTACGGATTTTTCAGTCACATCGCCGGTAAGCATCGCGGACAACACGCGGCACCGGTATAGCCGCGTACGCGTCGTACGCGTGCCTTTATATAAGTCCCAGCTAGACGAGCGCCGGCGAATAGCTCGTATATCTTAAAAGCGCGATATAGATTACACAAACTCGCGAATACAAATTCATTATCAACGCAGTGCCATTCAAGCAGCGCGCATCGGCCGAGCCCGCGTTAGTCGCAATTCGGCCCACCGATGCGGAAGATAAGCGTGACTGAAGAAAACAGTAACGAGAAATCGATTTGCATGTAGATTTATTATAATACAAATTTGCAACTTCTTTGAAATTTATGACGTGATAGTCGGCGAAACGAATATTTTGTATTTTTAACGTTCTGTTTAACGAGCGGTTTTCCTGATAAAGCTTTTAGAAATCGGCCTTTTCGCATCGATAAGTCTCAACGAATATTTGAAATAAGAATCAGAAGTAATTAATGTATTTATTATATTTGTGAATCATTAAATTAATTTCGTATCAAAAGAAATTGATTTCACAATCCCTCTGAGTAAGTGACACCATTTAAGATGTGCGATATATTATATAGTCCTTATTATACTTGTTCAATACTTGGAAAAGTTTCCGGAGCGGAAATAATGGACAATGGATAAGTAATTTTGGAAATTATGAGAACGATCAGTTAAATTGTTCAACGTCAGTCACACTCCTCGTCCAGCAACAAATACCAACTTGTTAAAATATAATATATTTATACGTTTATATAAAACATATGTGCGTTGTACATTAAATTCTTCAAATATCAACATACAAAAAAGTATAACTTGCTTTTCTACCCAAAATAAAATCGTGGCTGTCAGGGCTCTCTCGGCAGAGATCGTATTCATATTCGCCGTTCTTTGGTTCGCCCGCAAACATTTACACGAGAGAGAGATTCCACAATGTCATGTATAATTTTGACAGAACGAGCGTTTTAGTCATTCATAGATAGATCGACCTTTTTTTAACTACATGAATTAATAAATGGACGGAATGCGTTAAGCGATATGTTAATACATACGTGGTCATAATGCGTTAATACGTACGTAAGGAATACTTGTGACACATATCTGTACGCTAAACCTAATTGCTCGCCTTATACGTGGACGGAACTACGTTCGCAGCAAGTCTACGAACATCTATCACTAAACCACTGCTGTGTGGCAAACGAGAATATATATATATATATCTCTCACGCTGTTACACGATATCGTGTATGTTGATTGCAGTATCTCCTGCTCTCTGAGATTCTTAACATTGTAAATTGCATGTAATTTTTGTCAAGTTCGTTGTGCGCGCTAGCGTATATACATGTACAATTATCAATGATTTATCGTTCAAGCTTGAAGAGCCACTCTGATTATTTCGTCGTCGTGTCACGATTCGTACGTTAATTGGAGAAAATTTGTATATTATGACTGAAAACGTAAAATTATCATGTTATTATCTACTTAATGGTGGATACCGGCACGGTTGATACCGCGCTGTGAGGCGTCGTCGGCCGGGAGCCAGCGAGCGAGTGTGTCGTGGATGCATTCAGAGACTGCATCGTACCAATCTGAAACCAAAAGTGTGTACACGAGATTTTTCAAATGACACATTTCGGTGGTTGGTGTATAATTAATTTAATATTTATTATTAATTTATTATTAATTTAATAAAATAATATATCATACCCGCAGATGAGCCAAGTCTTCCAATCTTGTTAGGTCGGACAGCTCGACGTACAGCGAGTACACGATCAGCCAGCCATACGCAGAGACGCAAATGAACACTATCCATAGCAGGCACATCAAGATGTTGTAGGCGAATATCATGTCGTTCACGATGCTGTAGAATATGAAAGCGAACAGCCTGAACAGAGTGAATATGGCGAAACTGTACAGCCACAGCACCATCTTCTTCTCGTACTCCTTCCGCAGGGCCGTGATCAGTATCAGGGAAGTTACAAAGACGACTATTCCGCCCAGCATGGAGAACAATGCAAACACGATCAGGGCGTTGCGAACTGAAAAGTGAAAGTCGGATGACAGTTGGTTCTACAATTTCATCGACACGCAGAATGTTTTCTTAGAAACACATTAGATGCGCATGACACTTCATTAAAAATCGGGAAGTGAATTTATGCGATATTATTTATGTGATATAATTTAATTTATAATTTTTATAAGCGAATTTACCATGCTGACTGCCCACGTAGACAAATTCGTACGATATGATGTAATATCCATAGTGCGTGGAGCCAGGCGCAGCCTGCGAGAGGCAGTAGATGTCAAAAATGGACGTACATATTGTGAAAAAAGCCAGGCACTGGAAAACACATTTATTTTATATTAAACGAGTGAGAAAATTTCTTCAATTCTTTAAGGCAGTCATCGCTCTCAAAAACGTACCGACGAAAATATAGCGGTGAACATGGCGCCCCTCTGAATATCAAGTACATAGGCATGCGTGAGTATCGGTTTCTGATACCACGGGATCTTCACGCTACGGGCGGATCTCGACAATCTGAGATTCGCGCTGCTGCGAGTAGTGGTCACGTGCGAGTACACGGATGGCGTGCCCATGCTGGGTGACTTCTTGCCGTAATGCATCCTGACTCGCTCTGGGACAGGATTCGAGTTCAAGTGTAAAGTAGAACAAAAGACTCGTCGATCGGCTAGTTCACGTACATAATTTATACTCACAAAAAGTGTAAATGTGTCAAACGACTACTTAGCTGCTTAAATCCCTTGGAAGTTGCAATGCGACCAATTATGCGCGATTTGATATATGTTTAACGATGCGTATCTCTCCTGGAAGACATCACAGGCAAGGCAGTGGGTGTAGCATCAATACTGGTTCAATCTTGACGACTGCTGAAGTCTGTAATCGCAAATCGTATTGTTAATAATCGCATTACGCTAACAAGGGCGACAACAACGTCGTTAACGATGCACAAATGCATAGTTGATAGAAATGTAACCATGAACCTACGATGTACAAACATCGCGATTTACTCACAATGCAACTTTCATCAAAGGTCCACGGTCGCCGTGTCGTGATCTTGCAAAAGGCACTCGCGAATTATACGCACATATTCGTTGTCACACTGGCATACTTGAAATCGTACGCAAACGTACGCTCCGCGTCAATTTACTGGACACGCCTTGTCAAATATTCGAAACGTCGCTCATCTGTATATACGCAATCGTTTCGTCTATGGCCTCTATGGTATATAAAATCTAGATATTCCCGAACAGTGTGCGTTTTACGACATGGTGGAAATTACTAAACCTAGTGAGTTTACTAAAACCTTTGCGCGACCTCATTGGTCGATGTGAATTTGCTTCGAAACAATTTCACAGTTTTTCCCTAACAAGTAACACTACCCAAGTGCCACTCGCCGATTTTCTCGAAACTTTGCACACACGTAGTACATCGAAAAACATTAGACACGTGTCTTTTTATTTGTGCTAACAACGCATTTTAAGGTTAGAAAACGCATTCGAAAATTTAACACTTTATAGCACAATGGTAACTAACGCTACTCCTGAGCGTTATTCTCTTACAGCTTTTACGACATTACTCTATTATGATTTTATTGGCTGCGTTCGACAGAAAAAGCTGATTTGCAACCGTTGTAAAAATCGTGAATCTGATTGGCGTATGCGCTTAATTTTGATTGAATCTAAAAGCATACGCAAATCATATTCACGAATTTTACAACGGTTGCAAAGCAGCTTTTTCTGCCGAACGCAGCCATTGTCTGAATGTTTGGCATTAATTTTACGAGATTCGGAATGGCAGATTCAAAATCGCGGACCGAAATCGCAGAATTTTCAAAACTTTTATTCAAAGTCAGTTTCGAAGAAGTGTTTTAGACCCGTGATTATGGGTACGGTCCAAGTCACGCTTCGAAGCGCTTCTAGACACTTTCTATCTTCTTCTCATTTGACAGAAGGAAAAGGATGGAAAGTGTCTAGAAGCGCTTCGAAGCGTGACTTGGACCGCACCCTATGATTGTGGTAACAGTTATATCAATCTAGAGGTGGAGGATGAAAAATGGCAAATTCAATATGGTGCATCCAAAATGGCGGACCCAAATTCCAATTGTTTTAAATTAGTTTCAATCATTTTTGTGGTGGTTTTCGAGGTGACTGTTTACAATGTTAATAGTAGTTTGACAATATTTCAAATGACGGAAACAAACAAATCAAGTTAACGAAATTTTAAGCAATTTAATCTGCTGAAGACAGGTTTATGAAATTTGAAATTTTGTCAAACTACTATTAACATTGTAAACAGTCACCTCGAAAACCACCACAAAAATGGTTTTTGAAACTAATTTAAAACAATTGGAATTTGGGTCCGCCATTTTGGATGCACCATATTGAATTTGCCATTTTTCATCCTCCACCTCTAGATTGATATAACTGTTACCACAATCGTAATCACGGGTCTAAAACACTTCTTCGAAACTGAATTGAATAAAATTTTTGAAAATTCTGCGATTTCGGTCCGCGATTTTGAATCTGCCATTCCGAATCTCGTAAAATTAATACCAAACATTCAGACAATGAAATCATAATAGAGTAATGTCGTAAAAGCTGTAAGAGAATAACGCTCAGGAGTAGCGTTAGTTACCATTGTGCTATAGTGTTAAATATTCGAATGCGTTTTCTAACCTTAAAATGCGTTGTTAGCACAAATAAAAAGACACGTGTCTAATGTTTTTCGATGTACTACGTGTGTGCAAAGTTTCGAGAAAATCGGCGAGTGGCACTTGGGTAGTGTTACTTGTAAGAAGTAAATTTCCCCCAGCCTAGTTCCCACTGGTCGCATCGTGCTCCGAGATTACGCTGTTCCCGCGCGCGGGATATACTCTACACGCTGCGTGCACCCGGATCTCCCTCACCCCCCTCGAGAGAACGACGCTCGAGTGGTATGTGTGGTCGCATCCATTTTCCGAACACACGACCCGAGATACGACCGAGTACGACGAACGTAAATAATGGAATGCGCGTTTTCCAGTTAATTCGTTCGGAGAATTTACGATAGTTCTGCATCGGTGTGACGCTCGCATCTCGCTCGATGGGAAATTGTGCCTTAGGAGTGCTGGACGTGCCGAATGTCCGAGTTGGCGGGTTTGTTGTTGCCCGTGGACGAGGACAATAGCCCGTGGACGGACTCGCGGTTTCTCGCGGTGCTCGTGCCCGAGGGGATCACGGTCGATCGAAGGAGGAAGGAGCCAGTTCGATACACGCCTCGGCGAGATGTCAATCGCCCCGATAGAGTGACGGGACAGTGCGCACCGGTATCGTGAGTACCGCCGTGACGCGGATGTCACGTCGATTTGGAGGTTAGACCTCTCTCTCCGCGGCGCTCCACGTAAACGTGAACGGTCCGCATCCGATCGTTCGGCCCTCGGACGCCGAATTGAGATCCAGCTCCGTTTCCGGCCTCCACGTCGGAGGGATTGCGTGCAACGCGGACTGCTCTGAAGTAAGCGTAATTCTCGTACGTCGCGGCGATACATTCCGGTGCTTCGCTGCACGATTTTATGTGCGTGCCGCTTGCGTGTTATGTTCCCATCCCGGTGAATAGAGACAGTAGAATCATGTAAGTGTATATCATCCTCGACAGTAGCGACTATAACTTAGTAGTTGTAACGTCTTCTACGTCTTTCTCGATACTCATACGAGAAAGGCTCGCACTTAAACTGTAGCAAAGGATATATATACGTAGATATACATATGCGTGGAGCTAAGAGCTACGAGCCGTGCGTAACGACATGTGCGTGTGTCTCCGTTGCAGGGCAGATCGAGATTATGATATGGGACCTGCCACGGAAATGATGGTAAATGATTTTGATGACGAACGTACATTGGACGAGGAAGAGGCCTTAGAAGGTAGTGAAGACTCTCACAACGAGTTGTCCAACTTGCAAAAGGTATACCGCACCTAACGTGGTGCGTCCGATATCTCGGATAACTCTTGCACATATGTTATTACATGCGCATACGTCACTTTGTAACGAAAGTTTCTGATCCCGACTATTCTAGGATCAAGCCTGAGAAATGAAAAAAAGTCGAGCCCATAAATAATTACAAATTATGATAAGTTTCCGCAACACTTTGGACTCAAAGTGCGTTCTCGTAGTGAGATTTCCATGTTTAACGAATCCCGTAGGATTACGCTTGATGTAATAATGATCTATTTCTCTCTCTCTCTCTTTCTCTCTCTGTCTCCTCGCGCAAGGAGGGTGATATGCCACTGAAAGATCTGCTTGCCATGTACGGATACGGCGATCCCTCCACGGAGAACTCCAACAGTTCCGATCGCATGCTGCTGCCGTCCGGTAGCGGCGATCCGGAGAACGAGGAGCGTTACTCGGATAAGGGCGACAACGATGCGGACGACGACGACGACGACGACGAAGCGGACGCGAACAGTAATGAGCCGGACCTTAAACAATTTTATACAGAGATGCTGGTGAAGGGGAAGGACAAAACGTCAACGTTGTCCGGGTCAGCGATGAAAGGCGGTGGCGGAGCCGGTGGCAGGAAACGCATCCTCGACGACGACGAGGACGACGATGAGGAAGGCGAGGAGTGCTCGATGACGGGTACTCGTGGCGGAAGTGGCAAGAAGAGAGCCTCGCCTACGTCCGGAAGCTCGAACGCCGTCGCTTGCGGCGATATGAACTTGGGGGGATCCGGCGTTGCCGATGACACCGCCGAAGAAGGTAGCGCCGCCGGCACGATAGACGGACCGGAAGATCGGATAGTCACCAGCGGAAGCGGTAGTTCGAGGCTGCTGCGGAGCGTGTCGAGACCGCAGAGCGAGGAGGAGGAGGACGACTGCGATTACAGTCCAGACGAGGAGGAGTGGAAGAAGACAATCATGGTCGGCAGTGATTATCAGGCGGCGATACCGGAAGGCTTGTGCCGCTACGATGACGCGTTACCCTACGAAAACGAGGACAAGATGCTGTGGGACCCGAGCCATATATCCGAGGAGGACACGGAGGAGTTCCTGGCACGCGCGCAGCTACCGGCAGTTAAAGGCAGCTCCGGATTGCCGTCCGGATCGCACATTCGGGACGACGAGCAGGCCTTGTATCTCCTGCTGCAGTGCGGCTACAACCTTGAGGAAGCACTGCGAAGACGTCGAATGAACGTGTTGCCGCCAACGGACGCGGTGAGCCTCTGGTCAGAGGAGGAGTGTCACAATTTCGAGTCCGGATTACGCGCCTACGGGAAGGACTTTCACCTTATTCATAAGAACAAGGTAGGCCGCGAATGGACATTTCCACGTGTAAATTTAATTATGTGACAACTGATTGAAATCATGCAATTACAGTAAGTGGAATTTTATTGCTGTCGTAGGTGAGAACAAGGTCGGTTGGAGAATTAGTGCAATTTTATTATTTGTGGAAGAAAACCGAGCGCCATGACATATTTACGTACAAAGCTCGACTGGAGAAGAAGAAGTACGCCCTGCACCCTGGTATCACGTGAGTATCTTTTCCAATTTCTTTTCCAGCAACTTCCCGATTTTATCATCATCGTGGTAGTCGTTGCTCTTGGACGTCAAATTTAAAAAAAAATACGGAAGCTCTTGAAGCTTATACACTTGCAAACTTTACAAAAATTTGATGCGATGTAACACGTTACAGTGTCATCGAATTCTAACATACTTTACATGATTACTTACATGACGCAATTACTGCATGTGAATAACAGAACCTTTAAATTGCAAGCAGGGACTATATGGACCGATTCCTCGAGGAGCAAGAGGGCGTCCGGGATCGCAGCAGCTCGCCCAACGTTCACTGTTTAATATACGGGGATACCAAGCGGCAGAGGTCCAGCGCGAGCGTGACCAACAACGACGAGTCCAAGTCGACGGACGCCTGGGACGGGAACAACGCGGTCGATCCGTTGGCGGACATCAACGGGCCGACCCCGCAGCCGCCGCCACCGCCACCACCACCACCCCCGCCTCTCGTAACGTCGGTGGCGACCACCGTGTCTTCGTCGATGTGCAACACTGGCGCTCCAACCGCGCAGCCGACGTACTGCTCGTCGTCGACGCGCCACCCGGATTCGTCGTGCTCCTCGTCGGAATCGGGCTGCGCAAACCCGCACGCGTGGGGCAGTCTAACGTCTCGAAGTCAACCTACCTCCGCCGTCATCACGACGATAACGATCAACACCACGACGGCCACGACGTCCGCGGTGATGGTCACCAGCCTCGGCTCGACAAACACAGTTACCACCAGTTCCACCGCCGTTACCGCCTCCGCCGGCGCCGCCACCGCCGGCTCCAATAATTATTACCATCAGCGAGTAACGTCATCGAGGAGCAACGATTCCCACGACACACCCTCGCCCGAGAACATTCTACCCCATCTGCCTCCTTAGCGTCTAACCAGACCTTCAGGTGTCCATCCTGAAAGGCGGCGGATGTCCCTGCGCGGTGTGCCCAGATCGGCGCTCGCGCCATCGCTATTGTCGTAACGCATAACGCATTCGTTAATATCAAGGATTATATTTTTATACTGTATCGTAATGTAATTACTAATCGTCCTTAGAGCGCGAGTGCGCGATGTTGTACAGTGATGCGGGAGGCACGGGGATGCGTGCCTTCGCGAGGCAGACTCGGGGAAGCGTGTACTGTACATGTAAGATTTAAAGACAAACGCAGAGAACGGCGGTCTCTCGCTGTAAACTCTGTTTCTATATTCCTCCCCTTCGTTTCCGGGCGTAGAGATATATTTCGAGACACGTCTTGGTTGAAAGCCGAAAAAAATTATCGTGCGCCAATGAAGGCGACAGAGATGCAGAGTAACGTAACGCGCCGTGACTACAAATTTTCATGAACAGATCATTCACGTGATTAGTGAATGTAATTAGCAAATATGTAACTGATCATGACGAAATTTTCATGCAAAGGACGCTTATCATCGGATCGAAAAATACAGAATTTGCAACTCGGTTAACAAGCGAAGAAGCGAAATCTGATTGAGTGCTGAACCGATCAAATTAAATGAAAGTCAATAGGGAAAATGTTGAGCGTTATTTTGACGTGAGAGGATGCACGTAAAATGGCGATTCTAATCAATCCGTTTGGTCCCTCGTTAAGTAGTTGGCTGTGTATAAAATCATATAGTTTGTATTTTCACGGTTTCCTATAGCGCGACTATTTAAGAGAACACATTTAAAGAAACACAAGAAATATTTCTAATTTGCTGGATACACACATTGCATTATGTTTAATCATTTATAAATAGTGTTAATATAAAAGTACAGGCTAAATTAGAAACGTTCGATGCCGCGTTCTGTTTATTTCCATCGATCTTCCTGCTCCTCTTCTTCCTTTACGGGAACTTCCCGACTTTGTGTCCGCGTGACTAACTCTCACGCGGAGAATGTATGGAAAAATATCAAAATATCACGATCGATATCTTACGATTGATTATCTCAATCGGCATTTTCAAACATCTTTCTTCAAAAATGACAAATTACACGACGCGGGTGAGACTTGATACCAGAGCTCTTGGGATATTCCGTATTGAGCGTGTCATACATACGTCTGCATCGACTCATGTATTGGAATGCCAGGATTTAATTTCCATTTCAGTATAAACTGTACATTAAATATTATTTCGTATTCTCAAGACAATTTCACAGCTACTACCGGAACTGCGCCGAGTCCAACGATTCCACAACCGTCTTGAGCAATTTCCCCATTAACGGTAAGAACTGTACACTGCTCACGTTCGTTTCGAAGACGCCGGTGGTGATGACACTCTCGTCCAATCTTCTCTCCTCCATCTCGCCCTCGATGTCCTCTATCGAGGAATCCTCGTGATCGGGCATGTATGCCGGTGGCCTGTCGATGGTGCTGTTCTTCTTCAGCCTCGCCGGCAGATTCACCTGCGCCGGATCGCTCGTGTCTTGAATCGTCCGCGAGCTCTTCGTGTCCGCGTCTATCAGGGAGCCCTTCACCTGCCAGATATCGGGAGTGCCGCGGTGCTCGAGGAAATCGAAGAAAACGCCGAGTTCCGTGGCAGTCTCGCGTGCGATCAACTGACGATCCCGCAACGCGAGTCTGGGACTCTTCACGCCTTCCAGCGCCTGAGACAGTATCAGAATGAGATTGATCTCCAGCGCCAATCGCGTGTTGTTCTCGTCCATGGACTCGAACCACGGATCGCTGAATCTGTGATTCCGCGCGACGATCGGGCTGCCGTTGCCGGCGGCTCCGGCGGTCCCGCCTCCGCTGCTCTTCGTGACGTGCCGGCCGGTCGCCAAGGCGGTCGCCCGCGAGAGAATCGTGTTCTCGCATATTAACGGATCGTACGGTCGCCGTACGAGCCTGGGGCTGCTGAGTAGCGGTACAGTGACGTCCAGGCCACTGACGTACCCCAGGAATTCTCCGCCGATGTTGGACGACGTCCTCGAGGTCGAAACTGACGCCGCGTGGATGATCCTACGCAGGTCCTTGCTCGTGTGCATGCGTCGGAGGTTCTCCGGCGCGGCACGCTCCCATTCCTTCTTCGCGGAGTCCGTTTTGTCGTCCCGACCGGGTGGTGGCGCCGTAATGGGCAACGAGGCAGCTGACTGCGAGCGCGAGTGAAGCGCCTGGGTAAACAGCTGCGTCGAGCTGATGATCGCGCCGTAAGTGAGCCGCGGGCCAGAGTTCATGCTCATCTGCGGTGGCCCAAAGTTCATCTCGGCCATCGGTGTGTACCAGTAATCCTGCGTGTATATCGTGTCCACCAGGGTATTCAGCCTCGGCGAGAAATGAACGAAGCTCAGCGCGCAGGTAGTGTTGATGACGATCAGCTTGTTCACTAGCAGCTTCAGCTCGCCGCTCGGCAGTCGATTGTCGCAGGACTCGAGCTCCTCGGCGCTCTCCATGCTGATACCGTCGATGATAAACTTGAGGATCCGCGGTCTTAACAATAAGTTTACCGTGCTGTCGTACGCTAGGTACATGCACTTGATGAGAGTCTCGCGCACGCTTGGCTGGATCGCGTTCCAGACGTACGTCTGCGTGGCCACGGCGTGTACGAGGGCGACCAGCGATTGTATCAAGTCGGCGGCCAGCAGGTCGGCAGTGTGCCTTAACAACGTGGACACGACCATCAGTTGATGCTCGTGCGAATTCAGGAAGACGACCACCTGGTTAATGTACACCATGTGCGTCTCGCTGGTGACCAGACCGATCAGGAACTCCAGGCCCAGGGTGTACAACGGCCACCAGTCCTGACAACGCCATCGGCCGTTCGCCGTGTCGTCGTACAGCGAGTCGAGCATGCTGTTGGCGATGTCCGCCGGTGGGATCAGGCTGAGCCAGAGTTTTGCGATGTCGTTCTCGTTGATGGGATGCGGACAGTAGGGCGAGCGTGATATGACGCCTAGCAGGCTCAGGGCGGCCGCGCTGAATTTCATGTACGGATACCGCTGCAGCGTGTAACCGACGCACGCCATCAGTTCTGGTATCATTTGACGCAGTTGCACGCAGTTGGCCCGCAGACGGTACTTGATGCTCGCATTTCGTTCGACGTACGAGCGTAGTAACTGCGTCACCATGCAGATAGCGAGCGTCGCCGGCAGGCTCTCTCGTATACCGCGCAGCGTCTCCGCGCTGTGACAGTCGGCCTTTTTCTGCGTGGTCTTCTCCTCGCTCTTGCGATCGACGGGCAACCGTTGCTTCCGACGTTCCAGCTGCAGCACGGCCTCTTTCAGCTCCTCTAACTCGTAAGAGGCGACCGTGCACGAGTGCGCCAGGAGAAACTCGAGGCTTGCCGAATCCTCGGCCAGGGTGCTTTTCACCAGTTGCACACAGCCGAGCAGCAACGAGATCAACGTTTGCCGCAGCGACTTGCCAAAGCCGCGATAGGTCTGCGCTATTTCCTGCGTCAGCTGCGACAGTCTGGTTTTGAAGATTCGTGAATCTCCGACGCACATTTGCTTCCACGTGGTGATACATCTCAAAGATAAGGAGGCCAACAACATTGGAATCTTGCCGCTACTGGGATCTTCCGGTTCCTTCACTCGCGCCAATAACGAATCCAATGCCAGCTGGGTGAGAAGATGCGCTTGCGTTACGTTAATCGGATAATTCTTGGCTGTTCTGTCGTCAGTGAGCATCACGATAAAGTGGTACCAAGACTCCAAATTCACCTCGTACAGTGGATCCAATTTACTTCGCTTCGTACTATCCTCGATTTCGCCTTCGTTGTCGCCACTCGCGCAAGAGCCAAGAACGTATATAGCCAACTTCTTCCAATAGTCCTTGGACTTGTCCAGCAGATCCTTCAGGTTTTTCGAGAAATTGTTCTCCAGCAACGGGCTCTTGTATAATTCCAACGTGATCACGTCCAGCAATTGCGAATAACCCTTCGCGCCCGGCACCAGAGTCTTGAAGAGTGGCGCGAACAGGTGACTCCAGAATTTCTCACGCTTCCGGAAGAAATTGACGAGGATCTCGTTTCTGTGGTACCACATCGCGCGCAACACGGTCATCGTGCTGTCGTACAGCTTGTCACACACGATATCGTCCTCCTTGTACATCCGTTCCAAGTATGAATCGAGGAACTGACTGCAGCCCTCCGTGAGAAACTCATCGGCTGATCGTGGGAAGATCCTCTTGTGTTCTGCCTGATGCATGATGTTGAAGAGCGCCTCCGTCAGACCGGGCTGTTTCTCCAGACACACGGCAACTAGCTCCAGAATGGCGACTTTCACCTCGATCGCGCACGTCGGCAGCGTCAGTCGAAACGCGAAGGTCTCCCGTATGGACGTGCCGTCCATGCCCATGCAGACAAGGAGCGACATTGAGAATTCCTCCGCGAATTTCTTCAGCAGCCGCACCGCCATTTTCTGCAGCGAAGGACTGAACCAGACGTACAGATAATTTACGATGGTCGGTACTATGAGCAGCCCGTTCGGCACTCTCGGTGACGAGTACAAGGCAATTTCGAGGGGCGATCTGTCACCCAGTTCCAGACCCAGGGACTTCCTGAACATCAACAGTCGATTGACTATCGACAGTGCCAGCTCCACGCTTTTGGTAGTCTTGAATCCCTTGCCGCTGATCCAATCCGTCTCCGTGATCATCTTGTTGTGCAGCGTGCGTTCGCCGGTCCGCAGCAATTTCAGCAGCGCGTGGCGCGGCTCGAGGTAGAGCAAGCTGTACACCGCGACGAGCTGCAGCTCGTTGCGGATATCGTTCTTCGATAAGGACGAGTCGAGAGCCCGATGGATGCAGAACATGCTCTTCAGCCACAGGTCAATCCTCTCGGCGTTCGATTCGAAGTACCAAGAATCCAGCTTGGGTAGCACGGCTTGCAGCAGAAACACCATGCCCGGTATTTCGACGGTGTACATGGCCTCCTTGCTGTGCTTGACGATCAGATAGTTGTACAGCGTGTCCAGGTACGCGCGCAAAATCGAGTAAGTGTGCTCGATAGTCTCGATTCCCGAGAGCCACGACGCGACGAGGCCGCCGTCGAAGGAGATCGCCTCCGCGAAGTCCAGCGGCTTTTGGTACCAGTTGTTGAACTTGGGATAAACGCCGGAGCGCATGCGTGTGAGGATGTCCTCGGGGTATCGCAGCACCAACTTCGACGAGATGCTGATGCACACGGCGACGATCCGGTACAGGTTCGCCGGTAGCACCGGGTACGAGAAACGATTGACTATTTCGAAGGTCAACTCCGTGGAAGTGACCATGCTTGACGGTATCTCGATGTCCTTCACCAGCAGCGCCTCCAACAGTTTCAGACCCTGAAGAACGTTCTCGGGTAGATCGGTCTTCATCGCGCTGATGTTCGCGATTCCACCGCTCGCTAGGGCGAACAGCTGCTCGATCTTGTGATGCAGAGCGTCCCAGTAGCTCGCCTTCGTGTGGAACAACACCACCTCCCTGTCGCTCGACAGCACGGCGACGCTCTCGCGCGTGCAACTGTCCGGTATGGTGAACGAGTTCTTCTGGATCACGCATTCCGCCTCGTACGGTCGTAACGGCCTACTATAATCCCTCTGGCGAGGGATCTCAATGGTCAGTGACGGCAAATTGTCCAGCTCCGAGATGATCTGAAAAGAGAAGAATAAATTTCAAAAAAACAATATAAAATAAAAAAGAACAATAAAGTTTTACGATAAACGTTAAATGTTCGATATAACGGATTTAATCTCGCGCGGGAGGATTAATCTCGAACGTTACCTTCCTAGCACTCGTGACGGTGGTGGATGCCAGGCCAATGGCTATGCTGGTCAAAGGCTCGAACTTGTACGGATACAATTCCGCGGCAACCTTGTAGATCGGCCATAAGCCGTCGTCCCGTTCGTCCCAGAATCTAGCCGCAGATTTCGGGAACTTGACCGTAGCGGCCATCGCGTCGAAGATACCGTTCAGAGCGCTCAATCGGTCCTCGTCGATGAAGGCGCACACCAGAGTCAGGAGATTATAAACGCTGCTCTGCACGATCTCGGCATAGTGGGTTTCCTCTTGGAACATTTCGCAGCTCATTAAGTCCCGAAGGTAGTGGAACACGTCGAGCTGTATCGCTTTGACGCCGAACGGCCTGAAGCGATTCAACGCGTCCACGTTATCCGGATCGATCGCGTAGTTCGCCAGCATCCACGACAAAAGCAGCGGCCCGTCCTGCGGCGAACTTTCGCGCACACATTTCTGCTCCAAGATCTCTTGCATGTGGCTTCTCACGCTGTTTATCCAATCCTCCATGGCAGTACTGTGCAAACACACGTTAACATTAAAATTATTATTGAAATTAAATTATTAAATCGCGTAATTTTAATTTATTAAATTAATTTATTAAATGACGTAATTTGATGTTGCGTCAGCTTACTGCTTCCTCACGTCCAACGCTACGAGCAGCAACGCTATTTGGCTGTACTGTATCTCTTCAATCTTCTTGGTGATGGCTTCCTTGTCTTCGTGGCTCTTTGTGCTCGCTAATCGTCTGGGCTCACCCTGCAACATTGTCCGCGTATTACAGCGAGTCTCTCGTGTGCGAGGCGGGAAGCTACCCAAGGTACCACGCCTTACCCCGATACTTCCGTACAGCTTGGCGAATTCGTGATCGGCGATGTGTACGTCGTGCATAATCACGGTGAGTATGTGAAGCAACTCGCGCATCTCGATGAGAGTGCTGTTGTACAGCCTGTGCAGATGATCCTCCGTACAAAACTGCGAGCGCGTCGGCGGATTCACGAACTTCAACGTCTCGATCTGCTTCCGTATAGACTCGAGCAGATTCGCCATCAGAACGTCGTTGAAAAATTTCGCGAACTCCCGGTGATGCGGGTGCCTCTCGTTGTCCTTGTACTCGATCATGAGCTTGAGGCATTTTATCAGAGTCACTCTCTCGGAATAATAAAAGTTCCAGATGTCGTCAATTAACGCTCTTATGGAGGTGAGGTCGGAGAGCTGGGCCGCGAAGGTCTCGGCGCAGTTCCTGTACTCGTACGAGACGAAATTGCACACCAGATCCCAGGTAATCGTGGCGTCCAAGTTCTGCAACACAAGTTTCAATGGTAAGTCGCTGCATTATACGAGATTGCGGCGTAATAAATTAAACAGAAATTTTACAGAGTATTCTAGTTGAATCTAGTTGCTTACAAGTGTAGAGTGGTGTACTTACGAGAAACGGAGCTAGTTTACTGATTAAATCGTACATCTGTTGAAGAGGGGGCGGGTCCCTTTTAGCGATACTCTGCAACGATGCATCTGTGTACGGCTTAAAATACAAAAGTCCTTCCTTGAGAAAAACAGTAGCGTTCTTGATTTCGTCCTCGACGGTCTCTTTGGCGCAGCAGCACGTCGTGCCCGATATTATGGACCATAAATCCTTGCTGCAACTTTTTAAATAAATAGTTATTACACGACAGTGTATTTATAAATTAATGACACTTTTCTTGTAAATTATCATATAGAAAAATAAAATCGAGATAAGAGAGAGAGCAAGGGCTTTTAGCTTCTTCCTAATTTAACATGTATTCCATTTTAATCAAATAAACGTAGGAAAAAGCATAAAAATATTTCAAAAGTACTTACGGCAAGTTGCCCATCGGGGATACTTCCATGGTGAAAGTGCTATTACTGTATTAGAAATTGTTTGCAATCCCTTTAATTAATTCTACGTGTTTGCGAACAAATATCCCCTGCTGTACAGTCCGAAATTATCATTTAAATATACGACAACAGTGTGACATAACCTCACTTTTCATATTGGCGGGCAAGCCGGTTAAACTGTACCGTAACCACGTTACCACGTACGAATCGATACTACAGACAGGCGCAGCGAACGCGACAATACGGCCTTCTGCGTGCAGATGTCGCCACCGAACAGAATTCCTGCTGCAAACTGAACTTGCCGCGGACGATGCAAATTGTTCTTGAAATTTGAATTTAGTTAATCGCGTCGTGTAATCACCGCGAGTGATTGTCGTGCTCGTGCTTCTTACAAGCGAATCGTCCGCAATTAACGAGGTGAGTTTACTCGTAATTCCGTCATTCTCATACTTTCGTGCCTCCTTAGCGAATTCCGATAACAAATTTCTGAGCTGCCTCACGGTATCTCGCGAAGTCAATCAACGGAATCATTTCTAGGTAACCGCGAATTGCGATAGTGCGACCATCCCGCAGATGTCGTCACCGAGCGGAGCTCCGTAGCGACGTACGTGAAGTCTGCCGCGGATCGTTCCTAAATTCGAATTTCGTGAATCGCGTCGCGAAACGAGAAAAAGTCGTGCGAAACACCGTGCTTCCGTTTTCCCGGCAGACGAATCGTCCGTTTAACGAGGTAAGTCGAGTCATAACTCCATTATTCTCACGCGTTATTCGTGTCCGTTTCAAGAATTTTGATACATGTTTAACGTGACGTTGCGAATTGATGCGATTATCAGGCATGTTAGTAAGTCGTTGAGCTTTCTTTCCACTCGCCATCTTGCATTCTTTAAAAAATCGAACGAGCAATAAAACGAATTTGCGAAAGGAGAGAACTGCGGCTGTAATAATGATAATAATAATACCCATACAGCACAGAAGCTTGCACCAACATTGCAGCAACGTTGCAACGTTGCAAATTGCAATGCAACAGTACGAAGACATTGCAGAGATATATATCCGCAAAATACCAGCACACTTGTAGCAACATGACATTAATATTTCGAAAACATTGCACAATCAAAATTTGTAATTAATTAATATTAATAATTTATTTTATTAAAACATTGGAGTCTTCCTATCCTAACGAGATTCGTCCAAATCTATTCGACCAATGATGTGTGATGACCAGAATCTGAGCTCGGTAATATATATGTGCATGCGGTGTTTGTCTCTTTCGACTATCTAAAGAACATGGTGGTTGTACGACGCGAGCATCATTCTAAAAGAAAGTAGTTACGTAAAAGAAAAAGGTAAGTACTTTTTTATAATATTATGTCTAATTATAGCACTTGTGTGCTGTTAATCTTGTATCTATTAATTATAATAGAGAATCACTCTATTTGCCTATCTCACGGTTTATATCACTATAACCTCAAAATTATGGAAATTCATTAGAAAACTGCATATTAATAGTTGTAATATTTTTAATAACTTTTTCTGTTATAGAAGCTGTTCGTGAAATACACAATCATGCCACTGATGCAGAAATTGCTGAATGCATTTCCAAGTGGCTTGCTCAAGCTCCGGTTAGGATTGAGAGATCAAAGTATGTCATTTTACATATAATTCTATACATACTTGCAGTATGTATATTTTTATGTAATTTTATGCTAATATATGAATTTTAATTCCTATTTTATTTTTACAGGCAACATACAAACAAAAACGAAGAAGATTCAATTATTTAATTAGAGGAAAAATATTTTAACATAATTAAAGGAAAAATAATATCTCAAGAAGAGGATTTTTAAGTTTTTTTTTTTATAAAGAACAGTTACTTTTTTATAACAAAAATAGAGAAAATGTTTATTTCATTTTTTATTACTATTGTTATATTACATATAATTGTCTATTTATGTTAATAAATAAAAATATTGAAGTTATATAAATAAAAATATTTAAAGTATATAATAATGAATAATTATAATTATTGCAAATTCATTACATTGCAATATTATTATGACGTTTCGTTGCAATGTTCCGAAAAGCGGACATTTTCACATTCCTGCAATCCCATAGCAATGTTGCAGAAACATTTCGCAGTGAATTTGCAATGTTGCTACGTTGCGGTGGAAGATTCCTGCAATATATGCAATCATTTCATGCTGTATGGGTATGATGCGCTAACGATAGCACGACTAGAAACGTTGCAATTCATTACAACTTCTTTATTATTAAATGTAGTATGAAAGAAATTAAGTATGAAAGGAGGAAATTGCGATCGGAATTATTTGAACGTCGCGTTTCTCGCAAGCGCCATTTTGTGCATCGTTTTCGCAGGCAATTCGCGAGCAGTCACACGATCTTGACGATCATTGCAAGCGAAGGGGATGATACGGAGGGAGAACGGGATTTTCTAGATTTTTATGAGCGACCTAGAGTCCCTTTCTTTATGGGACGCTTCTCCCGCGCGGCGAGATATGCTTTCCACGTCTTTAATACTCCAGATACGCGAGGATGGAATTTGAGGAGCGGGATGTGTGTTGTATGTATACGCGTTTATCATGTTGAGATTGAGTCGCGTGTACAAACTCTGCGAATGATTGCATCTGCGGAATTTTGTTCCGCGGAACGGCGATTTCTGGAGAAAGATAGATATATTTGCAAACGACTTTTTCTCAGGTATTGCGTAATTTATATGTGCATATATTATTACTAGAGGAAAGTCCCCGATTATGAGATACCATATCGATTTTACCGAATGTAAGGAAATCTATAGGCAGAATTTAAAAATGTAATACGTTATCTTGAAGAGAATTTAATAAGCTTTAGGTTGATAAAATGAAAAATCTAATTTAAATATTATTTTTTCTGAAAATTAAAAAAAATTGAAAAAAGAGCTTTACGCAGGATCGAGAAAGTGTGCTCCTAATATAAGATACTTCGAGAAATCGGTGTTAAAAGTGCAAAATACATCAGTATTGCAATTAAAAAACTTTATTAGATAGTTTTATAAAATTACTGCTGCCACAGCCTTCGCCAAATCTTCACGATTCCACTGTCGACGCTTCCTCGTATCTCTAACTTCCATAGTCAGATTCTATAAAAATTAAATACACAAAACTTCGTAATATAAATTCGTATTAACTTTTCTTTAACCGTAAGTAGTATTTTCTTTCTTTTTATTACACTACATAATCTTCATATTAGAGCAATAATTATCTCATATTAAGAGTACCCTGAATATCTCATTATACGAGCCACGCGCCTAGCGGTTCCGCGATCATGAAATCTAACCTTTACAATTAAGCAATTCAACAAATCGCGTATTTTCCTGTTACTACGATTCTACTCTATCATTGCATACTGAATTTATTGCCAACCATTTCCTTAATATGTAATAAACAAGGTTTAAAGACTTACCTCAAGTTCCTTTGGCATGTTCACAATTTCACAAATCTTTTCTTGCAAAGGCTAAACGCAATAACGAACAATGAATTTTTCACTAAATACATTTTACACCAAGAGTAATAAGTTCATGGTGGAACTAACAGATGGTGCTCACTAGTTTAGCAGAAACCCCATTATCTTATATTAGGAGCATATCTCATAATAAGGGATTCTCCTCTATATTAATAACGAATATTACATTAATATTAAAATGACAAAATTGTTGACTACCATTTTTCTACGCAATAATTTTGCGAGAAGCAATGCTTTCACGTGAAATTCGCTAAAAGCTTATTACGCAAAATTCTAAGAAAATTGCTCTTTTGATAGTTCGCGATCGAAGCCGAGAGCTTACAGAACGTCCTTCTTATAGAACTTTTTGCGCATTATGATTTTTAACGACACGTACTTTGATCATATCAAAGTTAGTTTCCTCTCGGTTGAGACTTCATAATGGAAACTGGATATTAGACGCGGTCACTTAAGGAGACTAACGATATCAGTTTTAAATCATCTGATTAGAATAGAATAGCCGCGATATCTTCGCTGCCACTTCCATCTTCGTTTCGCGTAAAAGAATCTGACGCCAATGTAGCACGTTGTTCCGAGAAGAAAGGGACCTCCGATGACCAATAGCCGTTATCCGGTTCGCATCAGGGGCGAGTTACGGTACGAGAAAAATTCTTCAGGCTGAGCGCAGGCTGAAGAGGGTGAACGCCATCGCCACCGACAGTTCCCGCACGGACATTTATCACACTTAGGGTCCGTGCGACTCGCTCGGAAAAACGTTGACTGCCAGCATCATCCGCGAGGTATTACGACGTGCAAGGTGAGAGTCGCGCTGCAGACGGGGGATGCTGTATACCGTGTTTGCACGTGACATCGCCTGACACGTTTCTTCGCCAGATAACGACTTGGCGGTTTAACAATTCGTCATGTAGGAACTGTACTCGTAGCCCGACTCTTACTTCGCCCACATCCTTCCGCTCGATTAAAACGAAATCGTCGTTCCATCGGATACGGGATTGGTCTTTTTACAGTAATTACGACAATTCTATACGGATATTGGGTAGGGGTATTAATTATGTGCTACCAGCTCTTGTGCAATTATATGCACGTACACATGCGTGTAGAATTAATATCGAAATAACAACAAAAAAACGTAGCGGGTTGTTACTCTCAGTTATTATTCTCGTATCATTACTCGTGTTACCGCATACTGCCATAATACGCCTCCTCTTTCTCGCACGGGTCGATTACGTTTCTCTCGGGTATATTTATATTACTGAACAAAGTGCACGAAAAGTCCGAAAAACAGTTAATATTCATATGCCGGTTGTTGTCGCCGCGATTGTTGCTAGTCGACGCGGCGCTCGCCATTGTTGAACAACCCGCTGGCTGTTCGCTGGTACAATCGACGGTATGGTGTAACGCGGGATAAATCGGCGTTGCGTTAATTAACTCTTCATAACGCCGCCAATTAAAAAATATAAACTGGACGCGTGGAGAGCCGGGAAATTTCGCGTGCGGAAAAGCAGCAGCGGCGACGGTGGCGGCGGCGATGGTAGCAGCGACGACGAGCGCGTGTGTCAGGGCGCCGACGCGGGTCGCGTCGCGACGCCGGGCGCCGCTTTGGAGATGCTGCTCGTCGCCGCCGCGCCAGCCAGTGCACGCTCGTCTTGAACGTGGAGCGCTTCGCGTATTCCCCTCGCGACTTCGTTACCGAGTGCTTCACCGGGCCGACGCTTGTGTGCACGATGTCGGTACGACGTGCGTGACAAGGGAAAGGCGGTGGAAAAGCGCCGTCCGCGATTGACATGCGAATCGTCCAAGAGCTGCCGCGAACGTCGGTCGAAGCTTCCCCTTCGTCTCTACCCCGATGCCGGCGATAGTTTTCACCCGCTGTCCTTGATTCCTCGCTTCGATAGTTTCCGAGGCACTGACACGCCTCCGCGAGGCACCGCGTATCTACCCGCGTGAATTCATGTTGCAACGGACCGCGGTTCCAGTTGACGACGCGCTGGTCCCACCAGCGCACTCCGATCTGTAACGCAGTTCTGTAACAGGTGATATGTCGGTTCGCTTGTGAGTGCGCAATGCTTCGCTCGCGACTCGCGGTGGTACTTTTGATGCTAGTCTCTCCACGCGCGGATGAATATATGCGTACGTTCCGCGATTCGAGCTTTAGAAATCCGAGTGGCACTCGAGCGTTTAAGCGAGCGCGAACTTCTCGTCTCTTCTCGGCATTCTTTACTCGGAACTCGCCACTCGTCGTTCGTCCTTGTGGCTGAAATTCATCGCCGAAATCCTATTCTACGTCAGAAAGAAAATTCCGCATTGAATCTCAGATACGAGATGCAACATGCCATTAGTAGACAGCCCCGAGGACTAGTCGCATAATGCGACTCGTATAATTCTACGTACATCCTCGTTGCCGTTAATGCGTCCCTCGAGGAGTGCAGGCGTACGTCCTCGTTTGCGCATTTGTGCGACCCGCCGTCTGACATCCTTCGTGAAAGTCGTCTGACATCCCGGCGCTTTTGTCATCAATGCTCCGACGACGCTTTACACGCAGTGCTTTGAGACGCGACGACGCGAGTATTCGACAGCATTTCTGTGCCGAAATGCACGTACCTCGTGTAATTCGAACGCGACGCAAGTTCGGCCGGTGCTCGACAACTTTTTGATGCGTCCCACTTCGTAGCGTGCTGTCACGGTATACGGTTTCGGGGATGAACTATCCTCTGTCCGTCGGTCCGCGGGTTGCCGTGCACGTACTTCATCGCGCGCTATTGTAGTGCAGGCTCCGGACGAACTATTCTCCGTTCAGGAGTTGGCGCGGGTCGGATCACTTTCACGGTTGTCGCGCTGTATCTTGTCGTCGGGCAGGCCTGGCATCCTTACTGCGCCTTTCACGCTTTAACGCTGCGATTTTATGCTCCCTACATGAATCCCGGAACCGCGCGTCGTTTGTAATATTTTATTAAGATATGTAACGTGGTCTCTTAGATACTTGATATACTTAATATGCAAAATTTACCCTCGAAATGCGATTTTAAGATACTTTTTGCCGAGGCACCGAGCGACCATTTCCTGCTTCATTATTTCCATGATTTCTGTCTTTTGCAGCTGATCTCTTCAAAATCCCGTTACCGTTAACGAAATTACCGTTAACGGCGAAATACTTTTCGGTGAAATACAACTCCAGCGCTGTGATCTCGCGTTATCTATCCTTACCGCCTGGACGTTGACTCCGATGTCATGGGTGTGCGCGATACTCCGGCGAACACCGCGAGCGATAAAATGTAGATCGGCGCGCAGTTTTCCTTGCGTTCCCCGGACATTATTCAGCGCGGGTGCGGCATCGCGCCGTGCAAGCATCGCGCGATCTCGCGCGCGTCTCGGGACTGCGCTCCTCTCTCGATGTGAACTCATTCTCCTCGATCGCACATACGGAAAGAGATAAAGAAAGAGAGAGATAGCGAAAAGGGAGCCCGTTATCGTGCCGCGTGTGACACAGATCGCAGATCGAACGCGTCGTGGCGTGAATCACCTCGGGATCACCTGATCGCGATGGACGTTCTCGTGTGCAGTTCGTAATTGTGTCCGGCGGAGATACAAGGACCGGCAGAAAGAAAGAAAGAACAGAAACAGAAGACGGGGCTGGCCGTCGAGAGGGACGTCAGCAAAATGAGGGCCCCATTGCTCCTCTTAGGCGGCATCGTCGTACTATCGCTCGCGGTGGCGAGGGCTCTCTCGTGCGTATGCTCGCCGGTGGAGTGCGACGTCCTCACCGACGAGGACTGCCCCGGAGGCCTCACCTGGGATCCTTGCAGGTAAGTCATCTACCTTCGCAACGTTTGCGAGAAGACAAACCCCAATATCGATAATCGGGGGTCCCGACATATACGCGCGCTGCTCCCCGTCGCTCTTCGAAGCGAATCTCCTCGTTCACCCTTATTTCGGGATGTTGGCGGATCTATATTATCTTCGCCGAGATTCCCGGTTAGATTACCATCGAACGGTTGAAATTATATCTGCGATATGCGAGAAGACGCCCCGGAGAATCTACCGCGCACGATACTTTGACGAACTCGATCGCAGCGATGAGGGGGAGAAGAACGCAGGGATGTTTGCGTTACGTAACACGGTGCATCACGTACGATATTTGCATAATGACTGCCGCTACTACGTTTTCTTTACCGCGGCGATGCGCTCCCGTGTCGCGCGTAATTTTCAATTTGCCCCCTTTCTCTCCATTCTTCCCTCCCTCTTTCCTCCTTTGCTATCCCTTGAAAGCTGGACTCTTTGTCCGCTCCACCCGACCGGTTGTGTTCCGCTGCGTGCTGTAATTAGTTCCGAGTATGGCGAGCAATTAAAGCACGCGCTACAATAAAGCTCGCCACCACAGGGGGGTTGTGTTTTTTTTGCAGCCAGCGAAAAAAAAGAGGGAGAGAGAAAAAGGAAGGGACGCCGCTCTTTGTTGCTCGTTCGCCTTTGTGCACTTTGTGCCGCGAATTACGTTTATGCGTTAGCGACTCATTTGCGGGAGATAGCGAGAGCGAGCTGCCGGGCCCATAAAGTAAACCGCGTCGGGAAAGGGCTCGAGCGTGTGCGCTAAGGGTGCGCGTCGCGCATCCCTCGCGAAACCTTATCTATTACGCGATAGCGTTTATCATCTACGCGCTCGGCATCCGTGCTCTCGGTATCTGTGCCGCGAGATCCATGCCCTTAGGTCTATTTTCCATTCACCCACATTCGCACACGGCTGATGCATCGCGCATCGCGCGTTCGTAACGCACGCACGTATTATACAGATAAATTCGCACTCACGGGGCTGAGAGTGCGGCTGAAATTACGTGAGTGCCGTGGTCGCATTTGCAAATGTTAGGAATAACGTGAAACGGTCAATAAGTAAGCTCGTAAGCGAGGGAGATTTGCGAAAAGTTGCATAATACGGACGGACAAATAGCTCGCATCAACGTTGCAGTGATCGTTGCATAGCACGTGCTGGTCTCATAAATTAGCCGGCTACGAGGCAATGGCGTTGTCATTAATCACGTTTAGCAAAATAAAAGCTTCATTAAAACGCGGGCAACGTAAGGTGCGCGCGATACGTACGTACGACTGTGTTGCGTGATGAAGCGCGTTACATAAACCACAATCTCGCGAGCATTACCGCCTTTTTAAACGTAAAGAGCGAGCGAGTGTACAGGAATATCCGCTTTAACAAATATTTGCGAGGAGAGCCTCAAGATAAATTCCGCTTCGCACGAGCGCGGATGCAAGCGCGCGATCGATAGCGCGCGTGAAACACGCAACACGAGTCTGTGATAATAACCGACGCATTGCAAAATCAGATTGATGCACGTGTAGACGTGTCAGCACGGCTTATAGCGGGTATTTCGCAATTCCGATATAGCGCAAAAGGGGGGAAAGAGCGGCGCGTTGCGTTGCCTGCGGCTAACGCGATAGTGTGCGCTAGGGTAACCCATCTGTTGCGGAAAAATGACGTTGCTTTTAGCGAGGAGCGTGAACCAGATTCTCTCCCCTTTGCCATAAATATACAAAAATGAACGTGCACGTCGCACGTGTCTACCTATCGGGGTTGCTTTGCGATACTTAAAGCCGGCGCGACGAAGCACTCGCGTTGTGAAACAGCATCGTGTCGCAAAGCGGGAAGTTAATACCTTTGTTCCGAGAAATCCTCGATCGATCTTCATTAGGTCTGTCTTTATCAAATGTTGATGTATAGTCAACTTGGATCCATCAAAGTCGTCAACTTTGATGACCACCAGCTTTAGCCGTTTCGGAGAGATACATACACCGCACAGTACATAATTAGAAAGTTTTTCGCACTCTTCTGTATTCACGTATGATCCGCAAGTAAACGCGGATTTTTTCTTTCTCTTTCTCTCTCTCTTTTTCTTTTTTTCTCTTGAAACTGCGGTTCCTCTCGGCAGTTGCTCGAAACGGCGAAGACGTTCTACGAAATTTTTCCTTTCCCCGACTTTCCTTTCTGACTGAGAAAGTTACGTGCAAAATGAACAATTTCGGTAATTGCTCATCAAACGTGCAAGCCGCGGAGATCGACACGAACGAGAAATCGCGTCTGATTGGGAACCGCGAATTTGCGAGTTTCAGATCTAACTGTAAAACAGATGGATACTCATATATACGTATATATCGCTGGTACATTCCCCGCGTTTCTCTTTGCAAACGGTCTATTTTGCGGTGCCGTATCGCGCAAAAGCGGATTCTTTACGAAATTCATGAGCAACCGAGGAGAATCTTCATGCGCGATCTGGCGAGATTATATATTTGAGCATTCCGCCTTTCCGCCATTCCTCCCTCTTTCTCTCTTTCCCTTTCTCTCCGACGTTATTGCGTCCCGCTTATATTTCTCGCGGTATTTTGGCGGACACACGATAATGCAGTCGTGGCCGCATACGTCGATACGTACAACATGCCGATTCGAAAACTCTTGAATTGAATTTCAAGCAGAGCAACACGCGCTTCTCGCGTCCACGCGCGAAGATGGAGAAAGAATTCTCAGAGTAGTCTCAGATAGTTATAGCATTCTCCCTCGGAGGACCTTTGCGAATTCAATAGGTGTACCTAACGTTTATTGCACCGTGGAATTTCCAGGACAGGAAGTTCTTACGGAACTCCTGGCGATCCGGGAGAAACGGGGACGACGGTGGCCATCGGGACGTTCGATGCGATACCGAAAGATAGTTGGGTAGTTTCGTTGACGACAATGACCACGACGACGAGGAGGAGGATCGTCCCTAAACGTCGTACGGAAAGGGCAAGTTGCACGCGCCGAGTTTCCGAGCGTACGTGGCAGGATTATTGCTTTATGCAAATTTTTCGAGCGAACCGACGAGAGACGAGTGTCGTCACGGTAATCGGCAATCACAAACCGGCGACACGCCGATAAATTGTCGCCGTCATTAAGGGGATCCTGGAGTGGCCAGTGAACTCCGTCGCGGCGTCTGAATTACCGGCGGAATCGATGATTTTCCTGTATTTTCTTTTTATTGAATTCACAGAATGAAAAATCCTTTTCCACGATGAAAGTACACACAATAATGTAATGTGAAAAGCAGGACTTAACTTTCCAAACGGAAAAAAATCACAATTTTTGATTCAGCCACGATTTCACAGGCATACGTAGGCACGAAATGATCACGAATCTTTCTGCACTAATTACTTTTACACTAGGCTTCTAAACTCATTTCTAAAAGCTTCCCCATATTCTTTCATTTTGTTCCGTCCTTGCGATTATCGAATTTTGGCCACACAAACTGCAAAACATTTATATTAAGAACATTAATGTACGAGGTGACGTCAAAATAAGCCGATAATAAAACTGTAAATTGTTTTTATCGTTTTTAACATAGAGTCGAATTTCGCTCGGTATATTTCTTTGTATACTTTAATCGTGGAGAAGGATTTTTCATTCTATACAATCATTAAAGAGTAATTAGTACAGTAAGATCGACCAATTCCGCCGGTAATACAGACGACTCCAGGATCCCCTTAAAGACGACGTTAACATCGCGTCTACTCCCGCGAGTTCCGCGCGTTATTTCGCTCATCCACGATACGATATCACGATATCACGACGGAGAGATAGAGAGAGAAAGAGATTTAACCCGTCACACGGCCTGGCTGTCCGTGCGTAACGTAATTCAATGAAATTTCTCCCGTTCCCGCCATAAACCGTCAGCATTAAACGTTAAACGCCGGTCTCGAGCCGTTTGACATTCTCGTGCCGTTGTCTCAATCGCGGCTTCGACCGGTTCAACATATCCAATCCGATCGTACGGGAATCGCGTGATCTCACTGGAAGGCATAATCTTATCGTTCCGCTTCGGAAGAGGGTCGCGTCTTTACGATCCCAGTGAATCTCCATGGGGGAACGTTGGCTTTTCATCTCTCCGATCGCGGCACGGAAAAAAGCCGATCGCATTCTCGGCCCTAAGCAAGTCCACTAATTCCACATGATCTGGGAGCTTGATTCGATCGAGCTCCTAAATCGTCGCAGTAAGCTCTCCCTCCTCTGAATTTCGCGATGTCTTCAGAAGCCGGGCTGTTTCCGCGACTGTTACAAAGGCACGCGACGCGATCGATCTGGAACTCTTGATGGAACTCGTGATGGAAATTGCCGAATGATGGGACACAAGGCTGCGCGTTTTCCCATGGAATAATGGACGGTGTACGAGACGAAGAATACACGAGGCATGAGACAGACTGTACGGCGGCGTATCGTATCGGGAATTTATTGGAAAATATTTAGCATGCAATGCCATTGTCGGCCGAGCGGTCGCCGAGAGGTATGCGAATTAGGAATTGTCGGACGGAACGAATTGCAGTCTTCTCCGACCGCATGCACAGGCAGACGCATAACTGGCCAGGCGCGCGGTTCATTATTTCTCGGCCTACAGGCCTACTTCGATCTATCATTGCAAGCGATAACGTCAATCGCGACGAGGAATGTAAGACAGATTCGCGATGCTTCTGTAATTAAAACGGGCGCACGTTTGCTGAATTAATTGAGAACGTCTGAGGCATTCTGAAACAACGTCCGCAATGATAGGAATAAAAAAAAGAATATGTAAACTGAGAGATGTGCGTTAAATATATCATATTACTTTATTATATCCTCTTTAAACATACGCAACATTTCATCGCGTACTTGATGGAATCAACAGAATTGCAGTATCGCCGACATACATATGCTACTTGCGCGTAGATGATGTACGATTACGTTTTATCCTCGTGTGCATCATCTTCCGGTGCTCTCTTGCTCGTGAGCTATTTTCTTAGAGCGTAGAGCGGATTGTTTTGCAGGAAACGACGACGAACGTGATGGAAAAAGGCTTGTCCCATGTGTCTCTTCGTCGCCGCAGTGCCGAGATACGACCTAATAAAATCCCTTGCAGTTGACAATTTTCCGCGACATTGTTCCCCGCGCGATGCACTGCCGGAGTGCACCTTGAAATTCCTCCCGTTTCCCTTTTCTCTGTCCCTTTCTTTTTTCACCAGCGGAACTTCGTAAAACTACGACTTCGTGCCGCGGAGCACGTGAAGAAGCTTCTTCTATCTTGTATCCCGATTTAAGCCAAGTTTCCTCAAGACAAAGGCACATCTCGCGTAAAGAATCTAAACACGAGGATACGTAGGATTATAAGTCTCACGCTGATCATCTCGCGCAGAAATGCGATTTTCTCTGAAATAAGAAGTTGCGTCTCATTAATAATGATATAGGCTCTCTGAAATTTAATTTTGGCTAAAATTTTATTAAGGCCAGAAACGTACTTATAATTTCAGAAAAGCCATAAGGCGCCGAAACATTAAAGCGTCGAATATAACGCAGATGTGAGTCATACATACATACATACATACATACATACATAACAGAGCCGACATCTGCAATTTAAAATTACCTTGAAATATTTTTTCGGCGCGAAGCGTCGGGATTTGCATACTTGCAGCATCCATTTCGCTTTTATATACATTCGTGCGGGTTTCACGAGTTCTCGCTTAATCGCCATCGAAAATTCTCATCTCTCGGGCGACGTTATGATGCGAGCTTGCACCGAGTTAATGGGTGTATATCATATTCCCCGACGTTTCCAACCGCTCTTAAAAAGACACATGGACGAAAAGGTATCTTTCTGCCCGTGGACATAAGATGGGATACGTAAAGCCGTTGTAAACGGTGCTTCACATCCTTAAAGCATTTGTGAATCCTTTTGTCGTTCTTACGACGGGATCTTTTACGAGAACGAGAGAAATCGCTGCATTCGGGCAGAAGAAAACTGGCCACGATGTACATGTAGCCGTCGCTCTATTTGTTTCGTCTACCTACCGTCGTTTTATACTTCGCCAACGATTTTCCGCTGCGCGTTTTCCGTCGACGGAAAAAAAGGAAAAAAAAGTAACAGAGATTGAGTCCCTCTCTCGATGATCCCGGCGAAGTCAGCCGCGAGAGCTGAAATCGCCGATGCATGTTATTGTCGAGCAACAATAGCTACGCGAGCTAATAATATCGTCCGCTCACATCGCGAGCGAGGAACGAATTTTCCTCCTTTCTAATATTAACACGCGTGTAAAACACGAATTCACGCGCGCGATGATCAGGGAATCAGAAATCTTTTTAAACTCCTCCGATCGCTTAAGCATCAAAGTAATCGCTGTCGGAAATTGTGTTGCAACGCAGAGACGCGATGCGTCACGATTAAATCGCGGTGCACCGTTCTCCGCTCGTTTTATCAGCTCGAAAGTCGCCCGTCGCACTAAACCGACTTGATTTGTGCGGCCGAGCGTGTGTTCTGCATGGCTCTATATTTTTCCCATGTACAGGCGGAACGATTGACCGAGTTTCACGTGTGTATATGTGTGTATTGTGTTTCACAGGTGTTGCAAAGTATGTGCGCGCGTGGAGGGTGAGCCTTGCGGCGGCCTGTTCGGTTTTTCGGGGAGCTGCGCCGTCGGTCTGCAATGCGTGATCGTGAATCTACTGCCCCGCAGCCGGGAAATGGACGAGGGCGTCTGCACGAGTAAGTACTTCACTTTACCTTACTTCACTTTACCAGAGCGTTTTGACTTGAATTGAGATTTCCGCGCCGAGACCGGGACCGAGAGCGGCATGAAAATCAAATGCAATCTCTTACGTCTCGGCGCGCGTACCTCGAACTTCGCCCATTGGTACATAACGTCGATGGGAATGCTAATAAAGGGCCTGGCTGCGGTACCATCGTCGCAACTGCAAACGTGCGAGCATGCAACGTCGATCGCCGGTAATGAACTCGGACGGTTCTGCATGTCGCTTTGCCTCGGAGTCAAATTGCATTAGGAAACCAACGGGGTGATACTCGCTGATGATGATTGTCGATCTCTTGTTGAATCTTGTTGCTTGTCCCCGTCAAATTTCGAGACGCTGCGAGATCGTCGTGAGGCATTAGAGTTCTTTTCAGCGACGATAATAGCGCCGGTTTCATTGTAATCCCCGAGAAACAACGAGGATTACTCGTATATTTCTCAGTGTATGGCCGCGCGCTAAATGTACAGAAATAACGCGGCGATTGTTTCCGTCGCGAGTAAAGCGCCAGTACGCATTTAATAAGCGCAAAATCGACAATAAATCTCCATGCAACCATTCCAGCGCACGCTGTGCGTTGATACGATTATATCTCGCGAGTGTTGTTCCATCATTCCCTTCGGTTTATAGCCGGTGCAGCTGTATCATTCGCGGATATAATTGGATGGCCCGGTACGAGGGAAGCTCTAATCGCGAATGACGGTTGACAATTACACGGTTACGGGCATTCCGAAAAGACAGAACTGCGTCAGCCGATGCAGCGCGTTTGTCGACGCTAATCAGAAAATAAAAATAGGCATTTTGAAAAACACATTGAAAATTCCACACGCGCGTGCTTATTTTATTCATAAAATTATTAATTAGTCATATATAAAATTTATATTACGTTATCTTTTCTTGTATATCTACTTTATATTATCTTTCTCGATATGCGGCACAAGGTCAGACCGTAGGTTAATCGAAGCCGCCGGTTATCTAGAACAGTGTAACAACGATAAAATCGATACGGTTACTTTGAAACAATTAAAGGATACAATATTCAACCAAACGCGGTATCGCCATCGGCTATGGCTGTTTGGTCCCCGTATGCGCTGCCGGAACTGACGTTCACCCGGTCAACATCAATCCACGGACGCGAACTATAAACTTTGAAATTCTGCGACGCTAATATTCGACGCAATGCTCGCGAGCTTATAATGAAATAAGCAGTGCAATTGCACATATCCCGTGTAGCTTATTGAACCACTTTACGCCACGTTACGGTAGTCAAGTAAGAGATTGCGCTAATAAATGCGTTAAGAAGTGCGTTAATAAACGCGAACGCAACCGCGGCTACGATGCACTTAAATCGACGACGTCGTTTTTTTTATCCGCACTGCTCCTTCCCGCGAATTAAAAAAATTTTATGGCGGTCGAGGTTACGGGGAAGGAGACCGCATGCAGTTTCTGCGACTTGGCACGGTGCGACTTTCTCAAATGGAAAAGTTAGTTTAGGCGAAGTCATGTTTGCGCGAATACATTACTTTTCACTTAGAAATTTTCCAGCGCACTTTTCTCTCTCCTTCTGTCTCTCTCTCTCTCTCTCTCTCCCTCTCTCTCGCTCGCATATGCTCGGTATCAGGCCCGGTTTCCGCTCGGGATTTCTAAGTTCACTGTCAACGTATTCGCGAATACAGTCTCCCCCGGACGTGCCAGTTTAAAAAGGAATTCTCCCTGGTATCTCTGCAAACATTTACCTGCGGTTATTACTACAATTAGGAAAGTGGCACACACCGCTCTTCCGGCCAACTCGAGCAGTTCTAATTAAGCCTTGAATCGAGTTAATCGCGACTGCGAGCGCTACCGAAATTCCTGCGTACCTTTGTGCGATCCCGTTTTTTACCATCCGCAAATAGCGGGGAACTAGTTCTCCCGTGGATTTGCATAGCTAAAACAGATAAGCTACGTGAATAGCCTTAATGCGAGCCTCGCCCCGGTAATGTCAGGTTGGAGCACATTAAGGCGTGTTACACGCCGTTGTATCTTTCCCTTCTATCTTGAAAACTGATAGAGCCGTATCTTGATCGCTGAAATCGTGTCGCGCTCTCGTCGCTGCCGTAAAAGGAACGGAAAAATGGAGGATTTCGTGCGTCCGTTCGTACACGATTTAAAATCGCAGACGATAAGTTCACTGAAATATTCCGTGGGTATATGCCCGTTGTTAATACCCGTTGGAGAAGTTGCCGACGTTTTTAGCCTTCGACGAAGATTGTTCGCGAACCCTTTGACGGTCCTTTGATCTGATTTACATATTACCGATAATTACTCCGAAAAGGAAACGCGCGCTCGCTTTCATTTTCCGATTCATTGAATAATCGATTGGTGGATGCGCGTTCTCCAGGCGCGACCCTTATCCAGTCTCCACCGTGGATTCTACGTTTTTCCTCACCTTTTCCACGGGCTCGATGTCCTCTCACTTCTTTGAAAGTTCTCTCGCTTTGAGCGAGACCCGTGCCGGCGCGCAGACCTAGAAGTGAACGATTCCGCGCCGCTCGCGAATCTAATTGAGCGATTTTTGAAGTTGTTATAACTCGGAGATTTTCCAAACTTTAATCAAACGACGATCTCAAAGAGCCCGCCTGGAAGAGGAAGTAATTAAGGACCGCGCTGAGGGACGTGAAATACTTGTATGAAAAATGTTCCGGAATCTTCACGAACGGGAACTTTTCGGTGCAATAACTTCGTCCGCGTGAGGAACCACTTAATAATTGTAGAAAATTATTCAAGCGCATATATGCGCATTTGATGGTACTTAGAAATCTTAATTAATTGACTTGTGTCGAAAAAAAACAAACGAATGAATAACCGGTAAACTGTGTCAAACGACACGACAATGATAACGAACGCGGAAAGTGTAATGACCGAAAATGATAACAACAAGGTTGTTAACAGCGGCAGTCAACAACAAGCTGTGAACGAAATTATCGCCGGCGCGATTTTACAATCGCCGTCCGAATAGAATCTACATCAATCGCAGTCGCTTGAAACGTCGAGGTTCATGTCGCTGCACTCCGTATTGCCGTTCGCGAGTTCCATAATACGCGCAGCGTATTTCCACCCGTCACGTCAATTTCAGAAACAACCGCGATAACCGTCAAAAGCTGAAAGAAACTGAAAAGGGAATACTGACGTGTTTACAATTTCGGATTTTATTAACAGGCCGGGCGCAGAGAGGCTGTTACGCGCGGCGAGTGCCGGTTGCCCGATGGCTATGTGCCAATTTGGCGAACTGCGCGTGTGCAACAATCATACGAAGTTTTGTCGAAACGAGACCGAAACAGGGATGCAACGGCGATCCCTTAAACTGACATGCGACCGGTCGAAATATGAAATGGCTAATATTTAGCCGGCATTAACGACGCGCGCGAGACCGGAATATCAGTTTTCGATCACGCTCCTGCGACCTCACGGAGCGCGCATGTTTCTGGCTCTTCGCTCTCCAGGACATCCGAGCGGATACGCGCTCGGATTGATCGATTATCGTGCAAGTGTAGTACTGTTTAACGGCGATTTGACTTGGAAATTTTCACGGCTCGGCTCCCGAAAAAAAACCTTCGCGATCGCCCGCGTCAGCATCAGCGCGTCAGAACGCTTTTGTTCCGCAAGCAGACGCGCGGTAATTCGTTTTGCCGCGCTTACGCTCCGCTGACGGGATCGGACACGCGAAAATGGATGCGCTTGTTTCGAGAGCGGCCTGCCTGACATTTATGATATCCCGAGCGTCGAGTGTTTGCTACAATATATCGCGAATTAATTATATTTGTTCGCCGCCCACTCCCACTTTGACGTGGTGCTGTTATTTGGACAACTGCCGCACGATAATCATCCGCGCGACAGTTTTAATAATTCCGAATTGCATTGCATTTCGGAATACTGTATACCCTTTCCCGTGTGTGTCGCACGTTTTGTCACACCCGAGACCCTTCGCGCATCCCATCCCTTTCGCGAAATAATGTCACTCTCGCGGCAACATTATGTTAATTGTTTTAATTTTAAATACAAACCCGCCATATTTTATTCGGTATATTTATACTGAAAAAAAAAGCAATTAACTGACGATGTCAATAATGTTATCGGTGCTGCTTCAGTGCTGTGTTCGGCGAGTTTAATAATTATGACGATTTGGTAATTCAGGGAGCAAGTTGCACGCGATAGTGCATACATCAAGCATATATAATCCTAATATTCACTTCCATAACCGTTGATATGTACAGCAGGGGTGACCTCGTTTGTAGTGCTTGACGATTGTGCTGCGCGCACAAAATCAGTAGTGTAAAATTAGTTGCGCTGCTCTCTTGTCTCATAACGCGAATCTCTCCGCTATCTCTCTCTGTCATACAGTTTCTCTCTATTCCATATATCGAAAGACGGAGTAGTTGCTTGCATCGTGGAGCTCGAGCTCGAAACTGTCTTCAACTCTTCTGGCACTTCCGACGAACTTTGACACCGGCATTTTCGAAACGCTTCAATAATGACTGCTTGCACAATGCACATTATCTCCTCGTTATTATCTTAAAGCGGCCGGTAATTGAGTTAACCCGATTCGAGCCTGCATACGGGATGCTGTATACAGTCGCCGCTTCCGCTTCTTGCCTGTCGCTGGTGAGCTCCTCAGTTTGCTGCTGGAATCGACGATTTCTCGTGTTTCAGCGCCTCGCTCTTATCGTCAGCTTCGTCGTCTCTCGCAGCAGGGATAACAAACCCCACGGAAATTAGAATAATTGTCAACTTTATAAATGTCAGACGAGCGCTCGCGCCACGAAACTTGCCCGCTTCCCGCGTTAATCGTAGTTCGCGCGGTAAATGAGGCCGCGATCTCTCGAGGTCGAGGGAGGAAGAAAGACGGAGAAGACTCGGTGATTCCGTCGCGGTTCCCTATTCTTATTTGGCGCATTCACGAACGGGACACGCTTTCGCACTCAAATTTCGCGCACGTCGACACGAAGCGAGCCGGCGCGAGCTGCCGGCAGCCGCTAAGGACGAACTCGTGTACGTGTCTTTGGAAAATGAAATTGCTTTCGATTTCTCTCACTGCTCTCCCGTGATTTCGCGGCGCCCTGCTGGGAACGGGATTAGCCGACCTGCCGTGGGAGGTGAGTTTCGCATGCCGCGAAATCGGTTTAAACCCTGGCGGCGCGGAGCGGCGCCGCGACGACAAACCTCGTCGAGTGTCCCGGCCAGGTTTGCTCGGGAAATCGGGCCGGGACTTTGCGGAATAAACGGCCGGCGAAAACGACGGGCTACGAATTATGTATTTTCACTTACAATCTGTTGTTGCGGATATTCATCCGTGGGATCTGCATTTATATGACGTTGCCTTATCGCTTATTCATTGGCCGACGGTCTCCGGCTAGCGCGAATTGCTTGTAATCCCGCTGATGTGCGTTATTTATAGATACTAATAATGCGGAAGAGAGAGAGAGTGTGAGAGAGAACGGCAGGGCTTTTGGGCCCATCGCTTTAGTAATCCGCAGCTTGATTAATACTAAACAACTCGCGCTGTGAAAATTAAACAGCAATAGCGGATAATTGTTTCAAATTAAGTTTTAAATATGTATAGGGGCTTCCTTTACCGTTGCAACATTACGCGCAATGCGCAGCGCGAGTTACGGCAAAAATTTAAACTTCTGCAACTGAAATGTTAAAATAATCTCGTTGTTGTAACGGTGTTTCTATTTATTATTATCTGTTCCCTGTTGTCCGTCCATTTTGATTTTTCCTGTCGGGCTTTGCGCTCGCTTTAATGAGTCGCATCCGAGTTTCTCGCGGTCCGTTTGTCTCAGTGGACAATGTAATCTCTGTGTTATCTCAATGGCAACGTTAATGTTTATAATGCAAATGATAGTAACACAAGTTCTCAGGTCTCCGCAGATTGTCCTCAAGTTTCCTCTATCGACGGTTTCCTCCTCGATTCGAGAAATCTAAAATCATTCCATCAGGTGACTAGTAGTAGCTGCCGCAGCGAGTGGCAAAACGCTTCATCAAATAAAGCATCCCTCGGACAAAAATAGCAAGAAATATGCGTGTTAACGCGCGAGAGATGTGGAACAGCACTTAACTTCGTTGCACACGCTTTTGCACGATTACGTATCGAGATACGAGGAAGAGACCACGGTGGATTCGTTATATGGCGAATGAGAGACAGAGAGAGGGATAGAGGGTGAAAGGGAGCAAAAAAATGTTATCTCTCAAAAAGCGTGTACCGCCCCGCGCGGTCGCGTGCATGTGCAACAGACGAATCAATCAGGCCGTGAAATTTCAAAAACGAACGTCAATCAGACCGGGTCGGCCGAACTATCACCCAGTTAACACGGTTTTACAGCGTTGGACGGCGCCCGTCGTCGTGCTGATCGATTTCTTCGTGCATCGGCGATGCGCGCATTTAGGCGAGTAACCCCTGTACACGCAGGCACGAAAAATACACTACTCGGGTGTAGAGACAGAGTGCGAGGAAGAGAGAGAGAGACGGGGAGCGAGAGGGAAAGAAACTCACAGAGTAATCGATTCGCTTTGATACACCGGTCGACCCTTCCTTAGTAGTGACCTCGTGCAGAAATGGAGTTCGCACGAGAAGCTGTACATAATCCGGGCATTATGGTACCGCGGCGTATCGCGAACTGACTTTTCCGGTTCGATGCAGCGTGATGCACCATTCGAATGACGCATCATTCGCGGCCACGGGAAGACGGTCGGTCACGCGGTGTTTCGCTACATCTGCTATCCGTGCCGAATACAAATCGGTTCGTCGGATGGTGACTCCACGTCCATGCGTTGCAACATTCCCGTGCCAATATTCCACGGCGTTCGTTCTATATACAGTTCGCGAGATGCCAGCAAATTTTCTGCAAAAGTGGCACGTTTGATATAGCTATCAGCGCGTCGAGAATGACAGAGTCACGCGCGATAAAGTCAAGTCCGCGCGGGCAGATTTTCATAGGTCGCACCGGTCCACGCTCGCTCTCATCGCTTTATGGACGAGAAAATATTTTCCCTTAAACGCGAAATGAGCTCGGCCGCGGATATGGTCGGTGTACATGATCCTCAGCATTTTTCCGTTACGCGTCGCCCCAAGTACGCGAGGATATTACCGCGCTATCATCGTCGTGACGCCGGAATTACCCTCGCGCACGTGAGTGTCGAGAATCCGCGCGAGCGAGCCGGCTAACGCGTCCGGAGACGCGGGTTTACAGCGAAACTGCAATTCCGTTATTAAAAGTTGGATTCCCAAAGTGGGGATCTCGCACGCTTCAAATGCACGGGACAGGAAAGCTAAAGAACGTGAAATCACGGTCTAACGCGCCGCTCCTCGACGAGATCGCTGCACCGATTCGCCAGCTCGGCAATTGATACAATCTCCCGGAAAATTTTTAATCAATTTCCACCCGTACCCGTTTGAGAACGTTATCTCGAGGGTGGTCTGGCACATTTAAGAAAAGAGCTGTGCGCGCACATCACACTCACACATAGTACACACACACGTACACGTTCGTGCACCGCTGGCTCAACTTAAGCCGATGCATATGCACGGTTGCCGCTCGACGTGGAGAGCGTCGGGACGCTCAGTATTCATGGAATATCGTTGCTCGAACGCGCGTGGTGAGT